>NC_051329.1:5018736-5321766 GCF_015220235.1 Choloepus didactylus | reverse complement strand
AGAACTCATGGGAATGAAGGCCACAATGGAGGAGATGAAAACCACAATGGAGGGACGCAACAGTAGATTTGAACAGGCAGAAGAAAGGATCAGTGAACTGGAAGACAGGTCATTCGAATTCATACACACAAAAGAACAGATGGTGAAAAAAATGGAAAAATATGAGCAGGGTCTTAGGGAGCTGAGTGACAACATGAAACGCACAAATATACGTGTTATGGGTATCCCAGAAGGAGAAGAGAGGGGAAAAGAGGCAGAAAGAGTAATAGAAGACATATTCACTGAAAATTTCCCAACTCTTATAAAAGACAGAAAATTAGAGATTCAAGAAGTACAACATACCCCAAATAGAATAGATCCCAATAGACCTACTCCAAGACACTTACTGGTCAGATTGTCCAATGTCAAAGACAAAGAGAGGATTCTGAAAGCAGCAAGAGAAAAGCAATCCATCACGTACAAGGGAAAGTCAATAAGACTATGTACAGATTTCTCTGCAGAAACCATGGAGGCAAGAAGACAGTGGCATGATATATTTAAGATACTGAAAGAGAAAAACTGCCAACCAAGAATTCTATATCCAGCAAAACTTTCCTTCAAAAATGAGGGAGAGATTAAAACATTTTCAGACAAACAGACACTGAGAGAGTTTGTGAATAAGAGACCGGCACTACAAGAAATACTAAAGGGAGTGCTACAGGCTGATAGGAAAAGACAGGAGAGAGAGAGTTGGAGAAGAGTGCAGAAATGAAGATTATCAGGAAAGGTAAAAGGAGAGGAAAAAATAAGATATGACATATAAATTCCAAAAAACAAAATGGTAGTAGAAAGTACTGCCCTTACAGTAATAACACTAAATGTAAATGGATTAAACTCCCCAATAAAAAGACACAGACTGGCAGAATGGATTAAAAAACAGGACCCATCTATATGCTATCTACAAGAAATTCACTTTAGACACAAGGACAAACATAGACTGAAAGTGAAAGGTTGGAAAAAGATATTTCATGCAAACAACAACCAGAAAAAAGCGGGAGTAGCTATATTAATATCAGACAAGTTAGACTTCAAAAGCAAAACAATTAAAAGAGACAAAGAAGGACACTATATATTAATAAAAGGGTCAACTCATCAAGAAAACATAACAGTCATAAATATTTATGCACCAAACCAGAATGTCCCAAAATTCATGAGGCAAACACTGCGATCACTGAAAGGAGAAATAGATACCTCTACAATAATAGTTGGAGACTTCAACACACCACTCTCATCAATGGATAGAATATCTAGACAGAGGATCACTAAAGAAACAGAGATGTTGAATTGTATGATAAATGAACTAGACTTGACAGACATTTATAGAACACTACATCCAACAACAGCAGGACACACTTTTTTCTCAAGTGCTCATGGAACATTCTCTAGGATAGACCACATGCTGGGTCACAAAGCAAGTCTCAACAAATTTAAAAATATTGATATTATACAAAACACTTTCTCAGACCACAATGGAATGAAGTTGGAAATAAATAAAAGGCAGAAGGTCATAAAATTCACAAACATATGGAGGCTAAACAACACCCTCTTAGAAAACCAGTGGGTAAAGGAAGAAATTACAAGAGAAATTAGTAAATACCTCGAGGCAAATGACAATGAAAACACAACTTATCAAAACTTATGGGATGCAGCAAAGGCGGTGCTGAGAGGGAAATTTATTGCCCTAAATGCGTATATTAAAAGAGAAGAGAGAGCAAAAATTGAAGAGTTAACTGCTCACCTGGAGGAATTAGAGAAAGAACAGCAAACTAACCCCAAAGCAAGCAGAAAGGAAGAAATAACAAAGATTAGAGCAGAAATAAATGCAATTGAGAACAGGAAAACAATAGAGAGAATCAACAAAACCAGAAGTTGATTCTTTGAGAAAATCAATAAAATCGATGGACCACTGGTTGGCTAACAAAAAAAGAGAGCGGATGCAAATAAATGCAATCAGAAATGGGAAAGGAAATATAACTACTGACCCTGCAGAAATTAAGGAGATAATGAGAAGATACTATGAGCAACTATATGCTAATAAACTAGACAACTTAGATGAAATGGACAACTTCCTAGAAAAGCATAAACAACCAACATTAACTCAAGAAGAAATAGATGACCTCAACAAACCAATCACAAGTAAAGAGATTGAGTCAGTCATCAAAAAGCTCCCAAAAAGGAAAAGCCCAGGACCAGATGGTTTCACATGTGAATTCTACCAAGCATTCAAGAATGAATTAGTACCAATCCTGCTCAATCTCTTCAAAAAAATTGAAGAAGAGGGAAAGCTACCTAACTCTTTCTATGAAGCCATCATCACCCTAATACCAAAACCAGGCAAAGATACTACAAAAAAAGAAAATTATAGACCAATTTCTTTAATGAATATAGATGCAAAAATCCTCAACAAAATACTCGCAAATCGAATCCAGCAGCACATTAAAAGAATTATACACCACGACCAGGTGGGATTTATTCCAGGTATGCAAGGCTGGTTCAACACAAGAAAATCAATTAATGTAATACACCACATCAATAAATCAAAGCAGAAGAACCACATGATCATCTCGATTGATGCAGAAAAGGCATTTGACAAAATTCAACATCCTTTCCTGATGAAAACACTTCAAAGGATAGGAATAGAAGGGAACTTTTTCAATATGATAAAGGCAATATATGAAAAACCCACAGCTAACATCACACTCAATGGGGAGAGACTGAAAGCTTTTCCTCTAAGATCAGGAACAAGACAGGGATGCCCACTATCACCATTGCTATTCAACATTGTGCTGGAAGTTCTAGCTAGAGCAATTAGGCAAGAAAAAGAAATAAAAGGCATCCAAATTGGAGAGGAAGAAGTAAAACTTTCACTATTTGCAGATGACATGATTCTATATGTAGGAAATCCAGAAAAATCTACAGCAAAGCTACTAGAACTAGTCAATGAATACAGCAAAGTAGCAGGCTACAAGATCAACACGCAAAAATCTGTAGTGTTCCTATACACAAGTAATGTGCAACAAGAGGAGGAAATCAAGAAAAAAATCCCATTTACAATAGCAACCAAAAGAATCAAGTATTTAGGAATAAACTTAACCAAGGACACAAAAGACCTTTACATAGAAAACTATAAGAAACTGCCAAAAGAAATTGAACAAGACCTGAAAAAATGGAAGAACATACCATGTTCATGGATTGGAAGACTAAATATAGTTAAGATGGCAATTTTACCTAAACTGATTTACAGATTCAATGCAATACCAATCCAAATCCCAACAACTTACTTTACAGAAATAGAAAAACCAATAACTAAATTTATTTGGAAGGGTAAGATGCCCCGAATAGCCAAAAATGTCTTGAGAAAGAGGAGTGAAGTGGGAGGTCTCACACTACCTGACTTTGAAGCATATTACAAAGCTACAGTGCTCAAAACAGCATGGTACTGGCATAAGGACAGATATACTGATCAATGGAATCGAATTGAGTGTTCAGAAGTAGACCCTCACATCTATGGACAACTGATCTTTGATAAGGCAGTGAAGCCAAAGCAACTGGGAAAGAGCAGCCTGTTCAATAAATGGTGTTTGGAGAACTGGATATCCATTTCCAAAAGAATGAAGGAGGATGTCCATCTCACACCTTATACCAAAATTAACTCAAAGTGGATCAAAGACCTAAACATTAGCACCAAGACCATAAAACTCTTAGAAGAAAATGTAGGGCAATATCTTAAAGATGTTGTGAAAGGAGGTGGTTTCTTAGACCTCACACCCAAGGCACGAGCAACCAAAGAACAAATAGACAAATGGGATCTCCTCAAAATTAAACACTTTTGTACATCAAAGGACTTCGTCAGAAAAGTCAAAAGGCAACCTACACAATGGGAGATGATATTTGGAAACCACATATCAGATCAGGGTTTAATATCCCGAATATATAAAGGAATCCTGCATCTCAATAACAGAAAGACAAACAATCCAATTAAAAAATGGGCAAAAGACATGAACAGACATTTTTCTGAAGAGGAAATACAAATGGCTCAAAAGCATATGAAAAAATGCTCAACTTCACTGGCTATTAAGGAAATGCAAATCAAAACCACAATGAGATATCATCTCACACCTACCAGAATGGCTATTATCCAAAAAACAGAAAATGACAAGTGCTGGAGAGGATGTGGAGAAAGAGGCACACTTATTCATTGTTGGTGGGAATGTAGAATGGTGCAACCACTCTGGAAGACAGTATGGAGGTTCCTCAGGAAGCTAAATATAGATTTGCCATATGACCCAGCTATTCCATTGCTGGGTATATACTCAGAGGAACTGAAACTTAAGACACAAACAGACATTTGTAAACCAATGTTTATTGTAGCATTATTCACAATTGCCAAGAGATGGAAACAGCCCAAATGTCCATCAAAGGACGAGTGGATAAACAAACTGTGGTATATACACATGATGGAATATTATGCAGCTGTAAGACAGAACAAAGACATGGATCATGTAATAATGTGGATGAACCCTGAGGACATTATGTTGAGTGAAGTTAGCCAGAAACAAAAGGACAGATTCTGTATGGTCTCACTAATATGAACAGACATTAATGAACAAACTTTGGGAGTTAAAAGCTGACAACACAGGCGACCAGGAAATAGAAAGAGGGCAGAGATCAGCCATTTGATGCTGAAGGACTACAGAATGTTTAGGATTGATTGCATAGATCCAGAAATAGATAGCATAATACTGTGTGATGGTAACATGGTATTGTAAGTATACTGAACAAAGATGTCTGTGAGTAAAGCTGAAAGAGGTGGGAAAGGAGAATGTATGACACCAGAGGTAAAGATAGATGATAAAGACTGGGACTGTATAACGTGGCAAAAACTGGAGTGGCCAATGACTGTTACTAAATATACAAATATAAAAATGTTTTTGCATGTGGGAAAGCAAATGAATGTCAACCATGCAGAAATTTGGAAAAGGGATGGTATTCAGGAAAAAACATAATCAAAGCAAACTGGAGTCTATGGTCAACAGTACCATTGTAATATACCTCCATTAAATGTAACAAAGGCAATACGCCAATGCTAAATGTATATGAGAAGGGGATATAGTGGAGTAATATGGGATTCTTGGTAGTGGTGTTATTTGCTGTCCTTAGTAGTATATTGTATAGTATGACATGTTATTCTTCTTTTTATCATTTTTTCTTATTGCTAAAAAAAAAAACAAACAATTTTTCCTGTAGTAATCAGTATGCTCAGATACTGATTGTGGTGATAAATGTACAACTTTATGATGATACCATGAACAACTGATTGTACACTGTGGATAAATGCATGGCATGTGAATATAACTCTATAGAACTGTAGGAAAATATATATATAGGAGTAAAAGTGTTGGAGAAAACATGGTGAGAGGGATGATGCCTCACTAATATGGACTAACTACAATGTGTAAACTCAGAATTGAATCTTAGAACATAGCCTAACGTGGACACAATAATTGTAATAGTCCCTAGATTGTAAGCTCTTACAGCAGTTAACTCTATCCCTGAATTGTAAGGCCTATCTCTAAACTTTAAGATGCTGATCCCCTAGCGTATGTTGTCACAAACATTGGGACTGGCAGTTTGATGTGCTGAGCCCTCAAGCATGGGACTTGCCCTTATGAAGCTCATTACCACAGAGGAAAGTCTAAAGTTGTGTGTAATGGTGCCTAAGAGTCTCCCCCTGAGTACCTCTTTGTTGCTCAGATGTGGCCCTCTCTCTCTCTAACTGAGCCATCTTGACAGGTGAACTCGCTGCCCTCCCCGCTACATGGGACCCAACTCCCAGGGTTGTAAATCTCCCTGGCAACGCAGACTATGACTCCCGGGGATGAATGTGGACCCGGCATCGTGGGACTGAGAGTATCTTCTTGACCAAAAGGGGGATGCAAAATGAGATGAAACAGTTTCAGTGGCTGAGAGATTCCAAATGGAGTCGAGAGGTCACTCTGGTGGACATTCTTATGCACTATATAGATAACACCTCTTAGGCTTTAATGTATTGGAATAGCTAGAAGTAAATACCCGAAACTACCAAACTCCAACCCAGCAGTCTGGACTCCTGAAGACAATTATATAATAATGTAGATTACAAGGGGTGACAGTGTGATTGTGAAGACCTTGTGGATCACACCCCCTTTATCTAGTGTATGGATGAGTGGAGGAATGGGGATAAAAACTAAAGGACAAATAGGGTGGGATGAGGGGATGATTTGGGTGTTTTTTTTCACTTTTATTTTTTATTCTTGTTCTGGTTCTTTCTGATGTAAGGAAAATGTTCAGAGATAGACTGTGGTGATGAACGCATAACTATGTTATCATACTGTGGACAGTGGATTGTATATCATGGATGATTGTATGGTGTGTGAATGTATTTCAATAAAACTGAAATATAAAGAAAAAAAAAAAAAAAAAAAAGAGTGACCTGGAGGGGTTATTAAAACACAGGTTGCTGGCCCCTGCTCCCAGATCCCCATTTCTTACAAGCTCCCAGGTGATGCTGAGGCTGCTGGTCCAGAGACCACATGTGAGAACCACGGCCCCAACCCAGGTCAGCTCAGAATTGCCCCCTGCTCCCACTCGGAGGAAAAGCCAAGTCCTCACAGGGGCCTCCGAGACCTACCCAATGTGGCCTCCAGTCACCCGACACCCACCTCCACAATGTGCCCCCACTCCCTCAGCTCCCGCCCCACTGACATTCCAGCGGTTCCTCTTACACTTGCGCCACTTGCTCCTGCCAGTTCATTCTTTCTGGAATGTTCCTCCCTGTCCCCCGACTGGAGCCCCTATTCACCCACCGCCTTATCTTTCCCCTATAGCACTCATTGCTCCTTGACATGCTATGCATTTCATAATTTATCTTGCTTACTGAATGTCTCCCCTGTCTCCCTGGCCATAGCTAGAAAGGAGATGCCGAGTCAGCCACAGTGCTGCCTGCAGGATGGGTAACTATTGCGTACCTCTGGGCCACCTGCCTTCCACCATATGCCCAGCAGGAAGGGGAGGCCAGAGCCCAGAGAGAGCTGTGTGCCTATCCTGGGGGTCCCCAAAATGGGGCCTGAAAAGAAAATTTCACTTAGACTTAAGCCATCTTGATATGGGTTCTATAACTTTCAACCCAAGGGTTTTGAGCAATAGAGGAGTCTTCTTGGAAAGTTCTATTTGATCCTCCTTATTTGAAGCGTCTGGAAGGCCAATTTAATTCTGATCTCTTCAGAAACTAAGTAAAATGCCTTTTCACTTTCTTTCACTTTCTGTGCAAACAGCTTTCTGCAGGATTCTCTGTTCCCAAGTATTCTGCACTTTGGTTGGAAAGATATGAAGCAATGGCTGCTTATGGGAATCTCCCAGGTGATAAAGTCAGCATTCCTCAGGGAGGATCCTGTCATCAGAATTTTTAAAAGGTTCTAAGTTCTAATGCACAAACTCCACAAGCCAGATGACTACAAGGGAGCCCAAGGTTCCAGAACACCAAGGTGGGGCCATGGAATGGGCAGAGCAGCAGGGCCAAGGGTGTCTTCTTACCCATCCCTGCTGGCAAGGATCTTCCCCTGCATGAACAAACACAGGCTGTTGGTACTTTTGCCCAGGAAAAGTGGGCCTTTCCCCTTTGTTCTGAAGGATAGAAGGCCCATCTTCTTAAGAATATCCCCAAATGGAAAATTAAGTTAGTACTAAACAATACTAAGACATAAGAATAATAGCAAACATTAACTGAGCCCTTGTCATGCACTTGGCAGCTTTTCAAGTGTCTCACAAGTATAAACTCATTTAGTTCACAAAGTAGTTTTATGAAGTAGACGCTAGTATTATGGTTTATGGTCATCATACAAACAAGTAGACTAAACACAGAGAGGCAACTTGGCTGGGTCACACAGCTAAAAAGTGGCAGGGCTGGAATTCATACCCAGGCAGTCTGAACAGAGACCCTCTCTTCTTTTTTTTTAACAACTTTATTAAGGTTTATTTTATGTATCATAAAATTCCCCCATTTCAATGACTTTTAGAAACCTTACTGGGTGGTACAGTTATCACGTAAGTCAGTTTTAGAACATTTTCACAACGTTCATTCCACTCACAGGTTAGCCCTGTCCCACTCCCAGCCCCTGGCAACCATTCATCTACTTTTGCCTCTACAGATTTGCCTATTCTGAACATCTGGTATAAACGGTGTAACACAATATGCGGTCTCTTTCACTTAGCAAAAATATACTTCAGATTCATCTGTATTGTAGCACATTCTGGCAGTTTGTTTTTTTAATTGCTGAAGATTATCCCATTACAGGGATAGACCACATTTTGTCAAGCTAGTCACCAGCTGATGGACATGTAGACTATTCACAGTTTGGGTATTAGGGAGAAACTTCATGTGCAAGTTTATGTAAGAACATGTGTTTTCATTCCTCTTGGGTACTAAGGAGTGAAATTGCTGGCTCATGTGATACTTGTATGTTTAACTTTTTGAGAAATTGCTAAAAGTTTCCCAAAGTGGCTGCACCATTTTACATTTCCACCAACAATGTGGGAGGGTTCTCATTTCTCCACATCAACATTTGCTATTGTCTGTCTTATCTACTACAGCCTTTCTAGTGGGTAGTAAACAGTATCTAAGTAGGGGTAAATTTTGCATCTTCCTAATGGCTAATGATTTTGAACACCTTATATGTGTTTATAAGCCACTCATACATTTTCTTTGGTGAAATTCCATTGGTGAATTGACCACTCTTTATTGGACTTTCTGTCTTCTTAGAATTACTAAGCTCAAACTTTTTTTAAATTCTGAATACATTCTTTATTGGATATGTGTTTTGCAAAAATTTTCTCTATGATGCTTGTTTTTGTCATTTTCTTAATGGCATTCCTTGAAGTGCAGAAGTTATGAATTTTGATGAGGTTCAATTTATCAATTTTTTTATTAGAGAAGTTGTGGGTTTTCAGAACAATCGTGCATAAAATACAGGATTTCCACACACCACCCCACTACCACCTTGCATTGGTGTGGAACATTTGTTACAACTGATGATGGCATATATACATTTTTTGTTTTATGGAATATACTTTTAGTGTCACAAGACCCTAGCATCTTAACTATTAACCTACATGCCTTTCAAAATAGCTCACTGTCCCCTGTATTTATTATTTGTGCTCTACAGCCAGATTAACTCCAATTGAAAGCTCTTTGTAAGGCACAAACATTTAAAATGATCAGAATGAATACTGTTTCAAGAATATTCTGGTGAATTCTGCCTAAGTATCTGGAATGGGATTGTTTATTCCACAGTAGAGAATAAAAGGGGAACAGGAGGTTCTGGTCTCTTCTTCTCAATCTGGGCCTGGCAGAGACAGGGTGGGACGTCAAAATATCCAGGATCCCCAAATGTAGCAGGTGATTCACCAAGGCCAGTTATATGTACCCAGTTGTGATAGAAAAAAAAATCACCACCAAACATACAGAGCTTCAAGACATGCCCAACATCACATGATGGGGATAAATATAATTTATCCATATTTTCCTGCTCTGAACCAACAAGACCCTGTTCTGTGTCAAGGAAGATCTTGCAGAAACTGGTCAGACACGGCATGTTACCCCAAAACTCATTACAAAAGCCTTGACGTGTGATAAATAGGAAGCAGCTCCCCAGTAGGGATTTAGAACTTAATAATGATAAGGAAGTTTTCTCCTAACATCAACATGTGCCTGTACAAGTAAGAAAGCCAGTGTTACTTCTTTATTTCTGAAACAAACATATGAAATCATGCTCTCTAAAATCTTTGTACTTAATCATCCCTGGACAAAAGGCAAGCAGTTTGGGATCAGACCCAGTGCTGTGGGCCAGGCCCTGGGTCTGCCATTCTCGTGTGGATGTTCATTTCCTATATTTCACAGAAACAAATGTGGTATATCCAAACAACGGGCGATTCGGGCTGGATAATTACTGTCTCCAGGTCTTAGTTCCCTCATCAATAAAATAAGGACTAAAAATGCCTACTTTGTGGTAGTTCTTGGGGAGGGGAAATGAAATGATACGTGTAAAGCACTTAGCACAATGCCCACGTTTTCCATTATTCGTTATTATTACTGATGCTACTGATGCCTTTACCATAGCTTCTAGCTCTAATGATACTTAACAATGAAAATGTGGACAAACGTTGCATGTACGCAATGCCTCTATTTCAAAAGCCTTAGGATAACTGGGGCACTCTCCCGAATGCCATGCTAACTAGGGTACACAGTGATTGATTTGCTAATCTGGGTGACGAGTGAGTTGGGCAGAGTAGTGTGGGGGAAGCCCTGGGCTGGAGTTTTAAATTGATGCCTCCAACCAAAAAGAAACAGTAGTTGAAATAGCAAGAATGTGAGTGTGGATGGGTTCAGTTTAGCAACAGATGTAATGTTTCCACAGATTCTTCGGGGAATCTGTTTCTGTCTTAGGATTTTTCACGTTCCCCTGGAATATCAAAGGCTGTCTGGTAAAAGGCAAGATGCAGAGGTTTAGGCCTCAGGATTTTGAGTTGGACGGGACCAAGTTGGAATCCCAGCTTTGCCACTTACTAGCTGCATGGCCTTGAAATGTTATTAACCTGAAGCTCCTCAACCTCTCTGCACCTCCGTTTCCTCACATACAAAACAGGAATAAGAGGAGCACCTAGCTGTTTGGATGGTGGTGATGATTAAATGAGGGAAGGACTCAGCACAAAGCCGGAGGCATGGTGATGGCTCAGTCAACCCACCCCAAGCACTGTATGCTCCTCGAGATCCACAGAAGCCACTTACCCCAACATCCTTCAGCCTTGGCTGCCAAATGGCAACACACCAGGTTCTCCTTTAACAATGCTAACAACATTCTTTCAGATTACTGTGGTACTTTAGCACAATGTCTTGGACAGCACCAGGGTACTCGATGTTTTTTCACACAAAAAATGTCAGGTTTAAGTCCTTCACTAAATTTGGGCCTCATTTAAACTCATAACCTATAGGTCAGAAATGTAAATTCAGCTCGATTTCAAAAGTATTTAACTGGGCTTTTTCCTTGACCTCTGAAAGATTCAGAAAAGAGTAAGGTAAGGACATGCCCTTGGGAATTTCAAAGTGGAATAATATCGGTCCTCATGTGTCTTGGGGGTCCCCAAGACCACGCCCACATTCAGACATTCTCTAGAAGGACACACAGGACTCAGCAATGGTTTGGACTCATGACTACGGTTCATGACAGCAGTGCAGGAAGGCTAGAGTTGGGCAGAGCTGGGCGAGTTCCCAGACACCAGAAGGGCCAACTTGGCAAGCAGGCCTTTCCAAGGATAACAACCTTGGGTCTGCTCTGTTAATGCCTTTCTTCACACCACGTATTGGGGATTAACCATGAAGTAGACCCTCTTATATGTCACAGCATTAAATTTAATCCACACACACATATAAAAGCTTTTACTGTTTCCACTGCACTCATGGGGTAAACTGAGGCAGGCACCAACATCACACAGCTGGGCAGAGGCACAGGTGGGATTCATAGTGACAGTGTCTGACTCTCAAGTCCCTTCCTTCCACATCCAAGAGCCTTCTCACGGGTAGGAAATCTAGGGTGAGGGTCTCCCAGAGTTTTTCAATTGGACCCCATAGCATAGACCTGGTTTGTTTCACCCCTCCCCAAACGAAAATCCAAGGCCTCTGACTAGCTGTGTGCTGGTTTCCTCAAAGTATTGCAAGTGTCTTCCACGGCAAGTCCCCTTTCCTCAGCCCTGGAGGAGCACAGCCGATAGCCAGAAACCTGCTAAATGCCCCGCCTGCCTCTGTGTCCCGTAACAGAGCACCAACAAATGTAATCAGAGCTACTGAATCATTATCTCAATGCTTTCTAACTTCCTGATACCTTGTAATGTAGCCAGAAGCAAATATCTGTAACTGATGTGACCCAGACGCCTTGTTTCCTTAATGCTGAAAACATGTCCCCTACCCCTCAAAAAACGCCTGAACTTAAAATGACCCCGAGACATAAAATACTTTGTGAGCAAAATCAAAGTGGGCAGAACAAGAGGAAGGAGGAACACCGGACCTGAAAGAAAGAGAGCTCTGACCATCAGAAATTCACAAGCCCACTCCCCAAGACAGTAGAACCCATCGGCCAATGATGACAGCCAACTGCAATCCCAGGTTTGAATATTTATTAGCCAATCCCAAGATGCCAATGGCCCTAACATCCCTATTCCCACTTTGCTTTGTTTAATCCAATAAATATCCTTCATCTTTCCAGCTCAGGAAGACAGACCTCAGGCAAATACTCTCCTCCTGTCTTTGTGAGGCTAGCCTTTGCCAAACAAACTCTTCCTTTTCTCAAAATCCCTGTGTCTACTTGTTGGACCTGTGTGCATCGGGCTAGGACCCACTTTAGAGCCACGACAGCCACAGGGCTGGCGACACAGAAGAAGGACGGGCAGGCCGAGCGGGCTTGGGCCCAGGCTCCAAACCTGTCTGGAGGACGAAGGCCAGGCGACTGCTTCCAGCTGAGAAACTGTCACTGCAGGACTCACCACCTGAGCGGTCTCTTCTCACAGCCAAGTTTGATTTGATTAGACCCTGCCTGAGGTAACCTCGGTAATACTCTTACCCCTCTACTGTGGTTTTAATGTACATGACCTTGTGTCTTGCGTAGCACTTATTTTGTATTTCATGTTTTAGAGTGATACTTTGATTTTATTTAGTCGGAATTAAAAACACAGAAATAGGCCAATTTTCTCCTCCAACTTTCTCACTCAGTCAGATCTAAATCATTCTGATATTTTGCATCTACAACAGAAAAAAAACAAAAGACGGCAGGTAAAGTTTAGGTCGTATCATATCCTTGTGGCCCACAAAAGGTACAAGTCATTCCCAAAACCTTTCTAAGTAATTATAACTGTGAGACTAATAGAACTGTGAAACATTTGGGATTCAGCCCACGGGAATCCCTTTATAGCAACTATAAATGAGTTAGTTTATCACGAAGTACACACACTCCCCTAGGCTGCTCAGAGCTGATGGAGACAAAGCTGACGAAGAAGACTCCTTGGAGAAAAAAAGTTGTTCGTGAAGCAAGGGTTGGGATGATCAGTAAATTTAAACAAACACTTTTTGATCAGTTGTGGGGGGAGTTGGCGGTGGAGGAACTCCTTCCTGCTTGATAATCTGAGATTAAGGGTCTGTCAGTCCAGTTTATGCAGCACATAATTAGTATTAGTATCACCCTCCCAATGTATTGGAGGGACAATTTAGTTAAAATTCTAGAAAAAAACTGTGAGAAGTCATAGAATGATATTCATTAAAAATATAATAAACACGTTCCCAAACTGGGATTTCTCCATTCTGGTGCTCCTAGCGCAACCATTGCCAAAACTGTTATGCATAAAGATGGCCTTAATTTGATGATTTTTGGTATATGCTGAGTCAATGAATTTGCTTCCCTTTCCTGCAGAAAAGAAACACAGGGGTTTGTTGTAATTTGGTTCATATACTACGTCAAACCTGTTATCCAAGTTAGAAATCACAGGGCAAGCATACGGCATTTTCTAAGCTATTTACAAAGGCTATCTTTAAGAATAATTATTGGATTGCCAGGGATTGGAAAATATGTGTGTACGTGTGTATACACACACATATATACTCACACATACACACATATATACAGAAACTGAAAGAGAAAGGGACGATTTTGCATCCTTTGACATTTAAAAAACAGCCATACCCATTATGGACTTCAAATTAGAGTACTCCTTAAGGGGCATTTCATTAAGTTTGTTTTTAGATTTAGTAATTCATGCAGGTAGTACATTATACAGAACAAAAGTCACCAGCTCAGCAGAAGTGAATTGAGCTCGTTCACTCTTAGCACTGCTCACATACACAGAACAACAAAATGGGTGTGAGCCAGGGGAGCGGGTGTGGACCAGGGAAGAGGGTGGCGAGTGCAGCTGTGCTCAACCAATTTTTCATGTTGGCAGTTCCACTGGTTTGCAAACATATTTTCTGACATTGTGATGAAATATCTCGTTTAATTGCTTTGCATTGCTTTGTCTGGTAGAGTTTGGTATTGCCAAAAGTCAGAGCAGATGAACCAGGCCATTTTCTACGTGCACTGGAATTTCCATGCTAATCATAGCATAAGACATTTGGAATAATACTTTTTAGTCTCTAAAACTCTAACAACACTCTTACACCTGAGCACTGTGTTTGCTTAGCTGTTGACAGGGAAAGGAAATCTTCAGAGCCACGGAACTTACGTTCCTTTTATGAAGTTTTATTTATTTCCTGTTACTGCTATATCAAATTATCACAAACTTAAGGGCTTACGAGGTTCTGGAGGTGAGAAGTCCACAGTCCGCCTTCCTGGGCTAAGTCAAGGTTTCAGCAGGGCTGATTCCTTCTGGAGGCTCTAGGGGAGAATCTGTTCCTTACCATTTCAGTTTTGAGAGGCTGCCCAGGTTTCTTGGCTTATGGCCCCTTCCTCCATCTTCAAAGCACATCAGCCTCTGCTTCCGTGATCAGATCGTCTCTGACTCTGACCCTCTTTTAGGGACCCTTGTTATGAACTGGACACACCCACCCCAGATGACCCAGGATTCCTCCATCTCAGCATCCTTAAGGTAATCATGTCTGCAAAGTCCCTTTTCCCATGTAAAGCAATGTAGTCCCGGGTTCCACAGATTAGGAGATGCCCTTCTTTAGGGGGCCATTATTCTGCCTAGTAGAAAATCCTTTCTTCTTAGTATGATATGTCGCGGCCTAAGCCAATTCTCTGGCCAGAGTCAGACATGCAAATGTTATCAAGACCCCAAGTCAGAAATTCTCACCAACACTGTGAGACAGGCTCAGGGAATCACCCGAAGGTTCCTACGGAATGATAAGGCTGCTAAATCCACAGGCCTTACCAGAGCTGTTAGCAACATTTGGAGAATAACCAGGTGCTGCATTTACTACCAGGTATTCTGTGTGCCAGGGCATACCATTCTTCTCCTAAGTTTTCTTTCCTCAATTAAATGAATTTGAGTAGAATGTCAACATCAGAGATCTCAGGAATTGAAAGAAAGAAAAGGAGTCTGCAGTTTTTGGCTACCTGTGTTATCCAGCAGCTTCAAACACCATAAACATCAGCATGTATCATTTGGCTTCTTAACACTCTGTACGATAAATAGCATCAGAGATATTCTCTACCGCTCTTTTCCTTTTAGTTGGATATTCTGTGATTAGAAAATATGAACATTCATTGTAAAAAGTGCTGAGCATATACTCAGAAATAAAGGATAAAAGATAAGAACCCAGAGTCTCACAGGCAAACAGCGTGAACGTCCAGTTCTTTTTTCTCTTATGTAGACATCATAAATATAATATGTATCTCTTTTCCCCTTAATATTATATCATAATCATTTTCAAAATCATTTAAAAAAATCTTTGGACACAGAATTTTTGTTTCTAAGATTTTTACATAGAGAAGACGTCCTCACTGTAAAAGTAAAGATATGAGAAGACCCTGGCAGGCACAGAGAGCACCTGGCTCAATCCTACCTCCCAGAAGCAGCACCGTGCATGGCTCCCGCTGTCTTCCCATTTGCCCAAATGTACAGGGGGCAGGTAATATATTTACGATATTAACTCCAGCGCCAGGAGTAAGGAGAGGCGCTGTGTGTGACACACCAAGGCCCACTCAGCTGTGACTTGCAAAGGTCCCAACTTCCTGCCCGTTCCAGGAGCAGGAGAGAGCCCATAGGCTACAGGTGACTGGCGCCCCTCACCTGTGACTGTCACCTGCATAAAATCCAGAAACCTGATGAAATCTGCAGAGCTAGAGACTTCCATTCTCAAAACAACGTTATTTGCCTGAAGGAATTTCAACATTAAAAGTGATTTTAAAACTTGTAAAATCTTAGTATTTTCAGAAAAAAATCAGCCTTTGATCACAACTAAGATTAAAGATATTTCACAATATACACTTACCTATTCCTTGCCATTCTAAGCACTAATTAAGAACTTTATAAATACTTAGTTCACACTTATGGTAAAAAAAAAAAATCAGTTATTCACCCAATTTCACAAGGAGTCAAGAGGAGTGCAGAGAGGTTAGGTAACCTGTGCAAGGTCACACAGCTTGTGAGCAGGAAGCAGAATTTGAGCCCACACAGTGGGGTCCTGGGAGGCCTCATGGGGGAAGGGGTTGTGTGGCTTCTGGGGAAGCAGAGTCCCCTGCTTTTCCTTACTGGTTGCCTTTCTCTCTGCATCACCATCAGCCTTGGCAATACCAAAGTGCTTTAGGTAATTTCTCTTCACTCTTTTGCCCATATAAGTGGGACATAAAGTTCCTGTGCTTTGTGGACAGGATCAAACAATATTTTCTGCAGTTTCTCTTAATGTTTTCAGCTCCTAGATCATCCTCCAATGTACCCTCTCCCTCTATACCAGTTATCATAGTTCAGAAGCTTTGGGCTCATTCACCAGACACCAAGAATCCAATCTGAGAACCAGAAACCCATGCTGTAGAACAGTGGTCCTTAACTCTCCCTGCAACCCAGAATCACCTATAGTTATCTGAACCTTCTTGATGTCCAAGCTCCACCTTTAGAAATTCTAATTCAACTGGTCTGAAACGGAGGCCTGGCCAATAGTCATTATGGAAGGACATCAGGTGACTTGATGTTTACCAGGGCTGAGAACCCTTTGGAAAGAGAAGTCTCTTTGTGTAGTAAGTGTGGCTTGAGTGAGAAATTAACTGTGCCTTGATTTCCAGCAGAAGAATCTTCAGGAAAGAATGAGCGAGATTTGCATACCCCTCTCTGGAGAAGCAAACTCATCCTGGCGCTTTCTTTCCTGAAGGAAAGGACTGGTCTTCTATGTCAAAGGCTTAATTTCTGAATGTTGAGATTCTTGGTTCTAAGTGGCTGCACTTTCCCAGATAGGGAGGGGTGCAATTATGGAGAGTGGCTAAATTTGGGGGGGGGGGGTAACTAAGGGAAGTGATCCAAATGATGTAAGAGATGGGTTGTGGATTCTTCCAGAGCATACCAGCCCCCTAAGGGGGTAGAATATCAAATGGGGGAAGCGGCCAACCTGCCCAGACAGGGCAGCTTTGAATCTCTCTGTAAAGTTCTCTGCTCCCAGCTGGGCTTGCAGGGCAGGAGCTGCCTGTCTCTGAGCGGACCCTGGGGGCCTAGGGTGGAGCCCCCAGGGGCATCAGCCTCCACTGATGGACTGAGGGCCAGAGAGTTTCCTCCATTCTCAGACTGTACAAACCCCAGCATTCCCGAGAATCCCAGAGACCGAGGAAACGGCTCTCTGACAATTAGCAGGACTCTGTTTTCTGCCACTGTGAAGGGTGGAGGCTGTGTCAGACTGGATTCTATTTAGGAATATACTGGATGTGCCACCTGTTTTACTTTGAGTTCCTGGGGGCACCCATAGTTTTTACTTGTGTTTCAACCCATTTGAGGAAGTTGGAATAATCAAGTTCAACTCCTATCCCACAGAGGATGGAAAAAGAAAAGAAAGGAGAGTGACTGATAAACAGGGAAACTTGTCTTGGCTTCAAAGGTAATTAAACACTGAAATAACGAGATGGGGCAAACTGGGCTGCAGAGCTTTCGAAATAGCCGAGATCACATCACCCTTTGAGGAGGGACCCTGAAGGCCATTAAAGTCTCTCGGTTTTTATTTAGGTTTTGATAGAGACGAAAGCAGAAATCTATGGATTTGGGTCAAAACTAGTGAAAATACATAAATGGAAAATAATTATTTCAGAGAGAATTTGTCTTGGTTTGGCTAAAACTCAGTAAACCAAAGAAGGTTCTCACAGGGTTCAAACAATTCATACAGAAATTTCTCAGGAAAACCTGTTTCAGTTTTACTGTTCAAATAAAAAGTTATAAAGAATCAATCTGCATTTTGACAAAGACAATCCTAAGTGCTAATTTACTGAAAATTACATGAAAATATTGAAAGTCATTATTTTTTACCAGTAACCTGAATCTGAGTCCTTTTCTATTTATATGCAAATATTAGATTCATAAGCCTACTTTTTTCCCCACAATCCTGTAATACTGCCTATTTCATAAAGTTAAAATTAATACAGTCCTGATATGATAGTGAGGCTTTCTGACTGCAGGTTTGGAAGATCCATTCCTGAAAGTAAATGTTGCTATCATGTGCTTTTCCAATTGGCATAGAGTTACTTTTTGCATGTTAATGTTTAAATATAAAGAACTGTTTTAATACTTTTCTGGTAATATAATAATTCATTCATTCTTTTAAAAAATCAGCCTTACATTTTAAAAATCAGTATCAGTTTCTCTAAAGCCAAGTAGCTGAATCTCTAATTTTGTCTCAAAAACTATCTGCCAACTGCTCTCTGTACGGTGGCTTTTTATTTGAAAACATTTTGTGTGTGCTCCTTGGTATTTTCCTTGGTTTTATTTGATTGCTTATGTTTTAAGTGTAATTTAAGTCCTCTCTGGGGGGGGGGGGGCAGCTTATAATTAAAATTAGTCCTAAGTGGGTGTTTTCATCTTGTTGCTAATTAATGAGAAACTATGAACTAATTGGGCCCAAGCAGGAAAATCTCAGACCAGAGAATGGTTGCTATTTGGGGAAAGCTTTCTCTATTTTTAATCCCTTCAGGCAGAACTAAATCCAAATTAATGTGGCATGTTTACAGAGCCTGAGGACGTGAACAGCCCTGAGGAGTATCAGTGGTCAGTCACTGCCTAGAGTTCTCACTGGTGTTCAAATGCAGAAAAGGAAGGGAAAATCACAGCCTTTGGTGTGATTTCAGTGCATGACCCAAATCCATATATTATGGCCAGTCAGCTGCAAACAGAAATTCCGCTGACTTCCTAGCTGTTTGACCCTATTGTTTTTTAGGACTGTTAGTTATGCTCTGCAAAACTTTTGGCTTATTCCACTTAATTTCCTGCAATTTAGCCCCAAAATTCATTCTCCTGATTCTTTCTTACAAGATTATCAATAAAAGGAGAATCCCATCAGTACAGACAATATCAAGGTTTACCTATTTAATGACTTGCTTGCAAAATGATTCTTTGTATCTGTGTGCACTCATTGCAGCCCTGGTTTCAAGTTAGTCTGATCAACACAACAAAACTGCCTTGCTTGTAAATGCAGAGAGAGAGAAAGTTACAGATACAGTGTGTATGTGTCATTACCAGATAGCCCGAGTCCCCAAGGGAGTTCCATGGGAGCAGCTCATGGAAGCTTTTGTCGAGGAATAATAACCAAAGATTGCTTTCTGTTAGAATCTCTTTCACTGTTATAAATTTCACTCTTCACTTACAATGCTACAGTTTTTAGGGAGGTTCTAGAAATTGTGAGTAGATCCACCTGGCAAGTATGAGAAAGTCAAGTGTTTCTCTGTGGTCCCTGCCACTGTCTCAATTTTCAGGGGTTTGCTGAAGCCCAAGGCTGTGTGGATGGCCCCGAGTTTGGGCTGGCATCTAACCCAGCAAGAGGACAAGAAGCAAGGCAGTGGCTTCCAAAAATGGAGGATGAGGGAGGGAGCACAGAACCGGCCTCCCCCCAAAGCAGCGAATCGCCAGGCAGAAACTGTCCGAATCACCATTTTGAGGATCCAGAGACCAGATCCAGGGACAATATAGAGGAGAGCACTGGACGCAGAGAAGGAGGAACCAGGTCAGAGGCTGTGAGGGATTCCCTCTGAGGGGCCTGCACCCATCCCCCACCCTCGAGGGAAGCAGGGGTGGTCAGCCCGATCGCTGCCTGGTGGGTGTCCAAGGACTGGGCTGGCTGCAGGAGTCCTCCATGCCAAGTGTAGAGGGGGACACAGGCCATCGCTGAGCCAGACACTGGCCAGCAAAGTGAGAACACGGGATCCTGCAGTTTCAAACCCTCCTGGTCCAACACCACTGGGTGCCACTGCTTTGACTGTGTCAAAGGTGCATCTGGCAAAAAGCCATGAAAGCCTGCTTTTGTATGTCTGAGGGAATAAGCAGCCAAACAGCACTGTCAGCTGGGCAGGCTGGAAAGTGCAGCCTGGTGAAGTGAAAGGGGTGAGAAATAAAGAAGCTTTTACAGTCTTTGCAGACCCTCTCCCAGGACTCTTTGGATCTGGTATACGGCTCCTGCATGGGTACCTGGCCCTGTTTTGGCTGTGAAACTCTGATGAACCAGTTGTCAAAGACAAGCCTTTACAGAAACCCAATCAACACCAAAATCCTAGATAAGAGAGAGAAACCAACCTTCAGAATAAACATATGAAGATAATCAGATGACCAGATATCAGCAAACATTCACATGGAAAACTAAAATGCAGGAAGATATGGCCCAGTCAAAGGAACAAATTAAATAATAGGAGGAGATACAGAATTTGGAATAACTAATCAAAGATGTTCAAACAAATCTCCTAAATCAATTCAAGGAAATGGATAAAGAGATAAGGATATTAAAGGTTACTGGGTGACCATAAAAAGAATTTGAAAGCATGCAAAGAAAAATAACAGCTCCTATGGAAATGAAAGACTCTACAGATGAAATTAAAAATACACTAGAGAAACACAACAGATTAGAGGAGGCAGAAGAAAGGATCATCAAATTAGAAGACAGCATCCAAATTCAAACAGACAAAAGAACAGATGGAGAAAAGAATGGAAACATTTGAGAAGGGTCTGAGGCAAATGACTGACAGCATGAGGTGTACAAACATATGCATCATGGGTGTCCCAGAAGGAGAAGAGAAGGGAAGGGGGCCAGAGAGAATTTTGAGGAAATAATGGCTGAAAATTTCCCAGCCCCTATAAAACATATGCATATGCAAATCCAAGCAGATGAGCAGAAGGGCGAACCTTGGTGTATACATATGCTAGAGTATGGTGCAGCAACAGAAAGAAATGAAGTCGTCAGGCATGCAACAAGATGAATGAACCTAGAGGACATTATGTTGAGCAAAATAAGCCAGAAACTAAACAACAAATATTATATGGTCTCATTCAGAAAATGCTTATATGAAAATTAGGGCCTAGATGGTAAGCTGTTACAGCAGTTGCATTTATTCCTGAGTTTTGTCATTTCTAAACTCTGAGATGTTGTGCCCTATGTGTACAATCTGATTTTTCCCCAGAACTTTAGGTATCTGTGTGGGAGTAGCATTACCCCACACAGCAACTGTTAAAGAAGCTGAAAAAGAGATCAGACTTCAGTTAGAGATACAAATGAAGTTGATTTGGTTAGGACTAAGGTAAAGCAGAATATAGGGTAAAGGATGATACTGTCTGTATTTTAAATCTTCAACATCTGTGAGAGACCAAAGGAAGAGGTGTTTATTCTGTCCAAAATTTAAATTTTCTGTAGCACACTATCTAACTTAACCTGTCAGGTCAGATTATTTAAACATCCTAAATACATGGAGCCTAAGGTAGAGAATGAGATCTTGTCATTATGGCAAAGCTAAGCCTTCCTATAATTATGCCTAGGAGTCACCCCCAAAGAACCTCTTTTGTTGCTCAGATACCCCCTCCACCCCTCCACCTTCCCACACACAAGTGGGACATGACTCCCAGAGGTGTAAGTCTCCCTTGCAATGTGGAACATGACTCCCAGGGATGAGCCTGGCCCTGGCACCATGGGATTGACAATACCTTCTTGACCAAAAGGGGGCAAAGAAATGAAACACAATAGGGTTTCAGTGGCTAAAAGATTTCAAATAGAGTCAAGAAGTCATTCTGGAGGTTACTCTTATGCAAGCTTCAACCAGATATTACAAATTGTCACGGTATGCCAAGCCCCAACCAACAGTACTCCTAAAAACTCTAAAGAATACTCTGGGTTCCATCTAGCACTCTACAAAAGTTCTATTTATTAAGTTTATTTTTTTAGAAACTTAAAATCTCCAGATTGTTCCTATCCCAGATTAGCCCTGAAACCCAAAGGTACCAGTCTGGGTTGCATTCCCCTAACCCATAACGTACACCCCTTTTCAGCATGAAGAAGTTAGAAAGGTCACTACCCAAATAGCCTTGAGAGAATGACCAAATAAGAGGGAGGAGTTGTAACTGAGAAGTTACGATTTAACAAAGGATTATCACTACTGAATTATTATAAAGATATTTCTTTCAGTTTCTACTGTAGTAGAACAGCCAGAAGGAAATATCTGAAATGGCTGAACTGAAACACAGTAGCCTTGATTTTTGATTATGATAATGTAACTATATAACTTTTATCTTGTGCCTGTGTGATTGTAAAAACCTTGTGACTGATACCCCTTTTATCCAGTCTTTGGCTAGATAAGTAATATAATAAGGACATTCATGGGAAAAAAGGTAGAATATGGGGTACCTGGAGGTTGACAGAAGCTAGAGAAGGGGGGTGGTGGTTACCCAATATACTTTTTTTTAACTTAAATGTTTAGGAATGGATAGAGGTAATGGTCGCTTGTTCTTGGGATTATAAGAAATACTAATGTAATTATAGGTGAATTTGATTGAAAATGGTGTTTAAAGTCATGTATGCAAATAAGTTCTTGCATGGACCACTACAAATGTAAAAAAAATAATAGAGGGGTGTATGGGTAAAACATAGCTACTGCAAACTATGGACTATAGATAACAGTAATATTTTAACATTCTTTCATCAACAGTAACAAATGTACTAGACCAACACAATGGGTCAACAATAGGGTGTGGATAAGGGGTAGGGGAGGATTTGGGTTTACTATTTTAATTTTATTTCTGTTCTGGAGTAATGAAAATGTTCTAAAATCGATCATGGGGATTTATGTACAACTATGTGATGTTATTGTAAGGCAGTGGCTGTATACTTTGGATGGTTTTATGGTGTGTGAATCTCTCTCAATAAAATTGGAAAACCACCTCACTTCCAGAGAGGTAGGAAAATAATCAGAAAAACGGGAGAAAGGGAAATTTTGTATAAATAACTTAATCCACAGATATATATCAGGGGACAACTATGTGCCAAGTATCATGCTAGGAAAAAGTTTAGCATTTCACATATATGTACCACTGCAGTCCTAGGGAAATCTTTCCCGGGAACTAGCATTTATGCTGAGATGTGTTTTACGGGAAGTTGGAGAAGGGCAGGGGAGGAGGTTGCTGACAGAAACTCCTCAGGCAGAAGGAAGAACATGTAGAAAAACTCAAAGAACAAGACAGGTTTGATAAACTCAAGGAAACTAAATATGGGTGGGTGAAAAATAGAGCTGGAGGGAAGATGTGTAGAGAGTATTCAGGTACTTTTTAGCCCCTTTGAAAATTCTACTCTATGCGTAAAAAGCAATGTGAAGCAATGGAAGAGTTTGAACTGGGCAACGGGAAGGAGGTGAGTGAAGATGGGGATTGTGGCAAGATTAATTTAAAAACACGCTGCTGATTGCAATGAGAGGAATGGAAGGAGTAAGCAAAGAGGTGGAGAAATCAGTCAGAAATCAATAATGTTAGCAGAGGCTAGAGAGTGAGTTTTCCTAGAGTTTGAGAAAAACTCTAACAGTCTATTGGATTTGACCATTAGGAAGAATTTTGGTTCTGTGCTAAAATATCAGCCATTACAGTATATTTAATTTCAGTATTTATATAATGTTTCAAAATAAAACAATAAAAGTCAATACATATATAACCAATTACTAAAAGACTTTAAAGAGAACTTT
Organism: Choloepus didactylus; assembly: GCF_015220235.1. Taxonomy (NCBI): domain Eukaryota; kingdom Metazoa; phylum Chordata; class Mammalia; order Pilosa; family Megalonychidae; genus Choloepus; species Choloepus didactylus. Next base: position 5,298,043 of record NC_051329.1, on the reverse strand, counting down.
ACCAAAATATAAAAAGCAGTTACCGTTGCTTGCTGTAAGTTCCAAAAATTCCATTTGGCATTGTTCTCTTCAGAGGAAAATACAAGTATATAACATTGAAGTATAAGAATCCTTTTATACTAAGTATAAAAATGAGGGTCCTGTGAAATGTGTTGGGTGGGCATATCTTTCCTTAACCAATACTTGCCTCTGAAGTTTCAAGATAACTAGGTGTCTTTTAAAATTACATTATTTTACAGAATCATCCAGGTTTTTACAGAAATGGCAAAGAAACTTGATATCATGTTTATAAAAATAATTCAACATGCATTTTAATAATGTAAACACATACACAATATATGTCTTAATCTTTTTGCCATAAATAATTTTTTACTATGCTGCAGCACTTTTTTGGGTGTTAATAATATTTCCCTTTAATAGAGACACACTAAAGAGCCTTTAGTCATATTTCAAATGTTTTTCATCCTAGGTGGGGCATCTTTAAATGTCTTCTGGGACACATCTTTGCCATTTCCATACAAATCTAGGGGCACATTCTCAAAGCTCAATTATGTTTATGTAAAAGACTCCGTGAAAATAATATTATTAGGTGAAAAGTATTAATGTTAAAAAGGAAAAATAAGCAGCTTTAGTCTTAATTTTAACCTCAGTTCAACCCCAAACTCTAATTTGTTCAGCATGTACAATTGTTTGAATAAAAATGTTTCTATCTTACTATGCAGATGAGATTGTCATAGTCGTCTGTAGAGACAGACAGTTGAATGTAGACTTAGTGTAGTGATATTCAGATAGACAATTTTATTTTTATCCGGATCTTTGTATTTTTAATACCTAACAGATATTTCTTTGGTCTTTCAAATAGTCATAAAAATAGAATCTTAATGTAAGCTAAATTCTTATATGGTAGAAATTTATATCTCTTGAAGTAAATGACAATGGAACTATCACATTTTTCACAGTTGACATCAGGTGAAATCCTGACTTCGTAACGTAAATTTTTTACTTAAATGTCCATAATCTGAATCTCCTGTAAGCTGTATTTAAAAGTCCAATTAAAGATGTTTGCTTTTCAAAAAAATAAAGAGGAATTTAAAATATTCCCAGATAAACAGAAGCTGAGAGAGTCTGTTAACAAGAGATCTGCCCAACAAGAAATACTAAAGGGAGTTCTGCAGGCTGAAAAGGAAAGACAGGAGAGAGAGGTTTGGAGAAGAGTACAGAAACGATGTATCAGTAAATGTAACTAAAAGGATAAAAAGAGAGAAAAAAGATATGACAAATAAAAAGCCAAAGGATAGAATGGTTGAAGTACCGCCTTTACAGTAATAACACTGAATGCTAATGGATTAAACTCTACAATCAAAAGATACAGATTGGCAGAACAGATTAAAAATATGATCCTTCTATATGCAGTTTAGAAGAGACTCAGTTTAGAACAAAAGATACACATAGGTTGAAAGTGAAAGGCTGGAAAAAGATATTTCATACAAGCAGCACCCCCCCCCCAAAAAAAAGCTACTAACATCAGATAAAATAGATTTTCGCTGCACAAAGGTTATAAGAGACAAAGAAGGGCATTGTATATTAATAAAAGGGGCAATTCAACAAGAATAAATAACAACCATAAATATCTATGCACCTAATCAAGACACCCTAAGTACATGAAGCGAACACTGGCAAAACTGAAGGGAGTAATAGACACCTTTACCGTAATAGTGGGAGACTTCAACACACCACTCCCTTCAATAGATAGAACATCTAGACAGAGGATTGATAAGAAAACAGAGACTCTAAATAATATGATAAATGAACTAGACCTAACAGACATATATGTTAACACTGTACCCCAAAAGAGCAAGATATGCATTCTTCTCAAGTGCTCATGGAATACTGTCTAGGATAGACCACATACTGGGGCACAAAACAGGTCTTCATAAATGTAATAATACAAAGCACTTTCTCTGACCATAATGGAATGAAGATGGAAATCAATAACAGCTGGAGAACTGGAAAATTCACAAATATATGGAGGTTAAACAACATGCCCTTAAACAATCAATACGTCAAAGAAGAAACTGCAAGAGAAATCAGTAAATATCTCAAGACAAATGAAAACGAGAATAGAACATATTAAAACTTATAGGATGTAGTGAAGGCAGTGCTGAGAGGGAAATTTATAGACCTAAATGCCTACATTTAAAAGGAAGAAAGAGCTAAAGTCAATGAGCTCACTGAACATCCGGAGGAACTAGAGAAAGAACAGCAAACTAATCCCAAATCAGGCAGAAGGAAAGAAATAACAAAGATTAGAGCAGACGTGAATGAATTTGAGGACCAAAAAACAATAGAGAGAATCAATAAAACCAAAAGTTGGTTCCTTGAGAAGATCAATAAAATTGGCAAATCATTACCTAGACTGGCAAGGTAAAAAAAGAAAGAGGATGCCAATAAATAAAATCTGAAATGAGAGAGGGGTCATTACCACAGACCCTGCAGAAATAAAAAGATCATAAGAGAATACTATGAACAATACATGCCAATAGATTAGATAACATGGATGAAATGGACAATTTCCTAGGAGCACACGAACCACCTACAATGACTCGAGAAGAAACAGAAGATGGATGGGAGTCTGACAGAAATGGATGGGGAGGCTGGAGATTCCAGACAGAACATGACATCAAGAAAGAATGAAGATGGGAAAGCACAGGGTAAGACAAAAATATGGTACATGCATGTTCTGGCACAAGGAGTTGTGCCCTTGAATGATAAGGTGAAAATCTTGGCTCTATTAAATGCTGCTGCGAAACATTTTATGGACTGGAGACATTTGAACACAGACTGAGTATTAAATGTTATGAGTGAATTGTTAATTTTGTTAGGAATCAAAATAGTGTTAACCTTATGGAGGAGATCCCTTATTCTTTATAGAGACGATCCCTTATTCTTTGAACATACATGCTAAGGTATTTAGGGATGAAGTGTCACAATGTCTGTAATTTTTCTTGAAATGATTCCAAAAACAAACAAAAAAATTAAATGAATATGGCAAAATGTGATCCTTCATGAATCCAGGTGGTATGTGAATGGTTGTCTGTTATACCTTCCTTTAAACTTTAATGTTTTCAAGTTTTTAAAATTTCTCAATTTATAAAACAATTTAAATATTGGCTATTGGGAGAAGAAAAGCAAAGGGAAGCCTTATGAATTAGATGAAGCTGGCTCAGAAACCCCATTTTCTTTGCCAAACTAATTTCTATAGAATATTTGCTGTGGCAGAAACTGCTATTTTCCTGCCATTCTTTTTTCTTTATGACTAGAAATACTATTTTTGTTCACACACTTATGTGCCAAACATGAGTCATGGTTGGTCTAAGATACTGGTGACATCCCATTCCTCTTTGCCAAGTATTTCGCCAGCATCCCTCACAGACAGAGATGACCAATCCCGGCCAACAAGGTTTCAGGGAGTCAGCTGGAGCTGTGATCCTCCAAGTGTCCCCAAGGTCTAGAAGCTTCAGCATCCCCTCGGCATTTGCCAGAAACACTCTTGATCCCTGTGTTTGACGTACTGAATCAGAATCCCCATTTTAATAACTCCCCAGGTGATTTGTAAGTGCAATAAGGTTTGAGCTGTACTGCCTTATGATTCTGATTCTCAAACTTGGTGCATACTGGAATCACAATTACTGATGCCAAATTACTGATGCCAAATTAGAGATGCCAAATTAATCAGCAGGGACTGAGGCCTGGGCATTGGGATTCCTAAAAGATGCCCAGGTGATTCTTTAATGCACATAATTTGAGGACCACTCATCTGCACCTCAGCTACTGGGGATGCTATGGCTTGAAGCTAAAGGTGCCCCAACCCACACAGCTGCTTATCTTCCTGCACAGAAGGCACGGCTACATTAATTAGAGCTGCATTTTCTTTACATGATAACCTGGAAGGTAGAACAGAAAGTAAAAACAAAAATCAGCATCATTAACAAATGCTAAATGTCTACAGAAGAAAAACAGGCACCACGGATGATTCTTTTGCCATTGAAACCATTTGTCAACAAATTAGATGCTGCTTATTCCTGAAACTGACTTTCTAGTAGCTGGAGAGGAATTCATCCATTTCTTTGTATAGGAAACACTCTCTAGTGTGCTATACTGAGGTCTTCTAACCATTGAAAAAACGTTAGTGTCATTTACAGCAAACTTCATTATGCAGCACATGATTCCTAAATGTTTGGATTGGCTACAGTGTGTGATAATGCTTGGTTTTGTGACGCCCTGCCTTCTCATCCCTGAAATGTGAAGTAATTTAAGCGGTATTTAATGCAGATTTTAAAAAATTTTCCTGGGCCTTTAATCAAGGGCATCTTGAAATGTTTCAAAGCCAGACTGTAGAATCTCTGCTCTAAGCTGCTTCTCCCTGAACAGCAGAGGGGTGGGGTGGGGGTGCATCTTGGTTAGCACTGCAGTGGGGACACCTAGGGGTCAGGCTGTACCCCGTGTTGGCCAGCAAGGGGATGCCCACACAGGGCCCTGCATCCCAAGTCTAAGCCCTGCTCTGCTTAGCATCTCCATTCCATTAGCAACAAATTCACTGCCCTTCACATTACAGGCTTTACTCACACACCATTTAGAGATCGCATTTATAAGATCAGGCAGACTGATGGCCACCCACAGCCAAAACCTCAACCACAGTGGTACCTTACGAGAAGCGACTCCAACAGCAGCCAGGGCTGGAGAGATGGTCGCCTTTGTGTGGCAGGGACAAATCTCTGTCCTCAAATTCAGACAGACAAGATATATAACTGTATCTGGCTTTTACCAACAATTCTACTTAATTTCTATTTTTAACTTCCACTCATCTCTGTGGGATATTAATCTTACTCAATCTGAGTGTGCTTGAGAAGTTTCCTTTGTGAATGGGGATAACAATAGTGCTTCCACCAAGAGTTGAAATGAGGAATTAACGAGTCAACACAGAGCATTTACAAAGGCCTCCCACATGGTAAGTGGCATATAAATGCTATTATGATCCCTGCTGTCATTATAGTCTAGGGTTGTTGCTGCTTTTCTCCAGAGTTGTGTCTAAGTTCAAGGACATATATGGTGTCGTATCCCCAGGGCACCCACTGCTCATGGGGCCTCCACCAAGCCCTCCTTCTCCCGCCTTGCACCCGGTAACTGCACCAGGTAGCAACACAGGTTGCTGCTCTATCCTCCATCGTTCTCTCTCGTCCAGCACTACACCTACTCCGTGGGGTGTTGTGATGATCGAATAAGTTTACGTATGGACTGCTTAAAACCAGGCCTTTCTCCTAGGAGGCTACCATTGCTATTGCTATGCCAAATAACTCTCCTTCTCAGATGCTGACACCAGGGAACAGCAGTGGTAGAGAGATGGGCAGAAATCCATACCTTGTCAACATGCCAGCCTGCGTTAAGCATCCTCCCCATAGTGGTTGGTCCCAAATTACTCAGAAACCAGGTGCACATGAACATGGCTTTCTCTTCTCTCCTCAAAAATGTGCAAGACTTTTGTGGTTTCTGTACTTAAGAAGGAAGAGGCTTTGCTGTCCCTCCATGCACTGAACCTCCGTAGCAGCCTCTTCCTGCAGCTCTCCTCCCACCATTGCCATCTGGCTTCATCCTTTTCAGCATTTCCACTGGCCTGGGAGGGGACCCTTTGGTGTAGTGCAAAACACCTGTGCGTTTTACCCAGCACACTTTAAAAGCAACAGCAACCCTCATCAGCTGTTCGATCCTGGAACGCAGAGCTCTCCTTAATGAAGACACAATGTCTACACTGAGCAGGCTACAGCCACTCCACAGCTGAGCACCAGGAGCAGAGACTCTGTTCATACAGGTTAGGAAAATGGCTTCTGGATGCTTCACTTCTGATCAATTGATGGGTAATTTCCCCATCCCTTTTATTCATTAATTAAATCCTTCAACAGAAATATTTATGAGGGCCCTGCAGTGTGCCCAGCATTGCAGTTGGCCCTGTGGGTATAAGAGGGAACAGCAAACAGCTGTGACCATGAGGCAGTTGTAGTCTAAAGTTCATAGAATGAGACCTGGCCTCAGACAGCCCGAGCTCACGCCTGCACCGCACCATTGACTAACTGTACCCTTGGGCCTGTAATTTCAAATTGCTGGGCTGCAGTCTGCTCATCTGTTGACTGGGAATGTTGGCAGCACCACCTCGGAGGCTGCTGCGTGGGTTCAATGAGAATGAACACCCAGCCTCGGCCCTGGGCTGGCACCGTGGCATCTACTCAATCAGAGTTGGTTATTATCTTGGAGTTCTGGTTTGGAGGGTCTGTCTTCAGGACTCATACTCTTAATCACTGTGCTGCACTCAGAACTGCAGCACAAAGACATTCATCATCATCATATGCATTGGCCTCTTCCTCCTAGCATGTATGGAGCATTTACAAGGCATCAGGTAAGTTATTCCATGACCTCTTCACATCAATTTTTGAGATCGATCCTACTACTCTCCCCATTTTATAGAGGAGCAAACTTCTCTCCAACAGAGTTTAAGCAATTCAGAGTCTCCATTTAGCAAGTCACAGAGCCAAGACAGGCACAGGTTTGACTGTGGACTGTGGAACTTGACTCATGGTGTGACTTAGTCCCTTGGTCCTTTCTGCTTAGGGAGGATCTGGGGGTCAACCTTGCTGGCAGGTGGGTCTGCCCTGGGCTCAAACAATCAAGCCCTGACCATGTGCTTATAGAATAATAATGAACATAAGAGTCTAAGATTTAATCTCTATTGAGAAACAAAAATGCATCAGCACCCTTCTCAGGACATTGCATGGGTTAAATTACTCATACTATCTCTCTCTCTGTCTCTCTCTCATATATGTATTTTCATGTATGTATGTATATGGCTCATTGTGAATATGTTTGTGTGCAGTATGTCATTATTTTCCTGATGAAGTAGCCAAAGAAAATGCACATATACTAAATGACAAGTCCAGATTTGGACCCAGGTCACTTGTCCGCTAGTCACTGTATCTCAGTCTCACACACACACACACACACACACACACACACACACACACACACTCACACAGACATGAGTGCCTCTCACAGTTCAATTGCTTACCACGTGCCAGATATGGTAGTAACTAGACTTCCAGGAGATCACACAGACACCCTGTGAAGTGGGGACTACCATGACCCATTACACAGCTGGAGGAACTGAGGCTCGGAACCTCAGGTGGCTGCTGCAGTTCTACCCTCAGACGCCAGACTCCAAGGCTTATGCTCCTTATTGGGCTACAGGAACTGAAGGAACCTCAAGCTCAAGGAGAGGTGTTCTTCCTAATAAAAAAAAATCCAGGGTTTCTCCCTAAGGTCTTGCTGAAGAAGCTAAACAGAAATGACTGCAGTTCTAAAAGTCAGTTCTGGGACAAAAGCAACAGAAATAAAACAACACTCTTTTACTTGTGTCCCCCACAAAGAGAACAAGTGTGTTTCTTCTCCCTTTCTTACTAACCACCTGCAGCGGGTGAATAGCAAGATTCATGTCCTCTTGGCACCTGGGAATGTGACCTTCTTTGGAAATAGGGTCTCTGCAGTGGAAGTGAGGTCAGGTTAGAGATGGGGTCATCCTCAATTAGAATGGGCCCAATCCAACGAGAGTGCCCCTTTAAGAGACAGAAGAGAAGACACAGAGAGCCACAGACAGGGACCCCGAGAAGACGGAGGCAGAGACCAGAAGGACCGGCCACAAGCTCAGGAATGCCCAGGGCCACCAGAAGTTTGAAGAGGCCAGGAAGGACCCTCTCCTCGAGCCTTCGGAGGAAGCGTGGCAAAATGCTGCACCATGAGTCCTGCTTGGCAGACATCGGGATCTGGGGTGGCTGTTGTGCTTAGAAATGGCAGGGACCGTGGAGACCACATACACATTATTTTAAAGTAACTTTCCTCCTAAAGATAAAGTTATGTAAACTAGTTCAATATAAACAAAAGTTTCTAGTCTTCCTTTGTGTCTTTATTTTCCCTAACTTCCTTTTAAATTTGGTCTTCAGGGAGTGAGGGAGGTGAAACCAAAACCAGCGCTATATAGGGAAGCAAACGTCAGGTCGCGGTGTGGCTGAGAGGTCAGAGCAGCACAACAGGACACGGATGGCAACGCGGCCACCGTCAAGGCCCGTGAACTGAAGGCAAAGGAGTGTCCCCGACAGTCGGAGGCTTTACTAGAAGAACCGTGCAGGGCAGAGTAAGGGAGAAGGAGAGAAAATAGTCACAGGAGAAAAACGTACTAGTACATGTGAAGCAAGGATTTAAACTCTGGTCAACCCATTCATTTATTTACGTATTCTGACATTCAACAATTATTTGTGTCAGTTCAGATCCCCTGAAATACAGATGCCGAGACTGAATTAGACGTGCAAGAGGCTTACTGGGAAAGTGTAAAGGAAAGAGGGAGCAAGGATAGGTGATGAGAACCTTTGGAACACAATGCAGTTTGACTTCTGTGGGGGGAGAGAGGGAAAGGAGGATGACGAGGCAGCTGAAGACTCCCACAGCTATAGAGCTCTGAGAAAACCTCTGTCTGGACAACAAGGAAGCCCCAAGCAAAAGCTGCCTGGTAGAGAGTCCCATGTGGGGCAGAATGGCCTGGCTCCAGGACCCACGCCATGCTCAATTACTGGCCAGGGGCAGCACGGGTCAGGGGCAAACTATGGTCCAAGAAGCAGGTTCCTTTGAAGGGAGAAGTGAGCAGTGCCTGTCCATGGCTGCCCCAGGGCACCTCTGAGGCCACACAGTATCTACTTCTCCAATGTCCAGGGACCAGGCACTCCGTGTTTCACAAGGGACTTGTTAACTGAAGGAAAGCGAAGAAGAGGGAGGGTCTGGGACAAACTAGCCCTTATTGCTACAGACAGTCTCAGTGTCATGACTGCTACTTGCTTTCTGTCTCCTGCATTATCAATTATGGATTTCCCTCACCCGGAGCAAACACCTCTGCAGACTCTGGTGGCTGATCTGATGCCCTGACCTTAACCTTTATTCCCAAGGAGTCGGCCCTGGAAATCATTCTCAGTCTGGGGTTTTTGTATATGTTCATTCATGGTTATAATTGGGCAAGGGGATTTCAAGAGGTGTCCAGCAAACCACCAGGATTTCACACATCTTCTTCCCGGCCCCTTTGTGTTAAAGTAACTCCACCTCCCTTTCCTCAAGGTCAATAATGCCTGTCAGTGTAATGACTCTTCTTGCTTGCTGGTCCCTTCACAGGGGTCCATACTGCCTAGTTGCCAGCTATAATCTCTAGCTCAATGGGACCCTTATTTTGTCTTATGGCAAGAGTATCTCTCAACTAGAAAACAGGACCTCTAACGCTAGGAGCTCAAAATGGCAGGCATGTGAGGCACAGATTCACCCAATGAGTCACTCGGAGTGATGGCAAATGGAGCCACTCCCACTTTCACACCTGGGTTCTGGATCAATTTATCTTCCTATGGGGTACACAGCACCATACAGAGGGCTCCGGTTGAGTGTATGCTTTGGCATGTCCTGATAAAGGGCACCCATTATTGCAGCGCATTACGCCGAGCTGGTGCATCGGCTGCGCCTTCAGCAGGCCATCCCAGCATCCTCAGGCTGTCAGCACCTAGGTGGTGCAGTCTGCGACATGGCTGACGGATCCTGTGGTCACGGGCCTCTCCTGTGCCTCCTTTGTCATGAAATTGCCTGAGATTCCCTGTCTGTGGATTAAGCAACCCATAAGCCATAGACAGTGGTGCTGGCTGAGGCTCTCCAGGCAGCAAAGGTAAAGCCATCCCTGGAATAGTTTATCTGTCCCTGTGAGGAATCACTGGCTTCTCCAGGATGGAAAGAACCCGAAAGGATCAGCGTGGAAGAAAGTGGCTGGTAGCACCATGTTTGGGGCTTAGCTTTGACTTCTCATTGCCAGTTTGGATATGCAGAGGCAGTAACCACAATGGCATTGGTGAGAAAGACTCCACACTTTGAGCCGTCTATACCCTCCATCTCTGCCACCATGTGCCCCTCTTGGCAGGTCTAAGGTGGACAATGGCAAAGGCTGGCTGATGTCAGCAGGCAGGATCACTTTGCCTTCACTGATGTTTAATGCCTCTGCCATGGTAGATGCTTTCTCATAGGTGCTCTCATGGGAAGCAGAAAGCTTCTCACTTTGTGCTTACTCCCTTATATCGGTTGATACGTCTCTACAACAGACTCCGAAAGTCTACACCCAGGGGCTGAGGCAGTGACTCCAGATGGGTCAATGGAACCGGTGGACACACCACACCCCTCTTTGTTCTCTCAAGTATAATGCCCAGAAAATATACAGATGTTCCCCACACTCTTTCACCTTCCGTCTGAAGACTGAAGTTGGGTCTCTTGTGATCTGGAGTCCCAGAGCTGCTGCTGCTCGCTCAGAATTCAGGATTAGGCAAAAGAAAAGTTTTGACAGGAGCCTGGAGCCAAGTCTCTTGAAGGAATATTGAAGGACAGGATCTTATTATTTCCCCCAGGCGAAATAATGGATCCAAGGTGAAATTTAATCTCAACCTCCAGGCGTGGTGATATCTAATTCAACCTCTGCCTACAGAAAATTCCATTGCAACCACTTTTCATTATTTTGAATACAGAGAGGGACAAATTTTTCACTTTCTCAATCTTTTTATGGTGCCCTGCACATCATGACAGGCAAGGAAGGGTCCCTAAAGCAAGAAGCTCCAAGCCAGAGATGTTATTTACTTCTTCATGGGGGAGACATTTAATTATCTTCCATTAAGGGGACAGATTTCCTGGCAGAAAACATTCCTTCCTTAAGGATAATCTGTTCCCAGAAAAAAGAGAAACCATGACACAATTCTACCAAAATCCCACTTGCAGATCTTCCTGAGGACAGCCACCCATGGTGTGCGCTTACTGCCAGGCTGTGACTGAGTTGCTGATCCGCCCACCCCCCGTGTTTTGTTGAGCACTCTTTAGATCACAGCTGCATATTAAGTGGCAAAAGCAATTCTGTGCATTTGGATTTTGAATTTGCATTGAATCAGCCTTCTTCTGTTTATCCAGGTAGCAAATATTTATTGAGTGACTACTTGTGCCAGCCACTAACACACAAATCTCAGCCCAGTGACCTTCTCTGTGCAGTCCTGAGCAATCCCTTCCCCCTTCATTCAGCAGAGGCTTCCTGGCTGTCTGCTGTGCTGTGGGCACTGCACTACGTGCCACAACTCCAATGGCAAACAGCTGGGCCCGGACCACACAGTTGTGGTACTTATACCCCTAACTAAACAATCACATAAATATTCAATGGCACACTGAAATCACAGCTATGCAGGAAAAGAGATTTATGGGTGGGAAGGCAGAGGTCCTAACAATCTATGAAGGCGGGGCCAGGAATTAGCCCCACATACTCTGCTTAACACCCACACTCTCACCTACCACCCTCTGCTGCCTGGGACCGAGTCGTGGAGCCTCTGGGTGTGCCAGCTGTCTCTCCTGAGGCTGCTCTCCTTTTGGAGCTAAAGCTGTCACATTTGAACTTCTCCAGGGGATTTAGTTTAACACAGGAGGCAGAAGTAATGGGACTGATGACCTTCTGCTAAAGGGAGAAGGGGATAAAGACTTCTCACTATCCTGCTCAAGTTTCTGATAGTATTGTTGGAGTAATTTAGATTTGTTAGTAACAGGGACATTTCAATTTTCAATGTCTCTTTCCATTCTGATTGTCACACTTTCTTTCCTGATATAAAAATACACTGAAATTGTTTCATGGACTCAGCATTGCGTTTCTTTTTTGCCTAGTTCCTTTTATTTTCTTCTTGCAAGGCAAGGAGCAAGGAAGCAAATTCATTTATCTTACTATATTTCCTGTATGAATGAAGTTATTTAATTGGCACCAAGAAAAATGTGGGTCTAATGCCATCTGCCCACAAAAGGGCTTCGCAAATTCACTTTCCCAATCTGCTTGGGGGCAGAAGCTATATCCAGAATGCAGCTCTGCCCTTTACAAAGAGTAATAACCAGGTCCCCGTAATTGGTGCTCAGCTCTGGGTCCTGCAAATTAAAAACCTCTGAAGAACAGAATGAGAAGGGCTGCACCCAGTGCCCTCTGCCCTGTATAAAGGCACCAGGCTGGTCCGGGGCACAGGGCATGTGGGTTCTAATTAGAGCAACTGCCCCCTAGGGCCGTTCCCCGTTTCCATCCCTCTACTCCTGCCTGGCTTATCATCTTCATTGTTGAAGTTCTGTGGCACCAAGAACAAAGAGATTCTGACTTATATGCTTCCAGCTGGACGTGGAGAGAAGAAGACATCCTTAGTCATGTCTTTGTCACCTGTACTCATCCAGTCTCTGGAATGGAAGATGCCCTGACAATCAATTTGGTGAATGGGGAAACCATAGGATTGGCATTGGCGTCCTGACACTGCCTGTTTCCTAGGGTGGACTTAGCCAACTATCACAAACGTGAGGACTTAAAAGAACAGACATTTATTGTCTCACAGCTCTAGAGGCCAAATGTCCCAAGTCAAGGTGGCGGCAGTGTCCTGCTCCACCTAAAACCTGTAGAGGAGACTCCATCCTTGCATCTTCCAGCTGCTGGTGTTTGCCGGCCTTCATTGCCTGTCCTTGGCTTGTAGCCGCATCACTCCAATGTCTTCACATGGCCTTTTCTCTGGGGTTTGGCTCTGCCTGTGCCCAAATTTCCCTCTTGTAATAAGGACACGTTGTCATATTGGATTAGGCCCCACTCTAACCCAGTTTGGCTCATCTTAACTCATCGCATCTCCAAACACCTTATTTCCAAATAAGGTCACTTTCATGGGACCAGGGTCAGGACTGGAACATCTTTGTTTTTTTGTTTTTTTTGTTTTTTTTGAGATGGGGGCACAATTTAACCCATAATAGACATGTTCAAGTTTGCATCTCCTTGCCAGGCTGAGACTTGAAAGACGCCTGTCTGAATCCAGCATCAGTTCTTCACATTGTTTGCATATGTGTGTGTGTGTTGTGTGTTTGAACACTATCATTTGAGTAATTAAGATTGCCAGTTACTGTGCTAAGCAGTTTAGGTATATTATCTCAACCCTCCAAAACCCTGGGAGGCGGGAAGTGTCCTACCGCCATTTACGGAGTGGGATGGGGCTGAGGTCAGAGGGCTTCAGTAGGGTGCCTGAGGCCCCACAGTTGTAGGGAGCAGAGCCAGAACTTGACACCCAGTGTGGCTCAGAACCCAGGTTCTCAGAGCCTCTGCTGTGTTGCTCCTTCATTTTTCTTTTCTTTCTCTCTCCCTTCCTCCCTTCCTTTCTTCCTTTCTTTTCTGATGGTGGCAGTCTCTCTCTAAAGGACTGTATTAAGAACCCTATTCTTCCTCCCCCCTTCTGGGGTTGGTTGTCCTCCTGGCCTGAGTCCCAGCCTATGGTTTTATGCCATGGGAAAGCAGCAGGGAGCCCCGGGGATGCAGGCGAGCCAGCCGGGTGTAGATGCTGAGCAGAAGCAGGGTTAGGCCAGGCAGAAGTGGCCGCACTGCTCCAGCGCTGTTACTGTGCTCACATCCTGGGTTTCTCCCTTCTGCCACCCAGAGGAGACTGTTATTTTCATTTTCACAGCAGCTAATCCTTCCAGCATATCTGCAGTTTAGCAACTACTTCCCTCTAACATATTTTTGCAAACATTTGATGAGTCTCTTCATTCTAGTACATGAAGCTGGGGCTTCCATTTGTGGAAAGATACGAGGGAGAAAATGAGTAAGAATGGATGGCTGGAAGGAATTTTTAGAGCAAATTCAAAGATAAGATCAAATTAGAAACAGTAATAACAATCTCGCTATTTGGGAAGAGAAAAAAAAAAAGGAGGAAAACAAACAAAAGAAATACCTGGAGCTTATCTCACGCTTTACATAAATACAAATTCCAGACGGATCAAAAGATTAAATGTAAAAAGTAAAAATGAAAAAAGTACAAGAAGAGAACAAGGGGCAAATTTAGCAGAAGGCTCTTGTAAATATAATTGAAAACTCTTAAGCTGCAAAGAAAAAGGTTGATAGGATTGATCACATAGAAGAAAACATTTGCAACATGTATAAAAGACAATGGGATAATATCTCTAATATACAAAGAGCAGTTAAAAATCAATAAAATATAAACAACTAAAAAAAAAAAAAAGAAAGAAATAGATAGTGGCAGCAAAAGTTCCTAAAAAGCACTATGAAGCAGGGAGCCCCTGCACCAGCCCTCCCCAGCAACAAAAAGGGAGCTGTTCCAATCACACCCACAACGATTGCAAATGCAGGACAAGCACCCCTCAGTGCCAGACCAAATTCAGGTGGTATCCAGTATCCATTAGGACCCTGTAATCTTCACCTCTCCTTAGTTTATTCATAAAATGAATACATTTAACTATGCCTGATATTTTCAGCATCAGTGTACACATATATGTGCCTCCCAATAACAAGTTCTTACAACACAGCAAGACATGCACAGATTTAAATGTATATGAAGTTCACTGGTGATAAGCCATTGAATTCTGGAAGGGACCATGGAGAGTATTTGGTCCATTAGTTTTTGTTGAGTCCTAGAACCTGGGGAACTGAGCAGATCCCCCAGAGTCTTCCCATCCCTGCAGCCCCTCCTCTTCCCCCAGCTCCCCTCAACCAGAGAAGTGTGAAGAACACCTCTCTTTTTGTTCTGCTTTCAGGTGATTTGTATGAGAAACATATTTGGAGCTATGGCAGCCATATTGTGACTATGAGGAAAAGGCCACGTGAACTGCAAAGACGTCATCCAAAGCCCCAACTTCAATGAGTCACCAAACCAACCCTGGAAAGACCTGCTTTTTATTGGGTGAGAAAAACAGTTGCCTGTTGTTTAGGCAACATTTAGTCAAGAGCAACATCTAAGGAGAAACACTCACAAACTAGCGAAATACTCCTAAAGTAAAAACCAACAATTATATACAGATTAAAACACCATATTCCAGATTCTGGTTCTCAGCACTTTATATAAAACTTAACTCTGTGATCTCTAAAAACAAACAAACAACAATGGGAGTTATCATTTTAAAGGTTCTGAGACCGAGGCACACAGTGAACGCTTGCCCAGAGCACAGGGCCGGCGGGCTGGCGAGCTGGGGCTCGCACCGCCCCAGGCAGCCCCTGTGGGGCAGAGGCTGGGTTTCCCGTCGGCACTTGGAAAGCGGCTCACCCCGGGGCAGAGGGCACCTCAGGGACATGTGGGCCCAGAGAAGGGTCACAAAAACCAAGCGGCTAATTAAAAGCCAACAAGAAAAGATTTTTTCCCGGAGCACCAGGCAATATAAACGGCCGGTACACAGGCATTTGCTCTTCTGAGCCTCAGAACAATGAGAGGTTGGGGCAATTGCGATTCCCGTTTCACAGACGAGGAATTCGAGGCCCAGAGAAGTTCAACAACGTGCCCAGAGTCATCAAGTTAGCGGAGGCTGTGGGGCGCTGCTCCGGGGGGGGTCTTCTGTGGCCAAGAAGGACGATCACTAAAGAAGGCCCAAGGAAAGGGGAGTTAACCCGGAGTCACAGCCACCACCCGGGGCTCACGGGAGGGCAAGCAATAGGCGCGACCAAAACAAGGGCCCCACACAGGAGACGTCTCTCCTCGGAGGCCAGGCTTACCTCCTCCCGCCTCCCGCCGGCTGCGCGCTCCCGCCCTCGCGCCTGGGGTTCAGCCCGGACCAGGCCCAGACGCAGCACCTCACAGGCCCACAGCCCGCCCTGCGCGCCCGCGGCTCGCCATTGAGAGTTTCTGATTGGCCAGTGGTTAGCCAATGGGCGGACTGATCTGAGAGCAGGTGTTTCTCCTCAGGCCAATCAGTGGAGACGGAGTTGGCGGGATTGGGGGTTGGGGTTGGGGGGACGTGGCCCCGGCGGTGCTCGCAGGCCCCTGGGGCTGGTCTCTAAATAGACCTGATTAGTTCCTGCTGCAGACCTCGTGCGGAACGTGGGATCCCTGCAGCTCGGACTCACCTGGTGCGCTTGAGAGGGGTCTTTTCCTTAAGACGGCTCAGCAGGGCCCCTCAGGCCAAAGGAAGCACACTTCATAATTTACGGGCGCGCGCGCGCGCGTGTGTGTATGTAAATGTATGCGACTGTCTATATGCATGTGTGCACAGGTATCTATGCATGTGTATACTGAAAGTGTGCACATGCATATACACATACACATATGTACATATATCATGAATGCATATACATATATGAATACACATGTCTACATAATACATATAGACACATAAACATATCTTATATTTACATAATTTAAATATATTTTAAACAGAATTGTATATTTATAAATAAAATACATGTTATATATGTATTTCAATGAGTTGCCCACACTCAGAAAGTCTTTTTCCAGCTTAAAATGGATATAAATGTAAAAGTAACTCACACATACATCGCCTGGCTCTGTGCCAGCCATGTTTTAGATGCTTTCTCTGCATTAATTAAAATAAGCTTTGCCACAGCACTATGAGGGAGATGTTCTCCCTTTCCTCCCATTTAACAGATCAGCAAACAGACCCAGAGAGGGCAGGTGGCAAACCTGAGGCTGCACCGCTAGCTCCCAGCAGAGCTGGGGTTGTCAGCCAGCCATGCGACTCTGGAGTCCTGCTCAGGTACAGGCAGCTCCAGCCCAGCTAGCCGCGATCCTGCAGGGCTGCAGGCGGCCGAGGCTGAGTACGGGTCGTCCTTGTTGGAAGGGATGTAGCCCGTTGGTTTGCCCCGTGCCCAGCAGGCCCTGCCCCACTTTAACAGCGCCTACCTAACCCCTTGGGGCCTTTGCGTTTGTTTTCCTGGTGGGTTATTAGGCTGGAGAATTTTCTATATGGGCTCCAGTAGGGTTTTCAAATAGATGACATTTTCTAAATGTGAAAGTAAATAAACTCATCAACGGAAGGAAAAACTAGGACTAAGGCTGGGAGAAACAAAGCCCAGGCTGGGCTTTAAATTTCTGTACATTTTTCAATGGCTTATGCAGACTTCTGAAACTAGATTCAGTCCCATGAGTTCCTGTCTTATTTTCACCAGGTGAATCTGTCAGACAAACAGGGCTCCTTTAATTTGTGAAGACACTGAACCCAGAGGCGACTGTTGTCACTAGTGAAGCCCAGATCATCCCTTGCTCCTCCGCCAGAGCCGACACACTGTGCCAGGCTATGTGTCTGATGCTGTCTCTTCCACCCTCATCAGCATCTGTCCCGTGACAGATGGCGGACACCACCGCATGGGTGCCATTAGCCTTGCTGGACTGAGTGCGGAGACCCCTGCAGCCTGCCCTGGCATCCCCCCTTGGGAGGACAGAGCCAGGCCCCTTCTCGAGTCCAGAGAATTCACCTCCAGTTGTGTTTCTGCAGCCCTTGCTCAGAGCAACTAGCCTGAGCAGCTGAGCGGGGACAGGGACCAGGAAGTGTGTGTCCCTGAGGTGACTCACTGTTTCCCCCCAGAAAGGTAGAGCTGGAGAAGCAGCTCCCAGCCTTAATGAAATGGGCAGAGCCAGCCGCGGTCCGTAGACTGACAAGGCCTCGTTCCACAAGGGAAGGCCTGGCGGTCTGCTGCTGACAGGTGTCAGGTGGACTTCCCTGACCTCCTCCTTCCTCCTTTGGGCTCTGGGTGACAAGAATCTTCTCTTGTTCACCTTATTAGTGTCTACCTGTACAGCACAAAATCCAAAACCTTCCTGAATTTTAAACCTCTGGTCTCCCTCATCATTCTTTCTCTCCAGATGAAAGTTGTCAGCTCTTCCGTTATAGGTGACAACTGCGTCCCTAAAGACAGCATATGATTCCCTCACCCTCTTCATCTCCAGCACTGACATTTCTTGACTTACATTTATTTTTCAGAGAACATCCCCAAGATGGAAAAAGAAATGGTGTGGCAAATGACAATCAGTCCCAATTAACAACTGCATGTTTTTGCATTCTGTTCTTACTCGAAAAAATTAAAACTCTCACCAGAATACAGAAAGGCACCAGATACCTACTGAGAGCTCGTGGTCTCGGGAGAAGAGGTGCATTTAGATGCACCACATAGAACGTCGGCCACTTCGTCGGTACATCAGCCAGCACCTGCCACGCAGCCCAGGGCCGGCGGTGCCTGTGCATCCAGCATTCCCTGCTGAGAAGAACACCCAGGGTGGCCTCTGTCGTCTGTGGCGTGAGGGGGGTTGTTCACCAAGTCTGAGAGAAGCCATTCATGAACCACCCTGGAGGGTTTTGATAAACTGCACTGAAAGGAGGGATTCTGGCATGAATCCTTACAGACCTGAGAACAAGGAGAATTGAGTGACAAAAGCATCAAGTGCACCTGAGATGGTGCCTATCTGTGATCTCCAGGAAATTATTTACTTTTGTACCACATGAGTTAGGCCAAGCAGGAGAGCTCAGTGTTGAGTATTTTCTCATGGGGTAGGGTCAGCGGCTATCCAAGTTGTGTCTAGACCAAGTCACCCATCACCAGGCGGTAGATTTCCTACATCAAACAAAAGCCAGAATCACCTCTCCAAGTTAGTTTTCCCACTTCTGGTTATTATCGTAAGAATTTCTGAGGGAGGAGATACTTGGTTTCATTTTGGTCAGGGTAATAAATCATGGCAAATGTGCAAAATGAAAAACTCTGGCCTCTCAGATTTCAAAGAACGTCCTAAGAGATAAAATAAGTCACATATACATCTCCTTGTTAATTCCAATTGTACTCCATTACAATGTTCTGAGTTTAGATTATGAGACATTGAATGTTCCAATCAATTCCTCTACGATACCTGGTAACAGAAGTGTAGGGTTTAATAAGATGTGAGTTCGGTAATAAGTGTTTAACTGTGCTTTCCTGTGCCTGGACCTACCACTGGGATGCAAGGAGAAATCACCTTCCAAGTATCTGCTTGGATGAGCCTCAAGGAGTCTGCTGGGTTATCATTTCAAGCGCAGAAGGTGCTTGTGGTCGTCAGTTCACATTTGCCTTCAGCTTGTTAGACCACTCAGTAACCAGACTTGACCAAGGAGAATAATAACGGAAACTTAACTGTCCACCAATGGCTGATATGCTCAGTTGTTCAGCTCCAGGTAAGGCAGTACACAAATGACTCAGGCTGACTCAGTTTATCCATCACGGTGGCCACGGACAGGTCAGGGTGTGAGAGTGAAGCCATCTCTACTTGGTCATGAAGTGCATTATCAAAGGACGAGTCATCATTTTGTAAATGACCACAAAGTATTTACAAGGCATTTTCTGGGAATGTAAAGAAGAGTAAAATAGGATTTGTATGCTTGTGGTGTTTCCAGTGGTGTTGATGAACACATGAAAAAGTTTAATAATAAAAACTCATAAGGGATAAATTCTAAATAGATAAATACAGCTGCCACTGCTAGCTAGGGCACATGAAAATATTTTAGAATTTTTGGCCCTGGTGATTAAGGAAAAGGACAAAGGGAATATGAATACTTATTACTTGACTAACTTAACAGCACAGGCCCTTGCTAGACACATCACCAATTCCATTTTATTTTTTCCTTCAGACAAATATTTAATTATGGCCAGAGGCATCAGCCAACCTGTGCAAGCTGGCACAGGCCTGTGGGCAGAACGGGAGGAGAGCCTGGTCCCTCTGGGTCATCCCACCAGCACCCTCCCCACCGAGCTGTGGCCCTGGTCCCGTCTTCTGCAGCAAGCACGCTCCTCATCATACCTTCACGTTTGCAAGTACCTGCTAGCCAACATGCTCTCTTCAGAACGCAGTTAAGCTGAACTGTTACTTCAGCTTGTGAGCCCATCACTTCCGAAGGCCATTCCTTTGGAGCCCAGACACATGCTTCGAAGTGTACTTCTGTGTTGGCAGATCAGCTACATATGAAGCAAATTCAGTTCAAAGACTTGAAGCTCCTGGAGGCCAAGGACCACTCTTTTTCTCTTTACCACTTACCCCCAAAGTCAAGCATAACACCTCCCCGCCCCAAGTTGTTTGAATGAATGAGTGAATGAATGCCCTTGCATGCATTATGAAAATCAAGGACCTGGGAAAAATAGAGTAGGTCCATTCGTTTTATTTGCCAAAAAAAATATCAAGCACCAAACTGCTAGGAACTTGGACGCATGGCTGACATTCCAGGAGGAGAAATAGATATCAAACAACTAACTACAAGATTAATTATTTAATCACAGACCTAATAAGTATTTAAGCATAGAGACTGAAGATTTGAACATATGACAGGATGGTCTAAACAAGTTTGTGTAATCACGCTAATTCCATTCAGGAAGTAGCATTTGAGCTGAGCTTTCAATGAATGGAATTAACTAGGTAAGTGAGTAATCAGGCCATTCCAGAAAGAAGCAGCACATGCAGAGCCCTGGGAGAGAAGGCATTCAGTGCATTCAAGGAACTAGAAGTTAGATCACAATGTGACTTTGCACAAACCCAGAGTGTGGAGCGGGAGGAGGCTAGAGAGGTCAGCAGTGGCGGGTCCTCCTGGGTCCTGCAGGCGATTTGAGGGATCAACACAATTATTTTAAGAGCAAATTGTGAGTCAATGAAGGGTTTTAGCTAAGGGATTAATAAATCAGATTTGGCTACTGCAAGGAAAACCAATTACGTAACAGAATGGGTTCAGGGACATCAGTTAGCTTGGACGGGAAATTAGGCAAAGGGTCTGAATTGGAGGAATACTGATGAGGTAGAAGTACCCTATGGCAGGACTGGGTGACAAGGAGAGAGAATTTCAGGTTACTAGCTTGAATCCCAGAGGCACTGATTTGGGGAACCCTAGAGGACAAGCAAGTTCAGGGGGTAGGGTAAGTCCCATTTTAGATGATGAATCATCCTGACCCAAGACCATCCTAAAAGGTGAGTGCTAAGGAAAGGCTTTGTAGAAAGACATTCATTCATTCAAACGAGTGTTTCCAAGTTCTTACTGTGTCCAGGGCAGTGGCCTGTGCATGTTCAGGAGGCCAAAATGACTTGGCCATGAATTTTGCCTAATAGAACACAGAAGGGGAGGAGACAGGAACAATGCACAAACAAGGCTGAAACCAATCAGTTTCATGAGGATTCTTTCTCTCTTCCAATACTAAGAACTTCCCATGGGAGGTATCAGAGGAGGCTTCTCGAAGGCAGTGGCTGCCAAAGGGGTAAGCAGCATAAAGTCATATAAAACTTGCAGGTTACCTGCACTATATCTTCTGGAAGAGTGAGAAATGGTCCCAATATGTTCTTTTTTTTTTTTTTTTTTTTTCTTTAAATACTTTTTTTATTGTGAAATTTAACATATATGCTTAACTGATAACTTTCAAAGTATGATTTAACAAGTAGTTAGCAAATTCCAATGAATGCCATAGGTTACAGTTCCACAGTTTCAGTTATTTCCTTATTGTGAAATATAAAATATATACAGAAAGGTGAAAACTTTCAAAGTACAATTTAACAAGTAGCTATTAGAGCAAATGTCAAAGAATGTTATGGGTTACAGTTCCACCATTTCAGTTATTTCCTTCTAGCTATTCTTTTTATTTTTTATTTTTTTAATCTTCATTTTATTGAGATATATTCACATATCACGCAGTCAAACAAAACAAATCGTACTTTCGATTGTTTACAGTACCATTACATACTGGTACATTCATCACCCAAATCAATCCCTGACACCTTCATTAGCACACACACAAAAATAACAAGAATAATAATTAGAGTGAAAAAGAGCAATTGAAGTAAAAAAGAACACTGGGTACCTTTGTCTGTTTGTTTCCTTCCCCTATTTTTCTACTCATCCATCCATAAACTAGACAAAGTGGAGTGTGGTCCTTATGGCTTTCCCAATCCCATTGTCACCCCTCATAAGCTACATCTTTATACAACTGTCTTCGAGATTCATGGGTTCTGGGTTGTAGTTTGATAGTTTCAGGTATCCACCACCAGCTACCCCAATTCTTTAGAACCTAAAAAGGGTTGTCTAAAGTGTGCATAAGAGTGCCCACCAGAGTGACCTCTCGGCTCCTTTTGGATTCTCTCTGCCACTGAAGCTTATTTCATTTCCTTTCACATCCCCCTTTTGGTCAAGAAGATGTTCTCCATCCCACGATGCCGGGTCTACATTCCTCCCCGGGAGTCATATTCCACGTTGCCAGGGAGATTCACTCCCCTGGGTGTCTGATCCCACACAGGGGGGAGGGCAGTGATTTCACCTTTCAAGTTGGCTTAGCTAGAGAGACAGGGCCACATCTGAGCAACAAAGAGGCATTCGGGAGGAGGCTCTTAGGCACAACCATAGGGAGGCCTAGCCTCTCCTTTGCAGCAACTGTCTTCCCAAGGGTAAAACCTGTGGTAGAGGGCTCAACCCATCAAACCACCAGTCCCCTATGTCTGTGGTCATGTTAGCAACCATGGAGGTGGGGTAGGCGAACACCCCTGCATTCTCCACAGGCTCCTCAAGGGGGCACTACATCTTTTTTTTTCCTTGTTTTTCTTTTTTTTTTAACTTTCCCTTCTTTTTTAAATCAACGGTATGAAAAAAAAGTTAAAAAGAAAACAAACATACAATAAAAGAACATTTCAAAGAGACCATAACAAGGGAGTAAGAAAAAGACAACTAACCTAAGATAACTGCTTAACTTCCAACATGTTCCTACTTTACCCCAAGAAAGTTACATAATATAGCAACATTTCTGTGAACTTGCTCCTACTATATCCATCAGAAATTAACAGACCATAGTCATTCCTGGGCATCCCCAGAACGTTAAATAGCTTATCTGTTCTTCTTAGATTATTGTTCCCCCTTCCTTAATTGCTCTCTATTGCTAGTTCCCCTACATTCTACATTATAAGCCATTTGTTTTACATTTTTCAAAGTTCACATTAGTGGTAGCATATAATATTTCTCTTTTTGTGCCTGGCTTATTTCGCTCAGCATTATGTCTTCAAGGTTCATCCATGTTGTCATATGTTTCACCAGATCGTTCCTTCTTACTGCCACGTAGTATTCCATCGTGTGTATATACCACATTTTATTTATCCACTCATCTGTTGAAGGACATTTGGGTTGTTTCCATCTCTTGGCAATTGTGAATAATGCTGCTATGAACATTGGCGTGCAGATATCTGTTCATGTCACTGCTTTCCGATCTTCCGGGTATATACCGAGAAGTGCAATCGCTGGATCGAATGGTAGCTCTATATATAGTTTTCTAAGGAACTGCCAGACTGACTTCCAGAGTGGCTGAACCATTATACAGTCCCACCAACAGTGAATAAGAGTTCCAATTTCTCCACATCCCCTCCAGCATTTGTAGTTTCCTGTTTGTTTAATGGCAGCCATTCTAACCGGTGTTAGATGGTATCTCATTGTGGTCTTAATTTGCATCTCTCTAATAGCTAGTGAAGTTGAACATTTTTTCATGTGTTTCTTGGCCATTTGTATTTCCTCTTCAGAGAACTGTCTTTTCATATCTTTTGCCCATTTTATAATTGGGCCGACTGTACTATTGTCATTGAGTTGTAGGATTTCTTTATATATGCAAGATATCAGTCTTTTGTCAGATACATGGTTTCCAAAAATTTTTTCCCATTGAGTTGGCTGCCTCTTTACCTTTTTGAGAAATTCCTTTGAGGTGCAGAAACTTCTAAGCTTGAGGAGTTCCCATTTATCTATTTTCTCTTTTGTTGCTTGTGCTTTGGGTGTAAAGTCTAGAAAGTGGCCACCTAATACAAGGTCTTGAAGATGTTTTCCTACATTATCTTCTAGGAGTTTTATGGTACTTTCTTTTATATTGAGATCATTGGTCCATTTTGAGTTAATTTTTGTGTAGGGGGTGAGGTAGGGGTCCTCTTTCATTCTTTTGGATATGGATATCCAACTCTCCCAGCCCCATTTGTTGAAAAGACCATTATGACTCAGTTCAGTGACTTTGGGGGCCTTATCAAAGATCAGTCGGCCATAGATCTGAGGGTCTATCTCCGAATTCTCAATTCGATTCCATTGATCTATATGTCTATCTTTGTGCCAGTACCATACTGTTTTGGCAACTGTGGCTTTATAATAAGCTTCAAAGTCAGGGAGTGTAAGTCCTCCCACTTCGTTTTTCTTTTTTAGAGTGTCTTTAGCAATTCGAGGCATCTTCCCTTTCCAAATAAATTTGATAACTAGTTTTTCCAAGTCTGCAAAGTAGGTTGTTGGAATTTTGATTGGGATTGCATTGAATCTGTAGATGAGTTTGGGTAGAATTGACATCTTAATGACATTTAGTCTTCCTATCCATGAACATGGAATATTTTTCCAACTTTTAAGGTCCCCTTCTATTTCTTTTAGTAGAGTTATGTAGTTTTCTTTGTATAGGTCTTTTACATCTTTGGTTAAGTTGATTCCTAGGTACTTGATTTTTTTAGTTGCTATTGAAAATGGTATCTTTTTCTTGAGTGTCTCTTCAGTTTGTTCATTTCTAGCATATAGAAACATTACTGACTTATGTGCATTAACCTTGTATCCCGCTACTTTGCTAAATTTGTTTATTAGCTCTAGTAGCTGTATCGTCGATTTCTCAGGGTTTTCTAGATATAAGATCATATCATCTGCAAACAATGACAGTTTTACTTCTTCTTTTCCAATTTGGATGCCTTTTATTTCTTTGTCTTGCCGGATTGCCCTGGCTAGCACTTCCAGCACAATGTTGAATAACAGTGGTGATAGCGGGCATCCTTGTCTTGTTCCTGATCTTAGAGGGAAGGCTTTCAGTCTCTCACCATTGAGTACTATGCTGGCTGTGGGTTTTTCATATATGTTCTTTATCATGTTGAGGAAGTTTCCTTCAATTCCTACCTTTTGAAGTGTTTTTATCAAAAAGGGATGTTGGATTTTGTCAAATGCTTTTTCAGCATCTATTGAGATGATCAATTGATTTTTCCCTTTTGACTTGTTAATGTGTTGTAATACATTGATTGATTTTCTTATGCTGAACCATCCTTGCATGCCTGGAATAAACCCCACTTGGTCATGGTGTATGATTTTTTTAATGTGTCTTTGGATTCGATTTGCAAGTATTTTGTTGAGGATTTTTGCATCTATATTCATTAGGGAGATTGGCCGGTAGTTTTCCTTTTTTGTAGCATTTTTGCCTGGTTTTGGTATTAGATTGATGTTAGCTTCATAAAATGAGTTATGTAGTGTTCCATTTTTTTCAATGTTTTGAAAGAGTTTGAGTAAGATTGGTGTCAGTTCTTTCTGGAAAGTTTGGTAGAATTCCCCTGTGAAGCCATCTGGCCCTGGGCATTTATTTGTGGGAAGATTTTTGATGACTGATTGGATCTCTTTGCTTGTGATGGGTTGGTTGAGGTCTTCTATTTCTTCTCTGGTCAGTCTAGGTTGTTCATATGTTTCCAGGAAATTGTCCATTTTCTCTACATTATCCAGTTTGTTGCCATACAGTTGTTCATAGTATCCTCTTATAATTTTTTTAATTTCTTCAGGATCTGCAGTTATGTCACCTTTTTCATTCATTATTTTGTTTATATGGGTCTTCTCTCTTTTTGATTTTGTCAGTCTAGCTAGGGGCTTGTCAATCTTGTTGATCTCCTCAAAGAACCAACTTTTGGTGATATTTATCCTTTCTACTGTTTTTTTGTTCTCTATGTCATTTATTTCTGCTTTAATCCTTGTTATTTCTTTTCTTGTACTTGGTTTAGGATTGGTTTGCTGTTCATTTTCTAGCTTCTTCAGTTGATCCATTAGTTCTTTGATTTTGGCTCTTTCTTCCTTTTTAGTATATGCGTTTAGTGCTATAAATTTCCCCCTTAGCACTGCTTTTGCTGCATCCCATAGGTTTTGGTATGTTGTGTTCTCATTTTCATTCGTCTCTATATATTTAGCAATTTCTCTTGCTATTTCTTCCTTAACCCACTAATTGTTTAGGAGTGTGTTGTTTAACCTCCAGGTATTTGTGAATTTTCTAAGTCTCTGATGGTTATTGACTTCTAATTGTATTCCATTGTGGTCAGAGAATGTGCTTTGAATAATTTCAATCTTTTTAAATTTATTGAGGCTTGTTTTATGTCCCAGCATATGATCTATTCTGGAGAAAGTTCCATGAGCACTAGAAAAGTATGTGTATCCTGGTGATTTGGGATGTAATGTCCTGTATATGTCTGTTAAATCTAATTCATTTATCAGATTGTTTAGGTTTTCAATTTCCTTATTGGTCTTCTGTCTCGTTGATCTATCTATAGGAGAGAGTGATGTGTTGAAGTCTCCCACAATTATTGTGGAAACATCAATTGCTTCCTTTAGTTTTGCCAGTGTTTCTCTCATGTATTTTGTGGCACCTTGATTGGGTGCATAGACATTTATGATTGTTATTTCTTCTTGCTGAATTGCCCCTTTTATTAGTATGTAGTGGCCTTCTTTGTCTCTCAAAACATCCCTGCATTTGAAGTCTATTTTATCTGAGATTAATATTGCTACACCTGCTTTCTTTTGGCTGTAGCTTGCATGAAATATTTTTTTCCATCCTTTCACTTTCAGTTTCTTTGTGTCCCTGTGTCTAAGATGAGTCTCTTGTATGCAACATATTGATGGTTCATTTTTTTTTGATCCATTCTGCGAATCTATATCTTTTAATTGGGGAGTTTAATCCATTTACATTCAACGTTATAACCGTGAAGGCATTTCTTGAATCAGCCATCTTATCCTTTGGTTTATGTTTGTCATATTTTTCCCCTCTGTCTATTAATATCCTTTATTGTACCCATACCGAATCTCTTTAGTACTGAACCTTTCTCCAAGTCTCTCTGTCCTTTCTTTGTTTCTCTGTCTGTAGGGCTCCCTTGAGTATCTCCAGTAGGGCAGGTCTCTTGTTAGCAAATTCTCTCAGCATTTGTTTGTCTGTGAAAAATTTAAGCTCTCCCTCAAATTTGAAGGAGAGCTTTGCTGGATAAAGTATTCTTGGCTGGAAATTTTTCTTACTCAGAATTTTAAATATATCGTGCCACTGCCTTCTCGCCTCCATGGTGGCTGCTGAGTAGTCACTACTTAGTCTTATGCGGTTTCCTTTGTATGTGGTGAATTGCTTTTCTCTTGCTGCTTTCAGAACTTGCTCCTTCTCTTCTGTGTTTGACAGTGTGATCAGTATATGTCTCAGTGTGGGTTTATTTGGATTTATTCTATTTGGGGTTCGCTGAGCATTTATGATTTGTGTATTTATGTTGTTTAGAAGATTTGGGATGTTTTCCCCAACAATTTCTTTGAATACTCTTCCTAGACCTTTACCCTTTTCTTCCCCTTCTGGGACACCAATGAGTCTTATATTTGGACGTTTCATATTATCTATCATATCCCTGAGGTCCATTTCGATTTTTTCAATTTTTTTCCCCATTCTTTCTTTTATGCTTTCATTTTCCATTCTGTCACCTTCCAGGTCACTGATTCGTTGTTCAACTTCCTCTAGTCTTGTACTATGAGTGTCCAGAATCCTTTTAATTTGGTCAACAGTTTCTTTAATTTCCATAAGATCATCCATTTTTTTATTTAGTCTTGCAATGTCTTCTTTATGCTCTTCTAGGGTCTTCTTGATTTCCTTTGTCTCCCGTACTATGGTCTCATTGTTCATCTTTAGTTCTTTGAGTAGCTGCTCTTGGTGCTGTGTCTCTTCTGATCTTTTGATTTGGGTGCTTGGGCTTGGGTTATTCATATCGTCTGGTTTTTTCATATGCTTTATAATTTTCTGTTGTTTTTGGCCTCGTGGCATTTGCTGAACTTGATAGGGTTCTTTTAGGATTTGTAGACCAGTTGAATTCCTTATCTCTAATTTATCAGATCTACAGCTTCGTGGAGTACACTTTCTCTAACTAACCAGCAGGTGGCGTCCACGAGCCACCTGTTCTCCACAAGCCAGTTCTCCCCTGCTTAGCCTTTTTGGTGAGTGGGGGAGTGAGTCTTGTGGGGCCCAATTGGTGTACCAAGCTTGCGTGTGTAGTTGGTGTTGCCTGCCCTGTATATGGGGCGTGTTTCTGGGCAGTCAGGGAGGGGGGGGGGGTGGCTCTAACAATCAAATCTCCCTGGTGATCCTAGAGTTTTAAAGCTGTTGCAATAGTCTAATCCTTCAGCTCAGTCCTGCCACAGTTTGTCTCTGCCACTGACCCACAAGTCCTTGGTATTGGCGTATGGCTCCTGAGACTTGCAAGTGCGCCCCTCTTCCAGGCCGTGCACCCCAGGTCCTCTGTTGAGGGATGACTGTGCTATGTCACAGGTGAGTGCCGTCCCCCCAGGGCAGTTCTGGGCTGCTGGGCTGTGTAGGGAGGCTCCCAGTCTGCTGAAATGATGGCTGAATGGGGCTTTGTTAATTCACACTGCTCTACCTTCCCAACTCTGGGACAATCAGCTGAGGTTGCAGGGAAGGCTAATGTCCACACCCAGTTTTGTGGTGTGTGCCTGTTATTTGAAGCACTTCCGTCACACTGGGTTGTCTGGGGCAGTTCTGGGCTATGGGGCTGGCGATGGGCAGGAGTGTTTCCTGTCCACCAGGATGATGGCTGTGAGCGGACACCCCCCTTTTCTTGGGAAGTTGTGGTGTTTAGTGAATTTTTTCAGCCACTGGATTATTGCGTTTTGTCTCAGAGCTCTCCTAGTTCTGCTCTTGACTTGACCTGCCCAAATTGCAAGTCTTTGAAGCTTTCTGTATTGGGCTTCTTAGAGTAATTGTTTCAGAAAAAGAAAAAGGGATTAAAAAAAAAAAAAAAAAAAAAAGGGCCCTCCTCAGAGATCTAATGGGTTATTGAAATGCTAAGAGACAAAGCAACCAGGGCCATTAAGGAAAGGTCCACAGGGCAGAGAGATCAGCTTTTCTTCGGGATTTGCATATGCGCCTCAGGGCCCTTCCCCTTTCTATGTTCACCAGAACTCCAAAAATCCTCCGCTTTTATTTTGGAGTTTTTCGTGTTGTTTTTTTTTCTCTATGCCTGTGTGCTCTCTGCTGGGCTGGCTGCTCTCAGATTCTCTGGTGTCTGGTCTCTGTCTATCTATGGTTGGAGTTTGGATCAGTAGAATGAGATTCCGATAAGGGCTGCCACTGCAGTTCTCCCTTCTCCTTCCTGGAGCTGACAGCCCCTCCTCCCACGGGACTGAGCCTGGCAGGGAGGGGCGCGGGTCCCCTGGCCGCAAAAACTTACAGATTTCGCTGATCTCAGCAGTTTCACGTTTTCATGAGTGTTGTATGAAGTATGCCCAAAGTCACATTGCTCTGTGGTGTCCAGTCCACGCAGTTCCTGGGTTTCTACCTACTTTCCTGGAGGAGTAACTAAAACATACAGCTCACCAGTCTGCCATCTTGCCCCGCGTCCTCCCCAATATGTTCTTAATTCATTGTGTCTCACAGGGAAGATTGGTTGAATAATTAATATTTGAAAAGTGGCTGATATTTCCTCCCTGTGCAAGTCACTCATTGCTACAGAACAAAGAGATGATTCTGTTCGGTCCCCTTTATCCTGGCCGACTAAATGAGGGTCAGACAAGGGAGGTCAGAGTCCGGAGTTTAATTAAATAGCTGTTGGGTTTAATCAACCTCCTATGGTGAACCTGGTTTCTAACTTTGTAGTGAACAAAGTTTTCCAAATGTGATTTCTGATGATAAAATAAAAGAAATGGTCCCAAAGTTAAAGCCAACAGTTCTGAAAACAATTAAAATACATCTTTCAATTAACAGAAAATAATTTTTCCATCATAATAGAGGGAAACTCTTAAGTTATGATGCCAAGATTCAGACCAGTATAAGAATGACTTAAATGTCATGGTAATGTGACTGTAAATATTTGTTCCTCTTCCCTCTTCCCCATGTAAAGGAAGGCTAATTGTCAGTCCAATGAGATGCATTCTCAAGAACACGTGTCAATAGCTCCTTAAAGATTCAAAGTTTTCATGTAAACAACAACAGCAGCAGCAAAAATGAGCTTCTGGTATTATCTTTAATTTTTACCTAAGGCTGGATCAAAGAAATGTAAGCTAGTTTACAAAGGACGATCAAAGCTGTATCTACTTACTGTTTCTGATCACCCTTTTGAATAGAATGAGCCCCTTCCTCGCTTTATAAGGAGATACCATTTTTGCCAGTAAAGAAGACCCAACTTTACCCAAAAGCAATTTATTTAACCCATGTCTAGTGAACCAAGATAACAGGTTAAAAACCCAGAAGGGAAGGAAAGAGGAATAGTGTATTTACAGATTCTAGTAATGTCACTAACCCCTAGTGGCAGAAGTGACAACATAAGACTTCAGGACCAACACCGTAGGGTGCTTTTCTTAACTCAAGGAAGGACGTATTAGCCACTCAGATCATCACAGGTAGAGTTTGAGTTATTTCCTTATCAGATTTAAATTTCTCACTACCACAAGCCACGTCTCAAAGAGGAATGGGCATACTAGAAAGTTCTGGAAACTTGGGTTCACGCTAGTTTCTAGCTTGAAGTTTCTACTGTTTGTTGGTATATTGATACCCAAGCAGATATCTCCTTTTACTGAATACATCAGAATGACCTTGGGAAACCTTCAAATGTATCTTTTACTAAATGTTTTATACTGATTTATACTGAAATAGTGGCTTGTCAACATGTCCTGTAGCAACCCACATGGGAATTCAGTCAAATTTATGTTTTGTGATTGCTTGCTTTTCTCTGTTTGCAAGTAGAGGCATTCATTCTTATTTCATTTAACTTTATATTGTGACTTGCTTTTCAGTCACCAATATTTTCTGAACTGCAGTGCTGCCATTTGCTTTTATAACATCACAAATAAGGGATAAGAATCCATTTGCCAGTATTTTTGTGGCATTTCTTCTGCTGCGATGTACCAATATTCACTTAAGCCAATATATTTCTTTTAGTAATGTGATTTTATGCATTTTTCAGAACTAATGAAACTATCATTTTATATTCCAAACTGCTTCCTACTACATTCTAATATAGATTATGATGTATGTGCATGAGCAAAATAACATTTTCTCTAAAAAACCATTTTAATGTCACTTTTAGTGAATTCACCACAAAAATCACTCAGATCCTCCTACAAATATTCCACATTAAATAAGAATGCTTTTTTTTTTTTTAATTACTGTGCTATGCCCTAAATTCTGGGAAATAAACTACTTGTGACTTATTCTTAAAGGGAACCTGAATGAGTGAAATGCAACTAGCATTTAATGAACACCAACCCCTCTCTCTGCATGAAATATTTTATTTCACTTTGAAAAGCCCTGAGGTTATATCAGAATGGAAGCTGGGAGTGGGGGCTCTTTAGAGCTGAGACCCAGACTTCAGGAAAAAGGCAACCACCCAGTTGCTGGTGATCTTTGAGAACCTGGATGGGTGACCCCCAGGATCCAAGCCCCAGACCTCTGAGGAGGTGGCCCTGCTCCACGGGAGGCTCGAGATGAAGCTGGTTCCGGGCTGTGGGAAGAACTGGAAACTGGACCCAACTGCTGCAGCCAAGCAAAGGGCCGTTGCTGGGTGGCCACAATGGGAACAGCAGGGGATCATCCAGGAGCTAGAACTTTCTCCCCCTGCAGCCCCTTAGCTCCCTCTAGCTGTGGCATGGGGAGTAGCTGGTAAAACAGAAGCTGGTTTTGCAGGGCCCCAGCCCCACACCACGGAGGCCAGTGAAGAGGGGAGAGTCTGGAGCTGAGGCACAAAAACTTAGTAACGGGCATAGATATTTCCCCAAATTTTTTCTCAGGACATAGGGATGAGTTTTACCTCTGGCATGTCATATAGACAAGCAAATAAAGCATCTTTAGCTTGTTTAGAAAGCCAAGGAGTGAAATGGAAGCAGCATTTACTGAGCAGAAATGGCCCTTTTAATGCACTACATCAGTTAATCCACAAGCGGCCCCGGGATGCTGTGCTATTACCCCTTCTCTAAGGGAGGAAGCTGAGTTCAGGGAGGCGGTTACTAGCCCAATGACACACAGCAGAGACAGGGCCACCTCTTTTCAAGTCTAAAGATGGGTTCTCTTTCCTCCCAACTGGCTGGTGAAAACTAGGTTTTGCTCTACTTCTACCTGTTAGTGCCACCTGTGCTTTCAGCACCATCAGCAGTTGTGAGGGTTATGTCCCATGCTCAGGTGTTTGAAGAATTAAAGAATGCCAGGATCCAGAAAGGGACACGGTATTGAGGGGAAGATCTGAGAAGTCAGCAGGATGCCGTGTGTGGTTGCGTATGCTGCGCACCGCACAACAGAGCTGCCTCAAAGGGTCACCGTTCACATTTCCAAAGCATGCGCATTTCACGCACTCACATATCTGAAATTGGGAAGCATCTTACAACCAATGCATCTTGCAATTATACAGCTTTTGTTAAAATTAGTAGTACATAAAATAACAGTGAGTCTTATATTGCTAGCATCTTCATTTTAATGAATTATGGTATTTTTTATGACCATTGTCTGACTGATGGCAGTAAAAATGTTTTGACGAAGGGCACCCAGTGAGTCAGTCTATATTTTGGAAATCTTTGCAGTGAAATAAAATCAATATAAATAAAATAAATATAACAATGATTTATCGCCTATCCAAAAGAAGTGAGATTTGGGCTAAAAAGAATACTTCCCTATTAAAACTTTCTACACATTCCACCTATCCTTATAATTAAAAAATAATTATAATGATCCACATATTTTACCAGTTTTATACCTCGGCTGATAAAAGTTCAAATGAAATATTATTTTTTGATACACTCAAGACTGCTCCTGTTTATATTTTTCCATTTTTCTACTTGATTCCATGAAAACCACACCACCATCCATCAAAACCACACCATTTTACACTCTATTTTTTTATTCAGACGGCATTTCCATTTCATGCCTCATGAAGTTCTATGATTTTTCAGTTGCCAATGAAGGATGCAATGCACAGAAGCGTGTGTCCCCAAAACTTGCCCCCTCTACCCGAAGACGCTGTACACATGCTCACGAGACATGGCCACATTTGCTTCCTGAACTGAGCCTCTGTGTCGGAGACCCCCCAGACCACCCTCACTTCTGGAGAGTCACTGGAAGGACTCAGGGTGCTCGGCATGCAATTGTACTCACAGTTAAGATTTATTACAGCAATGGAGTAAAGCTGCACAGCCAGACGATACAGGGGAAGACACAGGTGGAGACTGGGGGAAGCCGCGGGTGGGCTTCCTTCTGCTTTCCCTCCCTGAGGGCCAGCCAGAGCTCACTCTTCCTCCAGCAAGGAAAGGGCACATGATGTTTCTGCCCAGAGAAGTCCACTAGAGACTCAGCACACGAGATTTTCACTGGGGGCTGGTCACGCAGGCAGCCTCTGCCTGGCAGGTACCCAGATGCCAGACCCCCAGCGGGAAAGCAGCTCTTCAGCATTAACCGAACACCTTGTTTATACAAACCGCCCAGGTACAGCGAGCCACTCCCTCATCAGTGAGCTCCTTGAGCCACATCCCAGGGGCCAGCCCAGGACCAGCCTTGCAAAGAGCCCTTTCCAAGGAAAGCAGTCTCAGGCCTGACTTGTCCACTCTTCCCAGCATATCCTTCAAGTCCCATCTCTGGCCCCTCCTGCCACAGCCCAGGTGTTGAGATGGACAAAAGTCTCATCTCTTCAAAGGATGACTGGGAAAATCCTTGGGCCAGCCCTTGGAGTCTTTGCTTCTTATCACCATGCATTCTTGGTGTCGAGTGGAATATTGAACATGAAAAATTCCAGAACTTTCAGGAGCCAAACCTCCAACTTCATTAGACATCAATTTTAAAATATGTACAAGCTGTATGCCTAATATTCCATTTTAATTAAGTCATCTGCAACAAATAATTTCAATTTCTTATAATTAAGTTAAGCAGAAGGACAGCAGAGGCAAAATAGCACTTTCTGTAAAAACATCTTTAGTGTGAACTTCCAGCCAATGCTAATGCTAGAACCCACTGTGGTTGTTAGGAAACTTTTTGTTTGGTTTTGTTTTGTGTGTATGTGTGTGTTTTGTCTTACATGCTCTGTCAGATTCAGAAAAACAAGATTGTACATTTTGCAGACTAGAAGACAAATTTGTACATTGTAGAAATACAGCAATGTAGGATTCAAACACTACAAACTTACAAAACCAGATGGCCTAAAGTGGTTCTTCCTCCAGGAGCCTAAAATAAAACCCTGCCTGGCTTACGCTGCTCTTAGGCCCAGAAGAACTATCCTAAGGCAGAGTGAATTTTAACCGAAAAGGCTCCACCAATCTTCTAATTTTAAAGGACTTGGATGATGGGGCAGAAACTTCCAGAACAGAAATGGGGATGACATGGAGGCCACGTGTGACCCTGACACACAACCATGTGTGTCACGGTGGCCCTCATAACTCACTCTAATGCCAACTTCTCTCCAAAGTGCCCTGATTTGGTTTCAAAACAGCCATGACTCTGAGAAATGTAACTGAGGATAAAGACCTTCTAAGCTAACGTTCAGGCAAGAATCAATAGGAGAGGTGGAAGGAGTATTGGTGAGGCCGAGAGTCTGGGGGAGGCGGATGGAGGGGACAAGATAGGCTTGTTCTCTCCCCAGCCCTCGAACCAGGTCAGGGTTCCTAGGCCTACAGGTAAAGCCCAGAGCCTGCAACCTGTTCTGCATAGACGCTTGGTGAGATTCCGGACAGCGGTGGCTAAGAGGCGATGGAGGGCCAGCCGAATGGAGGGAGGGCAGGGTTGAGGCTGTCAGGGGCTTAGCCCACTTCCCTGGATTCTAGCAACAGATCTCGATTTCCTTTTCAGGTTCCAGATCTCCCTGACATCAGCTCACATGGTTTGGGTGCAGTGCCATCCCCAAACCACAGGGTGGGACGTATGTCCCAAATCCAATCCACTCACTGCCTCTTGCTCCCTGCCACAGGAAGTAGAGGAGCCAACTCCAATATACATGTGACTGTGTTTGATAAATCTTATTTCACACCTACAGGGCCTTCCCAGCAGCCTTTGCAGTGCCACATTGTCCAAACTGTAGACACCCTTGCTTCATTACCATCTACCACCCTTAGTTGGTGTACCTACGAGAAAAGGTTTCTCCCATGGGAATGGAAGCCTTGCAACAATTTAGAATAAAAGAAACTCTGGAATTCAAGTTCTAAAGTAGACCACTGATTATTGATATAATTAAGTCTGAAAGTTGCAGCAAAAATGCACATTAGCTTCCCCTAAAGAGGTAATGAAATCATTTTCTACAAACTGAGATCATGGAGGATTGTTGCAAGAAGCAAACGCTTCATTTGTGGTTGGACCAACTGGAACCCAGATGCCAAGGGTCTCCTCCAAGGCCCGGTAATGTCTCCAGACACAAGGTGCCTCTTGGCTTCCTCAGGGCAAGGTTGTTTTGACCTCTGGAATGCAGTGCCTGTGAGGTGAGCGAGATGGTGTCCGCTTGACCATGCAGGGTGAGTGTCCAGGGAGGGAAGGAAGGGAGAAGGGAGGGATGGACGGCTGAGGCTCCTTGAGAAGCAGCCTAGGATTCTTTCTCTACTCTGAGCCCTGTCAGGGCCTTCTCTTCTCCCTCCACCCACATCCCTTATTTCCCCATCAGGGTCAGGCCAACAAGAGAGAGGGTGTCTGGAGACTGACATCTTTATGATACCTGACCTCCTTCTAAAAAAGGAAGTCAAGGCCTGTATGAGGTCACAAGATATCTTTCAGCTTTTAGACTTAATTATGACAAATCATATTCCTTTTTTCCCCATTAACATAAATTAATATGTCCAAACTATCCTCTCCATATCTAATCTTCAAATAAAAGCCAACTTTTATTACAAATTTCACATGTTCACCCAACACGTCATTTTAAATTCAATCAACGCGAATTTAATGAGCAGTCAGTAGGCTAAAATTTTATAGCTCACGGCCTAGAAACAAATATAAGGTTATGCATGGGGAGAGCTGACATTTAAAGAAAGAAAAGAATCTTTAATGTGAATACCCAGCATTGAATTTAATTCCCCAAGCACGAGCTTTGAGTCTTCTGAAAGAGCCCAACTTTGGAATCTCAGCCGACTGGGGAGAGCCTCATTGTATTGCAGATAAGCTCACCTCAGGCCAAAATTATACCCAAGACACAAGGATAATTACGGTTTGAAACAGGGAACCTAGTTGCTTGCTTAGGAGGTAAAGACTCAGATATAAAAAAGGCACATCCAGTGCCGGAGGGGCTTTCCAACAGGACGCTAGACTGTTCCTGAGGGTGGTGGAGTGGTGGAGGTGATAGCAGTCGCAAAAATTGCTTTGAGGTTTCAGACTAGTTGCCCGTCACCTCTCCCGGTGATTTCCTTATTAGACGCGTCTCTTCTTCCTGACCTTAGTAGAAGGCCACAGTCCCCGGGGCCATGGAGACCCCATTATCAGGGTCCCTGTTACAACACTCCCTCTCTAAGAGCGGTGGATAGAAAACAGTGTTCGTCACAGTCCATTTCATTGAAGTCTGTTTTCCCAAAGCCCCAAGACGTTCTGTTGGAGAAACAGCGTGCACCACGGCTCCTTCTATGTCTTTCCACACAGAAAATTCACTCAGTCACAAAAAGACAAACTGCCAATTCTCCTCTCAATTGCAGTTGGGTAATTCAGTGCAGAATGACCCAATTTCAGGAGCAACTGCCATGTTTCTGAAGAAAAATATATCAAAGGATACTTTTAAATGTTCTTATTAAATCTTTTTTTCTTTTTTTTTTTCTTTTCTGTTAAGTTGCTGTGGGAACACTGGTGCTGAGTGAAAATTTTTCACCATCCAAGGTGGATCTGGTGTAGAAGAAGGGAATAATTCAGTCTTGTAAAAATTCATTTGGGCTATTAGCAGGAGATCATTGGGCAGGTTCTGCTGCTTGAAAATCGCGGCCCCCTGCTTTGTGTTTTAGGAAACTGGGAAAGCGTCACGGGAACGAAGGAGAGAAGACTGGAGCTGAGCGCCAAGACACTTCCATATTTTGTCTCAAAGTAATTTGTTGTTAATGCAGGTGGCAGAGTAAGTAGGCTGTCTACCCAAAGTCCATTCGCGTCTGGGAGCAAGTAACCCCGTCCCTCCCTGGGGTAAATCCAAAATAGTCTAAACCAATCGTGCTGTCCCTTTCCCTCGCCAGCGACTGGTTTATGGATGTACACATAGGAGATGTGCAGGGATGTGTGCTAGGATTTTCTTGAAAAATGCCCCCTTACCAATTACAGGAGACTGGGAACTTTGCCAGGTGTTCACAGAAGGCCTAGATCAGCAGTGGCCCTTTTACAAAATTTGAGGGAAGCAGCCCAAGGACCCAGCTAGAAACCCGAGGATAGCAGAACAGAAATACAGAAAGAATCAAAGTCTTCTTTGGTGCTGAGGATTGAGTTTGAGAGTGTAGTGCCAGGGATGGGACATGGACAGGGGTCGGGCAATGGACGATGCAGGAGTGTAGAGTGTTCAGTGAGGCTTGCCATAGAGGTTCGTAGACTGAAAGCTCATACAGCAGTCACATCCATTCCTGAGTTTTGATTGTTAGTTAAGAGATTTTATTTGCTACAAAATGTATATTCTCTGTAGCACACTTTCTAATATAACCTGTATGGTGAGTTTATTTAAACAACATGGTTGCATGGAACCTAGAATGGCGAATGAGATCTTGTTCTGTTCAGGTAAATGTGATACCCTGATGCATTCCAGAGTATTTGGGGCAGAAAATAAAAAAGTATTTGCAAAGCACCCCAGAGGGACCGGGTGAAAATGTAGAAATATTAAACTTCCTCACCTGGGGAATTCCTGATATTACCGCAAACATTAGGGAATCCCAATTTAATAAGTCAAGCCCTTGATCTTGGACCTTGCTCTTATGTAAAGGAGAAGGTAAACCTACCTTTAATTATGCCTAATAGTCACCCCCAGAGAACCTCCCTCTTTTGTTGCTCAGATGTGGCCTCTTTCTCTCAGCCAACTCTGCAAATAAACCCACT
This sequence comes from Choloepus didactylus, assembly GCF_015220235.1. Classification (NCBI taxonomy): domain Eukaryota; kingdom Metazoa; phylum Chordata; class Mammalia; order Pilosa; family Megalonychidae; genus Choloepus; species Choloepus didactylus. The sequence continues at coordinate 5,260,110 of NC_051329.1, read as the reverse complement.
ACCCCACCCCCTACATGGGACACGACTCTCAGGGGTGTACATCTCCCTGGCAATGAGGGACATGACTCCCAGGGATGAGCCTGGCCCTGGCATTGCGGGATTGAGAATGCCATCTTGACCAAAAGGGGTAAAAGGAATGAAACAAAATAAAGTTTCAATGACTAAGAGATCTCAAGAGTTGAGAGGGCAATCTGGAGGTTATTCTTACACATTATATAGATATTCCTTTTCTGTCTCTAGTGTTTTAGAATAGCTAGAAGGAAATACCTGAATCTGTTAAACAGTAATCCAACAGACTTGATTCTTGATGACAAGTGTATAACTGTACAGTTTTTATTATGTAACCATGTGATAGTGAAAACCTGGTGACTTGACACTCCCTTTACCCAGTGTATGGGCAGATGAGTAATAAAATAATGACAAAAATATATCAATAATGGAGGGGGGGATAAAGGTAAGGGATGGTTTGGGTGTTCATTTTTATTTTTTTCTTTATTTTGTAGTAATGAAAATGTTCTAAAATTGATTGTGGCGATGAATGCACAACTATATGATGATACTGTGAGCCATTGGTTGTATACTTTGAAGGGATTATAAGGTGTGAGTATATCTCAATAAAAATGCATTTAAAAATCTTATTTGATGTCCTTGAGCCACTGTAAATTAAACTATCCTGAAACTACTCCACCACGATACTTTGGGATTGTCAAGCTGCTAAGTATTCTTCATAATTTGAGATTTTCTGAGGTGTTTTTTTTCCTGTTAAATGCAGCTAGAAGCACCCTTCCCAATACACCACTGAATCCTAAGGAGGATTTCCAACCAATGGCTCATGGTTGACAGCTGGAGTGGCTTCTTTCATCTTCAACACTCTGACCTCTAAAAACCACCTGACAGTCAGACAGCGTAGAAGAGAAATCTCCTTGGGCAAATAAACAACTGCATGAGCAGTCGTTTGCTCTGCCAACGGGACATATATCCATTGTCCAATGCCTCCCTGCAACAGTCTGCAATTCCGACTCAGCCCCTCATCCCATGTAAGAATGCAGCAAGCCTGGAATGTGGAGCCCGACCCACCTGGCTCAGCCCCCAGCCCCTCAGAAAGCCTTGCCTAAGCTCTGGATGCCGCGGATGCTCACCTTTCTCACCTGTAAAACGGGAAACGTGAGCGCATCCCCAAGGCTTCCTGTGACACAAGAGTGAGTACAGGTAAGGCTCTTTAAACAGACCCTTGCACGGTCAGCACTTGGTAATCTTAGCCAATTTTGTTATTTCTCCTCTTAGAAAACATGCTCCACAAAACATCATTAAGCACTTTGGATTCTGTGGCCATTTTGTGGGGAGCTGGAGGGAGGCATTTATATTTCACGTCTTAATCTCCAATAGAAATGCTGCTCTCCCCCCACATCCTTCTCCTCCCTTTCACCCACCAGAGTCCTCTTCTCCTGCTTCATCCCTCCCAGGACCCCCACTCTGCCCCCAGGGTGCCCAATCCTACTCTCTTCTGCTGACATCCAGAGCAAAATCTGTCTGTGCAGCAAATACCCCAGCACAGAGCTACAGCCCCGTGTGCTGAAACGGAGGGTCCTACATGGCACGGTGGGGGCATAAAACACTGTTAGGTCTACAGGGAAGGTCGGATAAGCCTCACAGAGGTGGGGACTCCTGTGCTAAGTAGTCTTGGAGGAAGACAAAACATTAGGCATTTAAAAGACATATCAGTTTCCTAAGGCTGCCTAACAAATTACCACAAACCGGCTTAAAACTATAGGAACCTCCTTTCTCAGAGATCAGGAGGCTGGAAGCCCAGGACCAGGCTGTCAGCAGCACCTGCTCCCTCCAAGGCTCCACGGGAGGTTCCTTCCGGCACCTTCCACTCCTGGGGCCTAGGCGGTCCTTGGCTTGTGGCCGCCTTGCTCCAATTCTGCCTTTGTCCTCACTGGGCCTCCAATCTCCTCTCTTTCCTCCTGGAGGGACACCAGACCTAAGACTTGGGACCCACCCTCATCCAGGATGGTCTCTTGTCAAGGTCCCTACCTTAGTTCCACCTGCAAAGGCCCTATCTCAAACAAGGTCATATTTGGAGGTTCCAGGTGGACACGGATTTGTGGGGAGCAGGGCACTATTTAACCCAGTGCACAAGATAGGGGAAAGTATTTCTGAAAATGCATTGTGTTGACTCTGCCTAATTTCCCACTTGAAATGCTCTCTCAAGGCAACAGCAAGAGGGGAAATCGAATGTTACCTTATTTGAATAATGCTCAATAAAGTCAAAGTAATTTGAAGGTTGGTCTTAGGAATAAAACCAAAGATACTAATACTGATCAAAAGGTGGGTTCTCTGTCCAATGTGCTCAAATGACCAATTCCTGAGACACCAGGGTTTCAAAGAGAGAAAGAGCTTCTTGCTAGGCATGAAGCAGGAGATCAGAAGGCCTATTGGCCTAAAAATCTGTCTCTTTAAACTGCAAAAACTCTGATAGTTTTATTATATCAAAGGATGGGCAGGTTTTAGGATAATGAGCACAATGGCTCGAGATGACAAGGTTAGAGATGATCTAACTGAGCATGCACAGATGGATTACATGCTTAGTCACAGAACGTATGTGAGGATATGGTGGCCTTAATATGATGACAGGAGTGATTTTTAGTATTATAATGAGGTGTAGGTCACTTTTAAGCTGAAGTTTAAGCTACTATAGCTGTCAGGCAGGCCAATTTTGGTAAGATCCAGCTCCATCGAGCCAGATATTTCTGGAATTGGGTGGGTTAGTTCGGGGCTGGCTCAAGACTCTTCATTAATAAACATTAGGAGCTGTATTTATTGATCATAAGACTCTAAAGTTGAATAAAAGATAAAGGGGTATAAGTGGGGTCAGTCACAAGGTTTTTACATTCACAAAACAAAGGCTATGCAGTTACACAATCATTATCAGAGATCAAGACAGCTGGATTACAGATCAGAAATTTCACGTATTTCCCTCTGGCTATTCTAATATACTTGAAAGTAAAAAGAAATATCTATAGAATGATTCAGTAATTGTGATCATTCTTCAATCCTAACTTCTTGGTTACAATATCCTTCCTTTGGACTCACGCCCTGGAGAACACGAGCGTGCTGCTTTCCACCCAGGAGTCACATCTCAGGGCCGTGCCCAAGAGGAGGGGAAGCCCTCCCCACACCGGGAATTTCCCTGGAGTCAGTGAAGTAGGAGAGATTTTGATCTCTCTATTAATTACTGTATCCTTTGAAACATAGACTAGTCCCACTTGGAGAGAGTTGTTTGTGGAAAGCAAGTAAAAGCTTCCCTGCTTGATCTGTCCAGTGTTTAGCACTGGGCTCAGAGTCAATAACTCATGACATGCGTGTGGATTTAAAGTAAACTCCCTTTCCTTGATGGCTGACCCCACATGTGGTTTGGCTGCAATCCACTTGAATAGGAAATTAGCATCAACATCAGGGCGGCTAATCACAAAGCCAATAGCTTCGTGGTTCTACTAATTTAGTTATCAGTTTATCACTCCATCTTGCTGCTGACACATTTCCAAGGAATGAGTCCAATAGTTATTCAACAACTATCAGAAACTTTTCTAGCCCTGGAGTTGAAAACTCAACTTGTTCACTGGTGCCAGGGGTTGGACAAGGAGTATTAGGTCTTTTTCAGAAAAACAATAAAGCATATCGAGTTATACAGAGAACCTCAGAAAAGTAATCAACTATCCCAGACAAGCAAGGTATCATAATGATCAAAAATTTTTGTGCGTTGCCTCGGTCTCCATCTTCCTTTGGCTAAGCCACTTGCCTTAACACTGACCTTTGGCCTAGTTAGTAAGCAGCTTCGCAGCCCCCAGAGCCCAAACCAAGCTCTGAGGCCACCACCTCACCACCCCATACCTCACCCCCAAACCACAGCTGGTCCAAAATTATGAGCCCACCATCCCCACCACCCTCAGACCCCACTCCCTTCACCTTTTCACATGTGTTTGCTTTAAACGAACCAGCCCTGGACTTCTGCAGGGAGCATACTGACCCCACCGCTGGGCCACTAAAGGCACGAGGCCAAGGGTCCTGCTTGCTCCGCCTGTGTGCCCCCCACCTGCTGGGTGAGCCACATGACAATGGTGCTTCCCATGGGCCCCGTGTGGCCCCCTCCCTGGGGCTGTGAGTGATACACTATCTCTTCTCACGTCTCACGGCCTCAGCTTCCCACCTGGCTTTGATATCTACACGTGGCCTCCACCAGGACCCAAATGTAAAATCCAGCTTAACTAATTTGCCGCAGTCCTGTTTTACTTTACAAGGACATTTTGGGAATTCTGCAGAAAGACAGCTGCAGGCAAAGTTGTAATTTCATTGTTACATAAATATGTCATACACTGGCCTTATTCCATTAGATGTCAGATATCATCCTGCACGTATCCTTTGAAAGGGGATGTGTGATTAACAGGGTTGTCACGTGTCTAAATTCTGGCTTTGGCTGAAGTGGTTGGTATTCCGCCAGCTTGGTTAAGCTGGAATTACATTTCCCAGAATCCCCTTCTCTGTTGTTTTCTAGCTAAGACATGGTCAGCAAAATAAATTCATACGAGATGTAAAGGATTTATCCATCACTCACTGGAGGACAGTGTGGGGAAAGGCAGGGATGGAGCACCACTGCAGTGCAAGCAGAGTCCAACTTGTCCACTCTCTCCTTCCTTCCCTTTGTCCAGCTCTTCTTGCCTTCTGCCAGTCCCCTGGCCAGCAGGAACCCCAGGCCCATCACCACGTTTGCCTGCAGACCTGGAGAAGGATCAGATGCACAGAAACGACAGCTTTCCAAGGACTCTTCCAGAACCTCCCTGGCAGCTGCACCTGCCTGCTCCCCAGACTCCCCTGCAAGCTCCGACACGTCTCCTTGTCCTTCGGCTCATGCCAGCGTTTCGGGAAGGTGGCCGTGGATGCTTTCTGGTCCTCCAACTCTTCCCTCCTAAACCCTTAAATCCCTGGCTCTCCTCCCTCCCAAACTTTATAAGACCTTATTTCTAAATCTATCCCTTCTTCCGTCACACACGTGGCCGTGCTGCTCCTCTGAGTAAACCCTGATTGATGCAAGGCCGTTTTAGCCCCACTTCATAAATATAATCGCAAACTACGTGAACTGTGGTCAATGTGCAGCACGGAGGGGAGGTGGGCAACAGATTTCCCTTTTCCCTTTCATCGGCTCTGTTTTAATCTCAACTGGCCAGAGCTTTACTTGGACTCTGCAGCCTACAGGGAAACCATCTGTGCAGAGATCAAACATCAGATTCCTGGGCTCTGGTAAAGCTGCTACTTTAAATGGCAGCACTATTTATGGAGGCCTTATGAAGACATGTCACCCCGGGAGGTAACTGCTACCTTTACTCACAAATTGGACATAAAGTGCCCACTGGAGACTGAATACTGTGTCTTCTGATGAAGACCCGAAGGAATGGGGAATGCCACTTAATTTGCTGCCACTCAAGGACTTATGATTTGCTTACTCCCCTGGCACAGAACTCAAGGAAAGTTCTTTTTTCTTCTCTCTTTCATTTTTTTTTCTCTGCCAGCCACCAATGCCAGCTGCTGCTCCCAGGGGGCAGTGTCGGCACTGGAACACCATGGGCAGGCTGATATTAGGCTCAGAGGGACAAAATGATTTATAGAAGAAGAGCAATTTCTCACGAAAGGAAATGAAAGGAATTATCATTGCATCATTCCAAGTGCCAAATAACACTATTGTGGCCAGTTTTGCTCTGACGTCAGTGTTTTCTAACAGGCCGTCAGAGAGTGGTAAGGGACTGGACAGTCCAGCTCAGAGTCCTCTGCCAGGGGCAGTTGTGTCCCCCAGGGGACATGAGCTGATGCCTGGAGGCATTTTCAGTTGTCCCAACTGGAGGGCTGATCACTCCTGTTCCAGAGGCCAGAGGCCAAGGATGCTGTGAAACATCCCACAAGGCACAGTAAGTCCCCAGCAAACGAAGAACGGTCTGGCCCAAAGTGTCGCTAGTGCTACAACTGAGAAATTCAGGAAGACAGTCAAACCATCCCAAGAACCCACATTCTCTGGGTTTCACTGTTTCTGAAAAGAAAAGTGCCACTGCTGCCCGTGGCCCACTGTCATACAAGGCCAACGCCTTTGTAGATAAGCACTGCTGGAGGTATGACGCGAGGAGGCAACCCCCAGATCCCAGTCACCCTGAGTTTATTACCAATAAGTTTCCAGGAAATGGGCCGTGGCTCGTAATCTTCTACTCCAAAAGACAGTGTTATTTCTTCCAAGGATCTAAACAACCTAGATATAATATCTTATCCAATTTTGTCACAAAAATCTGAAAATAAGTAACGATTTTGGTTGTTGGAAATGGTGTAACTTGTGCTTAGTGCTTATGTGCCATGAATTATGAAGATAGATTCTATCTACATACAGACACATAGGAATAATGATTATGAATAAGTTGAAAATTTTAGGTTTTTTCAGTTTTGAGAGCCATAACAGATGATCTTTTCCTGTTCAATGCTCATTTGCCTCTATTAGTGTTGTATCTCACCAGATGGCCTGAAACTAGGAGACGAACAGAGTCCTGGCATCCAGAGAGAAGACAGCACGACACAGAGCTGAGCACCAAGTCAACCTGCAGTGCTGGGCAGCAGGAGTGGAAAACAAATCTTCATGGTTTTAGCTGCTGTGTTCCTGGGGCTGTTTGTTACCAGGCATACCCTGGCTGATCCTGGTGACAGACACATTATGTTGTGACTTGGAATTGAATAGCTCCGTTGTGATGAGGACCCTATGTTATATCAAGGTCCTTTAGGGAGTTCTTTGTGTGATATATACTCAATAAATATCATCGATGGATCACAAAACAAACAGGCCAATCTCAGTAAAGTATTATGATCATCCTGGAATGTGGGAATATAGCAGTGGCAGTTATTATGCTTTGTGTTGAGAGATGGGGAGGGTTTTATAATACGTGGGATTTCAAATTGGATACAAGAAGGATGGGATAGTTTACCATTAGGGAAAAACGTAGGGAGGCAGACTAATGAAGGAATTTGATATGTGGACACTACAGCCTGGGTGTCCTGGGTTTGAATCTCGCCTTTGCCACTTACTAAGGTTTATAATGGTGGCTAAGTTCTTTAACTCCTCTGAGTCTCAATTTCTTTACCTTTAAGGGAAATAATAAAAATGGTAACCTATAAAGTTGTTGTGAAAAATAAATGAGTTAATACATGTAAAAATCACTCAAAACAAGGTTCATTGTTTAAAACTGTTAAGCTTTTTAGGGGGGAGAGAGTGGTGTTAGGTACAAAAATAATATGCACTGTTAACTGGATGTTACAGAGGCATAATTCTTCCTTGTTTGAAGTAGGAAGTTCTAGTGAGTGAGATCTGACACAGAGAGATGAGTTAGCAAGAGAGAGCTAACATGGGCTCTAGGCTATACAGGTCAGCCCGAGGCCTCACTTCCACCACCTCCATCTGTGCAAGCAACTGGACTTTAAGTATTTCTTTCCTTGTCTGCAAAATACACCTAAAAAGAGCACATACTTGCAGGGTTAGAAGAGCATCTAACTTGAAACAAGTGTGCAAAAATATTGTTATTGTATGTAGGGGTGATTTAACTTAAAATTCTGAAACTTGGTGTCTCCACTGGTAAAATAGAGCTGATGCTGTATAACCTCACGGAATTCGTCCAGCAAATGATCCCGAGTCACATATTGTGGCAGACACTGCTGGAGGGGCTGGGAATTTAGTGAGGGTTCAAGTCAGACCACCACGGAGCTGAGGTTGGGAGTAGTCTGGGAAGACTTAGGAGATGGACGGAAATAAACAAACAAGTTAATAAAACAGTGGAAGGCCTATAACAAATGCTCAGTAGCTAGTACAGTAATCAACTTATTGGATGGAGCATAAGAGGGAAGAAACCTCTGTTGGGGTGAGGGGGCCACGTGGAGCAGGAAGAGGAAAAGGAAAATTCCAGCAGACACTCCCTGGTAGGTGACACAGGCGGTTGCTTTTGATTATGTTCTTCATTGAGTTTCAGTCCAGGACCCACCTTCTAGCTCACTAGGAGTGAGATAAGAATTTGACTCGGGGTTTCCTGGCAAAAAGGGCAACAAGACTTGTCACGTTTCTCATTGCCGATGAGAAGGAACGTCCCAGCTATAAGGGGCCATGACTGCGCTCCTGCCCCGAGATCTGGAAGGAACATCTCACGAGGGGTTTAATGGGGCAGAAGTAGTTGCCCGCAGGCTGAGACTCTGGTTGTTCGCCCATAAGCTGTAGGGAATCTGTTACCGTGTAAAATTCTTTCCAAAATGTGCTTATGTGCACTGTTCTCCAGAAAGTCTCCATGACTTTTATTATATTCTCAAAAGGGTGCAAAACCTCCAAATGTTAACAGTCCTTTATTCAGAGGTCCTTGATCATACTGTAGGCAGTGTCCTCCTAGCCATAAATGCTGCAGCCGCCACAGAGGCAGGTTTCATAAAGTTTTCTTGAACTGGACACCAGAGCACCACTCAGTAAGAACAACTGCAGGCATAGTCCACGGTCTGCTGCGGCCCCGTGTGCTTCTCACCAAGAGCATGTGCTTCCTTTGGACAATGTGATGATCATGCTTATTTGGACGTGGGGGTTGAGAGCACGGGCTCTGGAGCTGCACGGTCTGGGTACAGACCCTGCCTTCGCTGCTCGTTGACTGTGCAACATGTGGTCGCTTCACCTCTGTCTCATTTTCCTCCTCTGTAAAACGGGGCTGGTCCTAGAGCACAGCCGTGAGGCTCCTGTGAGGTTTGAATGAAGTAAGGTATGTACAGCATGTGCACATGCAGGAGTGCCCGGCCCATCGTATGTGCTCAGCAAATTAGTTTACTACTATCATTATTATTACTGCCACCATCGTTATTGTTATGGCCCTTCCTTTCCCATGTCTTCTTTTGACACACCTGAATTAAGCAGAATACTTAACACGTCAGGTGATAAGAAAGTAGGACTTCTAATAACGTTTTTGTTCAAATGCTGGTAGTCAAGAAAAAAGAGATGTTTGCAATTACCCTCACTTCCATGTCACTGATTTAGAATCAGGCTGTTCCACAATGTGCACATTGAACTTCCTCCATCAGCTGTGTGGGTTCAGCCCAAAGAGAGCACGAAGGGTTGCAGTGCACAATGCAGAGAACACAGGAACTGGGGCCCAGCCACCCAAAGTGCGTGCCCAGAGTGAGGACGTGGGAATCTGCAGACCCTTGGTGGTCTTCAGTTTCTTTGAGATGCTTCTCTTGATGTTCTTGTCTTTAGGTTTAGGATGTTGTGTGTGTGTGTGTGTGTGTGTGTGTGTGCATATAACTGTTTTACAACACGGTGCCTAAACTCGAGACAAGAGCTTCATCTGGGGCTCAGCAGAAGAAACAACAATCTGTCACACTGTGGAAGGAAAACCATCTGTGCTGGATGTATTAAACGATGGAACTGTTTTGTCCACGGTGGGAGATTTTAAGGGACTTTTCAGGAATATTCGGATGTTCGGAGCTGTTCAGCTTCCAAGTAGATGCCACTGAAGGCTCAGAGTCCAAGTGGGGCCCCCGAGGGGTGCGGGCAAGCTACTCAAACAGGCACATCTCAGGGTATCTGGGAGGCACAACCGCTTCTACCCCTGCCCGTTCCCCCCGTGCCCCAACACACCTGATTACTAGATTAAAATCTAAAACACCAAAGGATGGCAAAAAAGAAGTGTGTGATCTGCTACTTTAAAGAGCCACTCTTTTCATTCCACAATCTCTCTGGGAAACCACTTCAAAGTGAAAATCATCCTTGATTTTGTAAAATTCTTTTCCTTAGCTGCCCTAAACCCCCCTCTCAGTCCACTTGTGTGTGGCTCAGAGCAGATTCTCATTTACCTTTGGGAACTACAGGCCTTGCCCTCCCTCTTGCACCATTCCAGGCAACAGAACCCACTTGGCTCTGTTGGTTCCAATCCATACAGAACTCGGGGAGAAAACAGCACCAAATAAACTGCTGGCCTAATTTAAACGGAGATGCATTAGGGTGGAGCTACTATAACCTTTGCATGGCCTCATATATTGCATTCGTATCATTCTTATTACAAAGAAAATGAACTATTTTCTACCACTGAGACTGTTCCAGTAACCTGGGTAAAGACAATGGAGTGATTTTAGTAAGAATTGTCAGTGACTTCTGAAATGATCAGCTCTTACTAGTTTTGAACGGGCCTGCTGGGGTATGAGAGGGTGCAGGTGGGTTCTGGGTAGGGTTGTCAGGGCAAGCTTGCTAGGAAAGGGGACAGGTTTATTTACTCTACGTGACCAGCTGTGTTCTTTCGTTCCTGTCTTTAAGGTACAGGAGAGATCCAAGATGGGAGCTGCCGAGTGGATTCAGGGTCGTTGGCAAAGTTGGAGATGTCATTACAATTTAAGTTGTTTGTCCAGGTCTTTACTTTAAGGTTCATTGGCACCTTATTGATTAGAGATATAAAGTTTTAAAAGAATTCCAGAAAGATGGTGTTTCCATGATCTTACCTGCAGTTGGTAGGTTTTATGGGATCACGTGTCCATCATGACTCTTCTTCCCCTTCTAAGCCTCTTGTGGGAAGGATTTGAGATTCTGGGCTTCACCCTCCTGCCCTTCAGGTGGAAGTTTCTTTTCTTTAAAATCCTGGGCCCTCACAGGAAGCCCTGGACTCCCCTGACATGCCCAGGTCATGAGGAGGTCCCTTCCTGGGGGCTTCTGTGGTGTCGGCTCTGGGTTCCTCGCTCAGTGTAGTAGCAGTGCAGCATCCACATCCCAGCCCCAAGCCTTGCCTTACCCTTTCCTTGGGTGGCTCCTGCACCAGCTCCAGAGGCCACCCCATCTCTCCTTTTCCCGCCGTGGGTGACATACTGTGTCACAGGTCCTCAAGACCACCCACACGTCAGTGATTCCCTAGGAGGACCCCGAGGACCCATGGCTGATTTATTATAGGGGAGGGGCACGGAGCCGAATCAGCAAAGGGAAAAGGCACAGCAGATGAAATTTGGAGGAACCCGGGCCAGGCTTCCAGAGTCCTCTCCCTGTGGGGTCACATGGGCGCACGTAATCCCTCCAGCTTCGGATCACGACCGCACGTGTGACAGGCTGCCTACCAGCAGCTCCTGCCCCAGGTTTCCACTGGGTCTGCTCACAGAAATACCCTTTCCCTTTTGTACCAGAAGTCCAAACTCCCAGGAGGAAGGCAAGTGTCCAGCTCAAGTCACAGTGTTTGTGCACATGGTTTAGGTGTAGCAAGTCACTTTTTTCAGTTCAGGAAATGATGGGAACCCTCCCCAAATCCAGGTCCCCAGACAGCAGCCCGGGGCCCGCCACCAGCAGGCCCTTCTAAGGATGGCCGTCTCCAGGCTGCTGGGTTCACTGCTTTCTGCTCACAGAAAGGTCCTGGCAACGATCAAGTCTGGGAGTGATGGACACCTGCCAACTTGCTTAAGCCAATCGGGGTCAGCCCTGAACACAAAACTACATGGGCTGATATAGGAGCAGCTATGGATTTTCCCCAGGGAAACTCAGGCTCATATTGCAGGGAAAAAAAGAGAAATACAAAATTAATACTAATATGAAAATGACTTCTGAAACCCTAGCGAGTGCACCTCATGCTGTGTCACAGAAGTTCAGGAGAATCAATTTGTTGCCTGAGATGTCTTCTGGTAAGAAGAAACCACCTTTTCTTGTGTTTTTGGGCTCAGCAATCTCTATTTATAATTGTGCAGAAAAGCCTATCTGTCCTCATTGACCTGTTGGCAATACAGAATGTGAGTGCTAAAAATGGAGCAAATGCTGACTCACTGTCACCATGGAAACCTGGCTGGTAAATACCATCTTTTGGGACGGAGCAGGCACTGGGCTTTGAGAAGGGGTAGTTAAATGGAATCACAGACATCCTGCCACATATTCAGCTCCAGACTGCACGGGAAGCCTCCAGGCTAGGCCGAGCAGTGATACCCATTCTTTTTCCACCAAGGGTTAGAGAAGAGGAAATGGGATGGAGCTGCCATGGAGGGGTTTGGGGCCTTGTAGAAAGAATGCTCTCTGCACTCATTTCACACTCCATACTCACTTCCTGCTTCCTCCTCACCCACCAGGCTGTGTTTCGGCCATGGCTACCCAGAACCATCCCATCAACTCAGTCAAGGCCATCGCTATAGGTGCGATTTTTCACTTTCACTCTCTAGCTTTCCTGACTTGTCAGTAGCACTTGATGTTAGTGACAACCCCCTCGTTGAAACTCTCTAAAGCAATGCTTCTCAAACTTTTTGGTCTCAGGACCCCTTTGTACTTAAATTTTGAGAACCACCCCCCAAAAAAGCTTTTGTTCCTATTGATCTATATGTACCATATTAGAAATTAAAATTGTAAAATTAATCTATTTTTAAATAACAATAAAAATTCATTATATATTAACAGGAAACATACATTTAAGAATAAAACAAACAACTGTTTCCCAAACAAAAGTAATTTTGTGAGAAGAGCAGCACTGTTTCACATTTTTGCAAAAACCTTATTAGGTGTCTTAATAGAAGACAGACAAATTCTATTCTTCATCAGTCCTTTGAAATATCGCAAGGTCTGTTGCCTTTGGAAATCTCCCCCCCAACTCTTGGGAGAGAATGAGAGTGAAACAGGCGCGTAATGCCTGAGTATTACTATGGAAAGGGTTTTGACCTTATGGTCCCCCTGTAAGGGTCTTGGGGAACCCCAGGGGTCCCTAAACCTCAGTTTGAGATCACTGTTCTGCAGTTTTCCATTGGTTTTTCTGACAACTTGGGCTCTGTTTTCCCTCCTACCTCCCCAGCTGCTCCTTCTCAGTTTTCTAGTAGGCGCCTCATCTCCTGACATCGTAAATCCAGGGGTTCTCTGTTGCACACACTCTGCTTGTCTCATTCTGACCTTCTCCCTGGATAACTTCACCCACCCCCAGGGTGGAATCACCATCCCTCTTCTGAGGACCCCTAAGGCTCTCTCTAGCTCCAGGCTCTTTCCTGAGCTTCATACCCATGCAGAGTGTCATCTACTGGGCTGGAGAACGCTGCATCCCACAGGTGCACCTTGTGTCTCTCACCGATCTCCACCTCTGGGGTCACCTTGTCAAGACCCTTGTAGCAGTCAACTCCCAGGGCTTCTGCCTGGGACCCTGCCAGCTTCCCATAGTCTCCATCATCATAGTGTGATGACTTCCAAGAACAGAGTAATAAAGTCTTCTCTTCCCTCAGTGGCCATCTCAGAGCTGTCCAGAACTCCTTGATAAATTTCAGCCCATGAAGTGCTTAAAAGACCGTGCACAGTTGACCTCTTCACTCTGCAGCCTGCTTCTTGCTGTTTCCCCCTTCCCCTGCACCTGATGTTTTAGTCTCACTGGGCTTGGCCATGACCTCTGCTGGTCCCCTTTCACGGACCCTCTTCCGCACCCCCTGAGCCTGCATTCATGGCCTCACCTTGGTGGGATCATAGGACCCTCACTGCTTCTTCACCATCACAGATCTGACGCTACTTTTCTGGCACTGCCTGCTTGCTGGCTCTGTGTGGGCAGGGACCGTGTCCATCCCAGCCCAGCTGAAGCTCCAGGGTTAGCACAACGCTTGGTCCATAACAGGCACTCACGAAACACTCGATAGGTGACTGCGGCGCCAGACCTGTCTCAGCCAAGGTGCCCAAGAGGCGGGTAGCACCAGCATCTCCCTCTTGCAAAGTGAGCCTCAGAACCCGGCCCACAGGGGCCCAGCCTCGTCGCCTGGGTCTCTCGGGCTCTAGATCTGAAGCTCTTCACCGCTTGCTCGGGGTTGAGCAATGGCGCCAAGCAGCACTGGGAAGGTCTAAAGGGCGTCTGGGCCGGGGGAAGGGGGGAAAGGGGGGCTGGTTGCTTTTTCTGCTGTGATTTCCCTGCAGATGTTGCAGAGCTGCTGGGGGCTGCTGGGTCCTGCCGCGTCTTACCAGCTGGCTCAGGTTGTATTTGGTTCTGCTGGAATCTGCTTTTAGGTCACCTCCCCTCCTCCAGCCCCCTGCAGCACTCAGGGGGTTTATGAAAGGGAGGTGTATGGATTGTTTCAGAGTCTGAGAAACAGAAATGCTTCCCCCTGGAGTGAATATATCAAAAAAGAGGAAAAGGGCCTTTCACGAAACCACCAAATGTCCCAGGAAAGGACCTGACACCTGCAGATGAGAATGATTTTCCTATTTCATGATTTCTGAGTGAAACCAGCAAAGAAAAGGGAGGAGAAAAGATTCTAAAAATAAACCCAGTGCTCATCTGTCCCTGGAAGCATCTTCCTGTTCGAGACAGGCTGCTAACCAGCTGCTTCTCTAGGCTTGTCCTCTGCAGGGATCCCGAGGTCTTCCCCTCGCGGGTTATGGAGTTTCCAAGGCCAGAGCCACCTTTTCTCACTTCAGGTAACATGTCTGGTCTTCAACAACCCAGAGAAGTTAGTTTGTTATTTTCTTTCTATTCCCCGATTGCCCTCTTGCTGCAGTCTTCTTCTGCGAGAAAGGAGTCTGTGGGTCAGAGGTCAGCGTGGCACGATGGAGGCCCGTTCTACTTAACACCAAAGAGTTAGATTCCATCACTCACAACCCAGGGAATCGGGACCAATGCAAGTGCCGTCCCCCGTTCACTGCGATTTAGTCAGAAACCAGTCGTGCCGTCCTGGGCTTGCCACTAAGTCCTCAAAACTTTGGTTCCTCCCTCTGTGAAATGGAGAGTGAAATCTCCTGCCTTCGCTAAATCACAGTCATGCTCAAAAACAGAGCTCAGAGGAGGGTGTGGCGGCTCCCAGTCCGTCCGTTCCCACCGACAGGGCCACGCGGCAGGGGGGCTGTGCTTTGGAGCCGGCCAGGGGGGCCGCGGTCCAGCTCTGGAAGGCAGCGCTGCCCGGCCTGCAGCTGAAACGGTCGGGGTAGACCAGCTGCTCAGGCCAGGAAGTCCAGGTGGTCTCCCCGTCTTCGGGGATCTGCCCGTTTACCACCTCTGCTCTCTTCGCGGAAGCTTTAACCTCAGGCGGACCCTGCAAGCAGGGCACAAATTATCTTCTTTGCCTTCAGACACCAGAGACTTCGGCCTCAGCAGGAGGAGAGCTTCTGACTCCCCGTGGGCAGCCGGATTCCTGCTCTGCATCTTACAGGGTCTGCCGGGGTCACGTGCCCACAGCTGAAGCCAACAGGGCGCCCAGGAGGGTAGAATGCACTGCCGTCTGGGCCGCTCATGGAGCCCGGGGCACAGCCAGACCCTCCACGGGCACTGGAAAGGGCCACAGGGTGGGGCCAAGGGCAAACCCCGGCTGCTTTGCCAGAGGGGGAAGAATGGGTGCTGGATGGGGGGGAGCCACAGATGCCAGCTGCCAAGGCCGGTAGAGCAGGACGTGGCAACAGGTATGAGAACTCCATTGTTGGTTTAGAGGAAAGGGTGACTCTGAGTCTGCGGTGACAGCTGTCCTGGTTGGAAGGGACATTTTTGGGGGGACAGGAAGCTGATGTTTGGTGTTCAACCCATGAGCACACGACTGGATTCCTTCCCTCCAGGATCCTCTCATTTAAGGAAGAAGCATAGAGGTTGAGCCTCAACGATGCAGGTTCATGTCCCTGCCCGCCTCTTACCAGCTCTGGGGCTGTATCCATTAGGGTGTGCCCGTCTGCCTCCACCACAAACCCAACCCCGTGGTGACAGTGGAGGTCACTGGTGTGGAAGCCGTCTCTTCCCAGCGTGTTCCCAACACACATATTCTGGAGCTGCCCAGATACTGTCCTGGGTTTCCAGCCTTCCCTTCTGTTCTCCAAGCTGCCCACTTTCCCGCCTAAATATCCCCTTTCTCCTAAGAGACCCGAGATGGGATTCTATTGCTTGCCACAAAAGAGCAGTAACCGATACCCTCTTTTGAGGGTTTGACTTTTTAAATGGCTATAATTGTATGGTTTTATTTATTTTCTTTGTGCCATTCTGTTCATAAAAAAAATGTGCTTTTTTTAGGAGCTTAAGTTTATAGCTATTTTTATTCTGAGATGTTCCCAGGATCCTTAGTAATAAATCAGACAACAGGCAAGAACACAAGAAAGGGGTGTCCTTATGGCTTCTAAAGGATTGTCAGCGTAGGACAGAGGAAAAAGAGACCCAGAAGGGGACACCCGAGTGTGCCTAACTGTCATCAGGTAACTTCACCTCTCAGAGCATAAGTTCTTTACCCTTTGACAGGGATAAAATCAGTTGGTCCACCAAGATTTATCCAAGGCAGAAGCTTTGGAAAACATTCCGAACCTGTGTAAAAAGTGAAGTCGCTTGATTGCTATGACAAGAAATAATGTTACACCCAGTTTGAGAACACAGTTCATGAGATGTGACAATGTGTTTCAATGATGAACCACTGATCAATTTCAATTTTGGAAAGACGTGCCTGTGTGGAGGTGGTTGTGGTGAGGGAGAGCAGAGCTCACATGTGCATCTGTTTTAATTTTTATATCTTGCTTTTGCCTTTTCTTTGCTTGAAGAATCTTTTCGGTGTGTGGCTTCCAATCCTTGGTTGCTCTGTGCAGGGCACAGCAGAAGGGCAGGCTGTGAAGGGGGGTGGTGTGTGATTCGCAGCAAATTATTTTTGACAACTGAAGATAATCTTCAAGTTCATCTCCTCCTGCACTTTGTATTTTCCTTCTTTCATCTAAGCGGACGAACAGACTCAACACGCATCCAGATTCCCTGGTGCAGGACCGTCTGCGCTCATCTAGTCACATTAGACAAGGGGACAGTCTCTTGTTACTGAGAACTGACTCTCTGATTCGTGGGTCAAAAACTCTTGGGCTGAAGCTGCAGGGCTGGATGGAGCATGTTAGGGTCGGTTCCCACCTTTCTTGAAAGTCGGGTTTCCCAGGGTTCAGCCATCGATGGCCCACCTTCGCGGATGGTACCCTTCGTCGTACAATCCAGAAATATTATTTATTCAATATTTTAGGCTCAATTGATACAGATGTTTATTTCGACCCTTTTGACCACGAATTTCTTGATGTCTTAATTTTCTTTTTTCCCACTACACGTTAAATTAACTGTGTAATTACTATCATAAAAAGCAATGCCTGTGGAGTTATCAACTAAACTCATGCCACCGTGGGCAGTCCTGAGCTCAGGGACAGAGCAGTTGGCTTTCTCTTTCCCGTCAGATTTCACCACTTGACTACATGTACACATCGCCAATATTACTGCTCAATGGATATTTTCTTTACATTGGCTCATGTTTTCACTTACATAAATTTACCTAAAACGGAACTTCATATCACTATTGTAAATGGAAAAATTAATATCATTTGCCATAAATAGGTTTCACCAAAAATTCCTTCAATTTCATTAAATTCAAGCGAGATACTGAAGCCTGTCAAAGGCCCGATCCCAAGGCCGGCATGTTGTCTCTGTTAAAAAAGTGATGACACAGAAGTGTTCAAGTGCACTGAAGCCCAATTCCTCTCCACGGAGCCTTTCTCCCTGATGCAACCCAAAGGTTGAAGGGAGACGAGACATTTTCTTATTGTGTGAATTGATATTAGCACCTAAAAGTTTCTCCCACAGTGTCCGTCCCACATTTTGGATGCCCTGCTCTCCCCCGACTCTTTCCCTTCAATCATGGAGAAAAACTCTCCTCTACAAATGTCTCCTCATAGCAGGTCAGCACTCGATTTGCACTATATTTTCTGCGTATGGAATCAGAGCATATGCCAGAAGTGAAGGCAACTCAGAGGTTGTTCTAATCAAAGCCCCTCACTGAGCAGAGGGGCAGAGACAGTCCCAGTGGACATGGTGTGCCCGAGCGGAGGTGAAAGGGGGCCTGTCACCTGCAGACCCGCCCAGCGCTGTAGCTGCAGCCCCCTGGAGAGACAGTGGTGCCATGAACAACCACAACATGGAATGCTCATGCAATGGAATCAATGGAACGTTCTACAGCCCTAAAGGGGAACGGAGCTTTGATACAGGCCACCACATGGGTTAACCTCAAAGACATCACATGGAGTAAAATACACCAAATGAAAAAGGACAAATATCTTATGATGTCAGTTATATGAAATACCAGGAATATGCAAATTTACAAAGACAGAAAGTAGATCAGAGGTAACCAGGGCTCGGAGCACAGGAAATGGGGAGTTACTGCTTAATGGGTACAGAGTTTCCATTTGGGATGATGGAAGAGTTTTGGTAATGGATGGTGATGATGGCAGCACAATGTTTCAAATGAAATTAATACCACCAAATTGTATACTTAAAAGTAGTTACAATGGGAAATTTTGAGTTGTACGTATGCTAATAAAATAAAAAAATACTACGCTAACCAATAGAAATGATATAGAATGAGGACTAATTAAAAAAAGCAATGCCTATTGTATATAATTATTGTCTTCTTCTCAGGTCAAAATATATGCGCATTCACCAATCTTTTGATGTGTCGGGTGGACGTTTTTCTTTGCAGATGGTGTGCGAGGTCTGGCATAAATACACCCTTGCTTAAAGTGTTGCCCACAAGTCCAATAGCGGTTTCTTCCAAGTGGGGCAAAACTTAAAGACGCTTCAGACGCAATCCCTAGTCTGTCAGTCTTTTTAGAGTTATCTTCTCTGTACCTCATTTGTCAGACGTGGTTAGTCGCTTAGTTTTGTAGACTCTTTCCTCAGCTTTGGCTGAGGTCTCCGAGAAGCCGCTCCCTTTGCACACTGACGTGACATATACAACCTGAGATGAATGAGGACGGTGCGACAGCAGGCAGGACACCGCACGGGGCTGGTGCTGTGCTCGCCGCTCCTGCGGTGGGAGCACTCAGCGGCCGAGGGGTGAGACGGCAGTGGCGGGCGTCGGCTCAGCCACAGGCAAGTTATGTGGAAGTTGTTTCAAAAGCTTCTTCTATGACATTTCCCTGAATCACAGCGGTCTCTGCAGGTGGTTCAAGTGAGACTAGATCTGATGTTTTGGGTCGACCAAGGGGCTCAAAGTCAGCAAAGAGATCCTGGAAATTAAATTATATTAATATTTGTGAAGCACCTATTCAAGGAAAGATGATGAAGACAAAGCCTTGGGTTATGCAGGCAGCCGGGCAGCTGCTGTGTGGATTCTGGTCTGGTCTGTCTGTCTGTCTTTCTCTCTTTCTCTAGCAAATGCAGACTAGACTGCCCTGTGCCAACACATGCTGAAATTCCTAACTGGGAGGGGAAAATGCAGTTTGAGGATGTGATTCCCCAACATCTCCTGGTTCAGATTCGGGGTGCCTCATGACAGTTTTACCAAAGAGACCCTCATGGGCTCCCCAGATTTCAAGGTGGGTGGCCTTGTCTCCCCTCTGGGTGGGCAGGCTGGGATGGGGAGAGCATGCTATGGACAGGAACTCCAGGTTTGTACTGGAGCCCCCACCCCACCCCTTAGAAGCTGTCCTGCATTTTGGCTTCTGAGTTTCCTTTTAGATAAAACGAAGGGTACGGTAATTCCTAGCTGAGGGGTCTGTGAGGACACATGAGACAATGTGGGTGGAAGGGTTCTGGAAACCATCACGTCCCAGAGGACATCCATGTGGCTCTCACCAGTGGGGACGGGGTTGGGAGCCTGGGTTTATTGTCCAGCTGCAAGCACTTCTCTTCTGTTAAATATATTCAGTGTTCTTGCCACTCCTCTTGTCAGAGCAGGTCCTGATGGTGCTGGGTGGCAGGCTTGGCTCCACTCTCAGCCAGCGGACTTGAACTTCTTCCACAATGGCAGAACGTGACAGTAGCTGAGCGCTTGGGACGACCTGAGGCCTGGGTGAGTCCCTGAGGTGGGCGCCTGGGCCCAATCCCACCTTCTGGGGGTCCACCAACCCTGCCCCTTGCTGGGCGAGGGTGATGTACACGTAGCACCTTCGTTAGAATAAAACTGCAGTGCATAGCTATTACTCTTTTTCTGCAATTAGCATCTAGCTCTGCATTGGATTCTCCTCTGATAATACCCAAGAAACAGAACACCAAGGTTTGTTTGTTTTAAATCCGGTAAATAATGTCTGTTTTGCTTACACTGATGGTTTCTCAAGGGAAGAAGGCATGCATTATTAAATGCTGCTTAAGGAATGGAAAATGTTTTGCGTTAGATAAGAATTCTTTGATTGCAAATGAGAGAAAACGAGACACAAGCTGCCTTAGGCAGAAAGGTAATTTAATGCTTCCTATAAATAATAAGCCCAAGGGTGACAGGGCCAATTTATCCTGTAGGCAGAGGAGACACAGTGCGTGCCCAGAACTCATGGAAACATTTTCCTTTTAATTTATTTTAAAATCAGAGGAAAAAATGACTATAATAATAGATAAGATATAATCACGAATCCATACTGGATTATATCCATCTTTATACCAACAGAGTAATAAACTATAATTATGGAGGAAGAGGCCACAGGACAAAGGTTTCTGGAGACCACGTACCTTATAATGTAGCCCTAAGAGGGGGGGCTGCCTTTAAGCTTGATCTGCCATCAATTAGCATCACCCAAAACCTTTGCTTTCCTCTCCCATTCACATTCCCAGCCAGGCTGTCCCTTTGTCTCCTACTGCTACTGAGTTGGTTTACTGCAGCCATCCCGGCCTTCTGACTTCCCCTCGACAGTGCAGGCATCCTCCTGCCCCAGGGCCTTAGCACCTGCTCTCCCCTATGGCTGCAGCTCCTGCCTGGGAAAACCTCCACACGTCCTCAAGTAGCATGCTCCTTGAGAAAGGCCTTCTTTAATGGAAAAACAAATGGATGGATGAAAACGAGGCCTAACAACCTGGCCTCCACAGCTCAGACTTTCAGATCCTCCAGGAAAGCATGGGGATCTCTCAGCCAAGGGCCCTCGGAGGTCCCACCGGTTCCCATCACCTGCACTCATGTCCCACGCCCTGTTGGAGCCCCTTGCTGCGGACAGTGTGGTGCTCCGGTTGGCTCAGCCATATTATTTAAGTCTCCGTTCTGAGCTGTGGTTCAGACCCACATGGGCAGAACTGAGGGTTTGAGAGGGATGGTTCTCTAGAGGGAGAGAACATTATAGTTACAGGAGAAGAGGGGGCAAATTGATCAATGGAGCAAAACTCGTAAGTGCCTTGATTCTGGCAGATTTTCATTCTTGATGTTTCTTAAGAATTAGACCACTGACGATACTATTTTTCTGAAAGTGGGTATTTGGGTCTGTTTAGCTTGCATGAGCATGATTTTATAAAGAAAGGAGAAAGCACATGCATTTGGGAAGGATAATACGATGACCCGATGATAATGAGGAGTCAGGAAGCCCAGGTGTTCATTTATTCTACCTGGAGGGAGGTGTGGCCCTAACGAGGAAGGTGACTTGTCACCGTGATCTATCTTTTGACAGGAACAGATCTGTTGAAGCACTTGGAGAGGGGACAAAATCTCTCCCAAGGATTATTTGCAGGGTCCAAAACCAACAGAGATTAAAATATGAAAGAGACAGAGGACATCAAACTCTTCTAACATTTGCACTGATTCTTCAAATCCGGAAGAAAAGACAAGTCCCTCAGGGGGTTATGGGAGGAGGGTCGGGCAGGGTTTCTTCTGGAGTGGGGGTGGGGGGTACTTGGGGAAAACTGAGTGCCCCTCAGTGGGACAGGGCAGAGGTAAGATGTGGTGTTGGCCCACTGTGGGGTAGTGGGCAGTGGTAGGCAACAAATAAATATGTTTAAAAAGAGCAACGAAGGTAGATTTTTTTTAAAAAGTCATTGTACTGAATGCAGAAGGAAAGAAACCATGTCTACACTATTTACCCCAAACAGCAACACGCATTTAGCCAGAATACACAAAACCATCACCGCCACCGCCAAATGCATATTAAGATCTTTGTTTCTTCTCAGGGAAAAAAAAAAAATTTTTAAAGTCCTCTTGATGGATTGAATATTTTTCTAATCAGTTTATATTAGAAATGGTGCGTTTTGGCTCTTCCAGGACCTTCACTTTTGGCACTCTAAAAACTTTTCTCTCAAAATATCTCTGCTGTGTGTTTCCAAATCAGTTTTAAAGATTCTGAAAGTCAGGAGCTGACAACTGGCCATCTGCATTTCTGCTGGTGCCTTCTTGACCCGAGAAGTGGGAGTCAAGGTGTGGGTGGAATGCTGGGAAAGGGAAATTCCAGGAATGGAAAGCACAATACTGAATTTTGGAAAACATTCCACTATGCGTATGTTATAATTTACTAAAGGGATCATACTATTGATGCTGTTTCGTACTTTACTATTTTTTCTTAACAATATCTCTTGGGCCTCTTTTCATCTTGACACAACTCTTGATGTGTACTTGGGTTTGCAACCAGTATTTAAGATCACAAACAATGCTTCACTGAACATTATTGCAAGAAAGGGTTAAGTTGAGCTTTCACATAAAAGCCACATGGAATAGAGAAAGTGGAGATTGGGCAGAAGAGCTGGCTTAAACCAGCCCTGTAGTGAGGGGAAGGAAAAAGAGCGAGAGCACCGTGAGGTAAGTCTAGAATCAATGCCAGTTCCTTATGTGGGAAAGATAACCAGGGTTACTGGAATGTAAAAGAATGCAGGGGTATGGTCAAAGGCAGGAACTCTCAGCGGGAAATCTAAACTGGATGAGCTCTCTCGGGTAGGCTGTACAAGTCAAAATCTCAAAGACGGGCTAGTTAGCTCTCTCGGACAGGCTGTAACTTCTGGAGCACTCAGCCAATGGGGAACCAGGGGAGGGACGTGCCTATTAGGAATAGGATATAACTATTGCCATGTTTTTTTTTTGGCATGCCTGCCTACCACATTTCTGGCTGTGCATCTGTTCTTGCAAGATTGTAAATAAATTCTTTTCTCCTCCAGAACTGACTGAGCATTTATTCCCTTACTGATACCGCTTAATTTCCAACAATTATGTACATATACTTTATATTTTTGCAATAGGTTCCTTCAGGTAATGGCTGGGTGAGAAGGTAAACTCAGATACACTGCCATATCATCTTTAGGTTTTCCCTCCCACAAATGGAATCCATTTTCTCACTTCGTTATGGAATCTGGTGGTGAGGGTTCAGTGGCCACGAAAGTTCAATAACCAACAGCAAAGACTGCAGTGGCTCCAGCCCTCCAGTTCGGACCCTAACCCTGGAGCCAGGCCAGACCCCCCGGGGCAGGGCCGTCCTCCACGAGAGTGTCCTTCAGACTCTGGTCACAAGGCCAGGGTCCCAGGCCACCCACACTTCTGACCACCTGGCTACAAATTTGGGGTTCCCACCACCCTTGGGTTCGGTAATTCACTAGAATGACTTGCAGATCTCACTGAAAGTACTGCACTTGGGCTGTATTACAGCTTTATCACAGTAAAAGGATATAAATAAGAAGAAGCCAAAAGAAGAGACACCCAGGCGAGGCCTGGGAGGGTCTCAGGTGCCAGCTCCTGTGTCCGCTGCACGTGGAACCAGAATCGTCACCCCCAGACACAGTATGTACATGATCAATCCTGGAAGCTCCTACAAGTGTCCAGGGCCCAGAGTTTATCTGGGGGTCCCACTAGGTAGGCAGGACGGATGGGACCAACATCCACGTGGTTGGGCTCAATCTGCAACCCAGGCCTGGTCCACAGCCCAGGGAGGTGGGCAGAGTGAGGGGGCTCAAAGCCCAACCCCCTAACCTCCTGGTTGGTCTTTCTGTGTGGTCCCCACCCCCACCCCCACCCCAAGGCTGCAGGTGAGGCGGCCCCACCCTGTCATCTCATTAGCATATGAGCACTCAGGTGTGGTCCTGGGTCCACCAAGAAGAACAAAAGATCCTCCTATTAGGGAATTTACATAGATGCAGAGGTTACCTCCCCAGCGATTGAGGACAAAAACCAGCCAGAGAGGAGACTTCTAAATTTTGCTAGCCATTTGGACAGTGTTGAAGTTTTTTAAAAATTGAAGCTAAGGGAATGAATTTGCAACCTGTAAGTCTGTTTTCATAATATTATCATAGAAAAATCAGAATCTCAGCCTTAGAAAAAGTCTTAAGCTGGTTCTCCTATCCTCGTGGTTTTGAGTTCTCAAGAGCCAGTGTGTTTTCAACAGGGTGGAGGCAGTGGTTTCCCTGTGGCATTCGAAGGTGTCCTGGCCCCAGATCAGAGAGAATAATTAGAAAAACACTAAATGATGATTTAATGTAAATGAAGACATTACAAGTTGAAGATCTAGCATTTCTTTAAGAGTTAGAGCTTGCATTGAAATATGTTCCACAAGCCATTGCATCGAAAAAATTAGAGAAACTTGAGACTTGCCAGTGTAATTAAAAGCATCCTACTAGTTGAGTTTTAAGGAATCCAATTTACTCAGATTGTAGTTTGTGGCTCCCTCAGTTTGCCAGTCAGTCTGTCAAGCATAATAGCCATTTTGGGCTGGAAGGATTTAATCATGTGTGAATGGGCTTATTAGCATGTCTTAGAAAGACAGTACATGACTTCCTGGCAAGGAGATGGCTACAATTAGGCAGTAATTATGCAATGTCTTGTTACTGTGGTTTGAAAATCCTACCAGGCTAATCCTGTGGGAGACGGGCTCAGAAGTTACTATTCAGGGATCAGAAGAGGATTGCAGAAGGGGATGGGGGGATTTAAGGGAGGATATTTGTTTTAGACATTACGGGCTCTTTCACTGTTTGGTCTAGTACTGAAATACCTGAGCCTTTCCTTGAGAAAACATCAGCTTTACCTCCTGCCTTACTGGATACTGGAGGAGTGTACAGCTGACAAGTTACCTGAGCCCTGGGGAGGTGGGTACCCCTGCTGTCTCCAAGGTCCCCAGGTGTCCTTTTTATGTTGGGAAATGAACCCCTAGCTATTTAGAACCCAGATTCGGTATATTCTGCATGAATAAAGGCAAATGTTTTCAGGATGGAATTAAGTCACTTCTCTGTGTTATGACCACTCCGCACCCCCTATTTATCAAAGAATGCATAGCAATAATTTGGAAGAGATGTCCAGAGCACCTAATGTTACAAAAGGTTTGAAATCACAGCAATTTTGCATTGAATTTGGGAACTGTCTGAGAGAATTACCTTGTGACTCAGGATCTCATTGCAGATAAAGAGGAGATGCTTTGGGGTTAGATTTTACTGGTCTGGGAAAAAAGTTACTGTCAGGATATCAGGGACTATTTTAGGGCTATTGGATCTTTCCTCTCTTTTTGTCTGATCTGGAGATCACTTGTTAGCTTGGGCCGGAGAATTACAGAGACCTAAAGTATCATTCTCTCCCCAGGAAGAAACAGTAATAATTTTAAGACTTTAGAACAAGGTTGGAAATTGGGTTCCTTCATCCTTGATCGGTCCTGGCCACTGGAACCTGTGTTGGGAATAATTCAGTCAGTGTCAAGAACATTGGATGGCTCCACCGCATCCATCGGGCTGGAGACCGTTGATGTTGTACATGAACCACAACTGCTACAGGGCGTGAGAGAATGCAGATGGCGGAGCTGCACCAGGCCAGCCTTGAGGAGCATCTACTCTTTGTGGAGAGAGAAATGCAGAGCTGGGGATGGTTCAGAGGCAACTTGGTGCAGTGGAAAGAGCCTGGGCCATGGTGTCAGAGCTAACTGAGTTCTGGTTCTGCCATTCGTTCCCTGTGAGAACTTGGCAAAGTTCTTGAGTTTATCCTGAACTTTGGCAATACCAGCATTGTCATGGCTGGTTCATGGAGCCATGACTATGTTAAATGTCAAAGGGCCCTGGCCGGGATGCCATCTAGGTTACTCAGAGGCTTGCTACTCTAAACAAACTTGAGGGGAAAAATGGACAACTTTTAATCTTGTATGTAAAGTAAAGGTAGGGACTAAATTTTGCTTTAATTTATGCAAGTAGCATGGAAAGAAGAATTTTCAAAAAGGTGAAATGATTCTCAGACAAATCTAAAATGAACATGAAAAATACTGCATTTCACTTGTTACTTAATCATTAAGATGTGGAGTGGTTCAAAAAACCTTTTAGAAATCGTGTATATATAAGCAAAATTAACATATAAGTCATGGGTTACATGTAGGAAAAAAAAAAAAAACCTGGTTAATATCCAACAAAGGCAAACATTTTGGAGGTTATCTGTCCCACCAGACAGAAGTTATCTGCATCTCTACCAGACAAAACCTGTATAAGTAATTGTACTAAGTCTGGGACATTTATTCAATAGCATCAATGAGATGTACTAAACGGCTTCCTCAAGCAATCTTTGGGTGGCTTTGGTCCCCATATGGCATTAAAAGAAGATGCCACCCATCTTTTGCCTTTTTTCCATTTCTGGATAATTTTTCTGACATGCTCGGCCAGATGGTGCTGGGTCGCTGCAGCCAGAGTCCCACAGGCAGGGCTATTTGTTCTCTGGACAGTCCAGTCCCGTGCTGGGAAAGGGGGAGGTTTTCTGTGTTTTATATAATATGTGTATACGTATATATAATTGCCCAGGACACTCCATCTCCTGGGTGAAGAACCAGTCATCGGAGGGGTCTGCAAACGGGTGACAGGGCTGCTATCCACAGCTCATCCTCGTCCTTGTGGGTTTGTGGCAGACATTTACACATGCATGGATGTGTGCAGGATTTGTAAATAAGGCAAACTTGCCTATTCTCATTGCCATGAACACCATTCTCTCTGATTCTTTTCTATCACTGAGGTCTCAACTCAGAAATATCACGTTCACACAGCAGCCTCCCTTACCACTGTATCCATATCATGTCTTTCTCTATCACTTTTTCCTGTTTTATTTTATTTTTTTCCTTTCTGGTCGGCTGCCTTTTTCTGTGTCTGTCAGGACAGTCTAGATCAGGTGCTGGCAAACTACGGCTCACAGGCCAAACCGATCTACTGCCTGCTTTTATAAATACAGTTTTATTGGAACATAATCACACTCTCATTTGTTTCCCTATTGTCCACGGTGGCTTTCACACTGTAATGTCATAACTGGATAGTTGCAAGAGAGACATTATGGCCCACAAAGCCTAACCCTTTATAGAAAACAAACAAAAAAAACTACTGACTGCTAGTCTTGTTATGCCATGTCTGTATCAGTTATCTACTGCTATGCAACAAATTACTACAAAACTGAGAAGCCTAAAACAACACACATACTTTATCTCACAGTGGATCAGCAATTCTAGAACAGTTTAGCTGGGTGGGCGTGCCTCAGTTTCTCTCATGAGATCACTGTCAGCAGAAGGCCAGGCAGGAGCTGGGGGGCCACCCCAAAGACGGCTCACTGCGTGGTGCTTGGCGGGGACCTCAGTGCTCCACCACTGGGGACAGGAGGGCTCAGAGCCTAGAGTACAACATGGACCTCCCCATCGGGCTGCTTGAGTGTCCTTCTGAATGGCCTCTGGATTCACTCACAGTGAGTGATGGGAGGGAGCAGGTCAGAGAGGCTGACGGAGGGGGTACACGGAGGGGGAGAGAGAGCGGGAGAGAGAGAGAAGAGAGAGAGGAAGACGCAGCCTCAAATGACTTAGTTTCAGATATCAAACAGTATTACTTCTCTTTGTGAAAACCATTAGTTGCAATCCACACTCACAGGGAGGGGAATTAGACTCCACATTTCAGAGGAAGTTTATTAAAGAATTTGTGGATATGCTTTAAAACCATCACAGTAACGGCAACTCCAAAATCACGGTGGTTCAACACAATCAGGATTTATTTCTTGCTCATGCTGAGTGTTTTGTAAGGATCAGCAGAGAGGCTTTGCTCATTGTGATCATTCAAGTGCAGAGTCTGAAGGAGAAGGCACCATCTTGAATACTGGAAGAAGGAAAAGGAGCTTTGTAGGATCTTTAACCAGCATCCAAAAGATATCCCATCCATATGCCATATTAATAGAATAGAAGACACATAACCATCTCAACAGACACAGGAAAAGCATTTGGCGAAATCTCATGCCCTCGAATATAAACAACACTCAAAAAACTAGGAATGGAAGGGAACCTCATCAACCTAATACAGGTCATGTGCAGGACCCCACAGCTTAGCATCACAGTCAACGGAGAGAGAGAGTAGATGCTTTCCTCCAAAGATAAGGAACAAGGCAAAGGTATCTGCTCTCACAATGTCTATTCAGCATTTTACCTGACATCCTGCCAGGGCAACTAGGCAAGAAATAGAAATCAAAGAGTCTCTAGTTTTGAAAGCAAGAAGTAAAACTATTTCTATCAATAGATGATCTGCTCTTGCATACATAAAGTCTTAAGGAATCTACTAAAAACAATATAGAACAAATAAGTGAATTCAGCAATTTTGCAGGACACAAGATCAGTATAGAAAAATAAATTATGTTTCTATACACTAGCAAAGAGCAATCTGATAATAAATTAAGAAAGCAATTCCATGTACAATAGCATCAAAAAGAATTAAATACACAGGAATAAATTTAACAGAAATGTGAACTTGTACGCAAAAAACTAAAAAATATGTCAAAAGAAATTAAAGATCTAAAATGGAAGGACATCTCGTGTTCATGGATTGGGAGACTTAATATTGTTGAGAAGACGACACTTTTCTAAATTGATCTATGAATTCAATGCAATCCCCATCAAAAGCCCAGCTGGCTTTATTACAGAAATTGACAAGCAGATCATAACATTCTTATGGAAATGCAAGGGACCCAGAATAGCCAAAACAATTTTGAAAAAGAACCAGTGTGTAAGAATCATACTCCATGATTTCAAACTTCTTATACAGCTGCAGAAATCAAGACAGTGTGGTAACTGCATAAGAATAGACATATAGATCAATGGAATAAAACTGAGACTCTAGAAATAAACCATTACATTTATGTTAATTGATATTCAACAAGAGAGCCATGATATTTCACAGGGAAAATACAGTCTATTCAAAACATGGTGCTGGGATAACTGGAGATCCACATGCGAAAGAATGACATTGGACCCCTTTCTTAAACCATAAACAAAAATTAATTCCAAATGATCAAAGACCTAAATGTAAGAAATGAAACTCTTAGAAGAAAACAGAGAGATTAAATCTCATGACTTGGATTAGGCAAACATAAGTGAATAAAATTGGAATTGAACCCACCAGCCTTTGTCTACAATGAGCCATATGCCCTACCCAAGTACAAAGCAGCCAGAAAATGGGGGAAATCAACCACATGCCCACGAGAGGCAGAGAGGCAGGAGTATTTGCAGGGTGGAGCTACTGACTACCATATCCACAAGTGAAGAATTACCTCATTTATTTATTGCTAGCGTCTTAAGGCCCTCCTCCCACGTTCACCACACCCAAAGGTGCTTATTGTGGTCTGCAGAGGGTCGAGAAAGGTCTGAGTGAACATGAAATAACCAAAAGTTGGTCATGGAGCATAAGTTTGTGAAATCCTGACATTATTAGAGCCTGTGTGTAACAATGAGTGTTAGTAGTTCATTTCGTTTCTTCATGGACGTGTTGCCCTGAATACACTGGGAAAATCTGTATTTCAAATATTATTTTTCTGGAGGAAGCCCACATTTCTCAGACTACTGACCTGATTCTGGGTTCAGAGTCTCTCTTTAGGGTGAGTCAGTCAACCTAGACCAAACAGAGAGGAAAAAATAACACTGCCTTGGTACTAAATGGGACTTTTAAAGACACTGGCTTTGAGCAACCTGCACTTGAAGGTTCAGGGCTGGTGTAGACATTGGCTCTTTGTGTGGATGTCAGTTGCGAGCCGACCCCACACCAGGCCGTGCCTTGTTTCCCAGCATGCTCTTGGCCCTGCCTGTGTTGGGCCTGGGAGAAGAAGGCATAACCATGATGGCAAAGGTCACTGGTACTGAATGACCGCAAGTGCCCAGAGCCCCTCGTGAGTGCAGAGTGGGGCAGCCAGACCAGCTCAGGCATCAGAACCGATATCAACACTTGGTTCCTTGTTTTAGGCCCATTAATGGTGTTCAACCTGGTTGTGTGGGGAGACAGGTGCTTTCCTGGTGCCGGACTACATGCATGGATTTCATTTTCATTTCCTGAGGACATGTTAGTGAAGTTGTTTCGGAAAATAAGATTTTCCGGTGAAGTTGATGGGAGTCTAGCCCGATATGCACAGATGCTGTGGCCATAACCCTGGGTGAACTAGTTTCCACTGTTCTGGGCCCCCAAAGATGCTCGGTAGCCAGTCCCCATCTTTTGTCTCCTGCGGTTGTTACATGAGCTCTTGCAAGGCAAAAGAAAAACACTGCATTTTATACAACTGTTCCCACCACCTAACTTGTGGGTCTGGCTCATACTTGGCCAGCCAGTCTAAATTAATCTCACTTAATCAAAACATGGCAGGCGAAGATGTGGGAAATACATCAGGAGTGCCTGAATAGATTGACTCAGAAGAGGCTGCACACACATAATCCTTTCTAGAGTAATTGGCCGATACGGAAGAATTTTTAGGTTGATATAATGAATAGAATGGGCTAAGCAGTTGATGAGATGGAATCATTTGGTTTTAATTAATTGGCAGTAAGGGAATTTATGCTTCCTGAAGAGCTCCTTGCTTGGGGGATTTATCCACTTAGGCATTTTAGGAGTCCACCAATCCCTACTCTTGAATTTGCTCTCAGCCAGGAAGTATTACAATTCCTAGAGGGAATTGCACTTTATGACAATTCAGCATATTGTGCTATAAATGGGCTCACCTTAACACCCCTTCTGAATGGTCTCCGTGATGGAGGCTGGTTAGCTTTGTCTTTGTCTCCCTCAAAGCACTTTGCATGCGTTATGTACCCAGGAATATGAATTCAGCTGCATTTATTAATTGGATTGGTGCCCCAATTGTTGTTTCCTTTGGTCTTGTCTGAAATGTCTTTGCTCTGCTGGCAGTGAAATAATTACTGGTGTTTCCAAGGCTCCATGAGCTCCAGGGGAACTGGACTGAAGGCGGCTGATTGACAAGCTTGCACAAAGCTGGTCACCGCCGGCATGGCCGGGACTCCTCCGGGCGGGTCACCTTCTTTCTGCGTATATATAATCGAGCCCTTTGTACATGAGCTTTTTTGTTACCATGAGCTTTTTGCTGCCTGCCTCCCTGAGCTGCATCTGGTCTAGGTGGTTCCCATCTACTGTTGTGACTCTTCCCATTTAACCCATTCACAGATTTCTCTCAAGTGGGCAGAGTGGGGGATTCAGCAGCAAACTGGAACAACAAGAAGTTGTTCATGAAGCCTCAATATGCTTCTCAGATTTGTCAGCATGAATCTCACTGAATAAATGTGATATTGGCTCAAGCTCAGGGCCTAGGTCTTTCCCACTTGCTAGTGCTCTGTACTCTGTAAATGTTTAATAAATGCTCCAGGAGAAGGTTGCTGCCCAGAAGGATAGAAAGCCATTAAATGCAGGGTCCAGTCTCCTTCTTGACTTCTTGAGATTCCTGCATAGCTTGCTTTGGTTTGTCCGACTTCTGGACAGAGGAAACGAGGCAGGAAGACTTCCCCGTGGAAGCTCGTTAGGCTGCTAAGCTTCAGTGGGCCTGGCCAGTGGGGGAATATGTAAATGAGGAGTGGGTGGGGAGGCCCCGGCAGAGGACTCTGGGACCAAACTGGGACAAGCCAAGCCAGGAATGCAGGTGCCTGCTTGGCTGCTGGGAGCCTGAAATTCAAACCAGGAATTCTGAGGCGGGTGAGTGATATTGGAAGAGCCCAATTCAGGGACAGGGGTAGGAGTGAGTCTTCAAAGACTGCAGCTGAATTTTTGAGCTTTGAGAAAGCTAAAGGTGTTATACTGAGGTGACTTTACTCTGAGGTTCGTAGGTAAGTTGTTCATTCATTCACAGAAGATATACTTATCAAGTGCATGTTACGTTCCAGCACTTTCTATGGGCTGGAGGCTTATCAGTGAATACGATGGACAAAATCCTTGCCCTTGTGGAGATTACCATTTAGCTGTGGGGCAATGGTGACAATAAAAAAGATAAATAAGTAAATGAGTAATACATTCCAGGGTGTCCAGTGCTATGGGGAGACATTAAGGGGTGGGGGTAGAGGATGGGACAGTGCCAGCGTGGGTGAGGGTTTCCATGAGGCCATCCAGGAGGACCTCACTTGGCAACGTTCATCTGAGAGAGCTCCTGATGGAGGGAAGGACATGGCAGTGGAGCTACCCCAGAGAAGAGCCTCTAGGTGGGGAGGGGACAAGTGCCAAGGCGATGGGTAAAAGCTTGCCTGGCACACTGGAAGACCAGCAGAGAGCCAGAGGGTCTGGAATGGAGTAAGAGGAGGGGGACAAGCAGACGAGGGCAGGGAGGTGGTGGACACTGCAGGCAAGGGGGCAGGCTGGGGGTGAGATGAGAATTCATTAAGGGTTTTGAACTGCTCTGTTTACACTGAAGCAGGAGCACTCTGACCGTTGCTCGGAGAAGAGATGGAGCTGGGTCCTGGTGGAAGCAGGGAGAGCAGCTAGGAGGCTGTGACAAGAATCCAGGCCAGAGGTGCTGCTGGGCTGGGCCAGTGTAGAAGATGTGGGCATGGTGGGAAGGGAGCGGATTCCGCGCACTGCTTCCCAGGTGGGACTGGCAGGCTCTCTTGATAAACTGCACGTGGGTTCTGAGGGGAATGGAAGGGCAAGTGCTGACCAAGGTTCTGGTCCTCCTGACGGGAAGGATGGAGCTGCCACTGACTGAGAAGGGACGGCTGCAGGAGGAGTACAGGATGGCTTGGAAGGGGGTGGTGATAACCAGGCCCTGAGTTTTGGACATGTTAACTTGGAAATGCTTACTCACATCTAAGTTTGTAGGATGGACAGCTGGATAGAGGGATCCTGAGATAAGGAGAAATGTTGAGGTTGGAGATTTAACTGTGATGATTATGCCATTGAACTGCATCTCTTTGTCTCAAAGCATTGAACTCCCCCCCAGAATTCCAGGCCCATGTCCACGGCCCATTCTTTTCTTTTTTTCTTTTTTGATTAAATTCAGTTTTATTGAAATACATTCACATACCATACAATCACCCATGATGTACAATCAACTGTTCATAGTACCATCATATAGTTGTGCATTCATCGCCCCAATCTATTTTTTGAACATTTTCCTTACATCAGAAAGAATCAGAATAAGAATAAAACATATCATCCTCCCCCTCCATCCCATCCTATTTTTCATTTAGTTTCTTTCCCCATTTTTCTACTCATCTATCCATACACTGGATAATGGGAGTGTGATCCACAGGGTTTTCACAATCACACTGTCACCCCTTGTAAGCTACATTGTTATACAGTCATCTTCAGGAGTCAAGACTACTGGGTTGGAGTTTGATAGTTTCTAGTATTTACTTCTAGCTATTCCAATATATTAAAACCCAAGTGGTGTTATCTATATAGTGCGTAAGAATGTCCACCAGAGTGACCTCCTGACTCCATTTCAAACCTCTCAGCCACTGAAGCTTTATTTCATTTCATTTTGCATCCCCTTTTTGGTCAAGAAGATGTTCTCAACCCCATGATGCCCATGGCCCATTCTTATTTCTTGCTTTAGGTAAACCTGAGCACCCCGTGATTGAGTGTTCTGCAGCCAGCTCATCCCGGGCCTGAACTTTGCCAGTAACATAGCCCAGGCTATGTAACTGTTAGCACCCCACCTTCCCACCCCCCACCCCCTGAATGGTAAACGTAATGCTGCTCTTGGTGCACCAAGATGTTACTGCAGGGATGTCAGGTGAGCAAGTACCAGGGGTGTCTCTAACCCCAGCCATGGCTGCTTCGTGGGTGACTGGCATGACCTGCGGGGCCTCCGCGCCCACCGTGGGGCACCCAGTGATGAGCAATTCCAGTGCATGAACCTATAACCCCAGCCTCGATAGCAACTGCTCTCCTCAGAGAAGCCCACTTGCTCTTTAGGGAGTTAGAAGGCCCCAGTCAGCACAGCCCTTGCAATGCTGGGGCACAGCAGTTGCGGCCAAACCACAGAGATAATGTTCCACCCCAATCGACTTTACTGAAAATACTTTGAGGGCCCACGTATGATTTTCCCGTTGTACGTGCAGCTGTGCTGGGAAACCAGGCAGGGACTCAAGAGGAACTCAGGTGAGAGCAAGACTAAATAAACACGTGTTCCGTACGGGGTCTTCCACCGTGGGCTCTGCGGTCGGCCCGAGCAGGCAGGGGCCCTGACCACTCCACATAAGAGCTCCATGGCCTGCTGGGGCCTGGCCTCCTCTGTAGTGTCCAAGGCCGCGGGGTTTCCCTCACTGGCCTCCCTGTGGTTAGTGGGCAGCTTGCGACCATCAGGCCCATGGGTGACTACTGGAAGTGCTGGAGACAAGCATTGAGTCACTGGTGGGGAAACCTCCAGAGATTCCTTTTCCAAATTGTCTTAACGTGGAATAAATAATGTTATAGTGTTTGGCATTTACACAAAAATGGGGCAAAAAGTGACATGTACCTATATAATTTTTTGTAGATACATAGAAATCTCTAAGGCCAATCAAGGAACAATAATAACCATCTGTATCAAAATGCAAATTCCCCAGGTCTACCCCCGACAAACCCATAAACCTCCACCTCCCAGACCCCAAAGAATAGCTCCCAAGACCTGCACACCTGCCCACTGCACACGGCGAAAGACCCCGTCACAGTGTGTCTTAAGCCAAGCAGCATGCGTTTGCCTTCCTACCTTAGAGATTTAAACAGAAATGCCTACTACTGGGTCTATGCAAGTCCACATAATAAAAGTTTCACCTAGGGCGGTAAAAAGAAGAAACAGAGATAAGATATTCCTAAAAGTTGTACTTGAGGAACAATGTAAGAAGATTTGTGTGCTGTCCTTTCTTGGAGGTGACTTTGGGATGTTGTCAGAGAGAGGCAAAGGAAACATGTTTGACAAGGAATGTGGTCTCTGGTCCTGTCAACGATGATGTTGATAAAATCAAATGAACTGGACGTGAGGCTGAAGAGTTTCTGTGAGGCCCACTTGTGGATCTGGCAACCAAGAACGTGCAAGTGCCTAAAGCATTTGATCATTATCAGTAGTTATCATTTTCAGCTCCCAGGAAATGTTGTCTAAATGAAAATTAAGGCCACTCATCGCAGACTGCAAGGAAGATTCCATTTTTGAAATGAGCCCACAATGACTGTAGTTGGGCTGAATTAACTTGATACAAGCTGACTTAGAAGCTAAGTGGGAAGCTTCTTGAACATTTTGGCTGAAACATATGGTTGAGATTAAAATCTACAAACCCAGAGTCAGAGTGGTAGCTTTCAATTTTTAAAGAAAATGATTCCTGCTCATAGAAAACTAAGGAAAACAATATAACAAATGTTCATACACTCACCACACAGCTCTGTCCATTCTTAATATGGCCCAGGAGCTTGAAGCTTGCATGGAACATTTAGGGAGACAAATGTTGGGGACACACATGTCATCTTTCAGTAAATCAACCTGCCCTTTTTCTCTCTAGGTTTAGAACAGTTGCTGGGTTAGTGCACGTGGTTGGTTTTAGCTTGAGCACCACATTAAAACACACACACACACACACAGACACACACACATATCACACTCAGTGAGTGAGACTCACCCTATGAAAAACACTGGGATACTGACGTCAGCCGAGGAAGCAGCACATGCTCATCTTTTACCTCCTGCTCATTCCAGGAACCAGGGTTGCATTCCCCACAATATTTCCATGATTTTCAGTTCCTTCTTCTTCCTGCCCCCCTTCCTCCTCTTCCTCCTTCTCAACCCCCACCCCTTCCTTCTTTCCCTCTCTCTATTCAGGGTAAATTTGCATATGATGTAAATATATATTGGGGCTTCATGCAATATTCCATTTGAAGAAAGGAATGTGTTGCTTAAAAATGGTTGAGAGCCACTGGGTAATATAAATGAGGAAAACTGAGTCCTCAGAAGTCAGCTGACTTCTCTGGGTATGAAGGTAAATTAAAGAGAGTGACGGGGCTGGACGCTGGGTTTCCCAAACTCCTGTCAACTGACCTCGTCCCACCCTGTTTAGAGTCTTCATTCGGCCGTTGGGCATGCATTCTTTGTACTTTGCCCATCTCTGAAATTAATAAACAGAAGAAAAAATTCTCATGTAGGACAATCAGAGGTCCCAACGCAGAGGCAGCCTCGTGCCCATGTGCAGGGCCATCCCATTAGGGGAACACTTTTCTCCCCCAGCCTGGAGGCTCAGCCGAGTGAGAAGCCAGTGGAGGAGCACAGCTGGAGCACGTGGCAGGCTGCTCCCTTGTTCTCCTCCCTGAAAGACAGTCATGAGTGTCAGCACGAGTGAGGTGCTGGGAAATGGCAGGTCGGGTCCCTGGAGGGGGGCAGATCAGGCACCCCAGCCCTCTCCCCCTCCTCCTCTTTCGGTCATGATGGAGCAGCAGGTCTCAGCCAGAGTGTGTTCCAGGGCCACCCCAAAGAGGCTCTCACGACCCCTGGGACTAGACGGAGGCACGGTGGTTACGAAAAGTGTGATTTTCATGCAAGTGGGGTTTTGGGGAAATGAGTCTTCTTGGAAGAAAGCTCTATCCTCTAGCTTAAAGGGGGAAATAGAGAGCCACGGCGGGTGTCACTCCCCACCTCAGCTCAACCAAAGCTCGTACACTCGCACACTCCCCCACTCCAGTGACGAATACCTATGGACTCTCTCATGGCTGAAACATCCTGGATTTGTCAAAGGGAGGTGGTAATTCCTAAATTGGGAGCATCATGAAGCACTTTTCTAAATTTATGGCTTCTCAAGAATAGATGAAGAGCAGAAAAAATTAATATTTATGAACACAATTATTTTCAAATGGACTTGTTAGCAAGCATGCCAGCTGCCAAAAATGTTAGGGCCACTTTTCTCTGGCTTCTAGAAAAAAACTCTTAAAAATACATAAAAGAAATTCCAACATGATGTTTATCGCCCTTCTAAGCTATGCTTTGGCAGAGCTCCTGGAGCTGGTGCAGCCCGCGGGCTTGAAAGTGAGAGACGAGAGAAGGGAGGACCCACAGTTCCTTGGCCACATCCCTTCACCCCAGGACTGGAGTGCAGAGTTAGCAGGACCCAATGGCTAACAGAAAAAGTTATGTTCCAGTTCTTCTCTTGCTGGATTTTTCACAAATATGGTGCTGAAATTTTTTTTTTAATGTCCCTCTCTCTTTAGTTACTATCACCTGACACTGTCAAATGCCAACAATTTACATGTCCATTTCTGAGATAAAAATTTTTCTGTAAAAATAACATTGAGAACACTGCTTAATTTTTCACTTTTGGATGCTCTGTCCCCACCCCTTCCCCAAGCACAATACAATCTTCTTAAAGCAGGTTAAAGATTAACAACTGAGGCAGGTTGAATAATTATATTACGACTATAGCAAAGCCCATTTTGGACTGATGAAATGCAAAAAAAATCAACACCGATACCTTTTGTGTGTAGCTCATTGTAATCTCTGACATCCTTTCCCATCTTCTATCTCATGTTAACAACCACATGAGGTTACACTGTTATTCCCCAAACCCAAACCTCAGAGTCTAAATCACGGACCCACTCACGACAAGGCTCAGCAGCCACGTCTGGAGAACAGAGCTACAGGTGAGATTCCAGAACCCAAGGAAAAGGTATCAGTGGGTCACAGGATGATAAACCCCTGGGAGTACCACATCCTTAATTCTCTTTGTCACATCTAGAAAATGTCCACATTTCCTGTATTCTGGTGTGCTCTGCCTGGCTGGGATGAAAGTATGGAGTTACAATCTAGATATCTAAGGGAATCAGTAGGAGTATTTATATCCATCACTTGGGTATGAGATGCCAGACTCAAGATCCATTTTGCACTACAATGAAAGCCTCCCAATACATGTTCAGGACTTGTCATCCCCGGGCCATTGGACTTGGCTCTTGTCTCTGCCAGAAACCTGTGATCCCTCAAACTTCCCAGACCTGGCTCCTTCTCCCCACTGAGAACTCAGTACGGCCCAGGATGTGACTCCAGGGGACCAAGACTACTTACTACATTTTAGTAAGACCAAATTTGGTACATTTTTTGTTTTTTTAATGAGTTCTCTTGGCTGCCTCCAAATTCCATAAGCAGAATGACAGCCTTTGAGGGAGATCCCTGCCCCGTTATAGAGGAAGCAGGCCGCAATCTCTTTTCACGGGGCTCCTGTGCACATCTGTGTTACAAAGCCAGACCTGGACAGATCATGGCGGCTGACAGGAGACCACCCATCAATGACGTGAGGGCAGCAGGACTTCTGCCCACCAAACTATGAACAGGACAAACAGCAACAAGCATGATGATAATATAAACTGGCTGGTTAGTGAATCAGTCAAGATCTCACCAGGAAAAAAAACACACCCTATTCAGAACAGAGCAACTTTAAATGCAGGAAGGCGGCTGCTTTTGGTTGGCCATCCAAGAAGTTAAGCAAGTTGCAGGCAGCACTCTGGGCTTTAGAGATGGGCAGAAGATGGGGATACATTTTCAGCCATGTGTGGCCTCTCTGATTGCTAGCTGACGAGCAGGAGAAGGTGGAGAGGTGGGTTTAAATCACCTGCAAACTCCATTCTTGGTGGGGCATGTATTTCAAGGCAGCATGACTGAGAGCTGGGAACAGAGGTTCCCTACCCCTTGCCAGCTGTATGATTTTGAGCAAGTGACTCTCTGTGTCTCAGTTTCTCCACTTGCAAAATTGGACCAAACAATACACACCTATGGGATTACGGTGAGCTGTTACTTGTCATGGTGCCTGGCACACACTGGACTTTCTAAGGAATGGGAGGGACGATGAACAGCTCAGAGCAAAGGTTCACATGCAGCGTGATGCTGAGGTCCCTCTGGTCTACTGGACTGCACGTGGCACACGTGTGATGTAGATGAGTCACCGGAGTCAGCTCCCTGGGAGCATGGATGGGCCACGGGAGGGAGAGCTCCGGATGCCGAACACTGTGGCTCTGGCTAAATTGTGACAAGTGTTGTCCTTCTGCCCTTTTCTGATTTCTCACACTGAGGGTGCTTGTTGGTGGTGGATGAGGTGGCAGGCTTTCCAGACCCAGGCTCTTCTGCCCAGGGGACTGGTCCTGGTCTGGTTTTAGTCGGTTCATGAGCATATTTTCCAATCCTACCAACTTCACTCAGGAGTTGGGGGCTGCTGGGCTACAGCGCGTGAAGGATGCCAGTTTACAGTTGGAGGGAGCCCCTCTATTTCCATGGTGTTTGGGGGGCCCAGAAAGGTCAATAGGTAACTGCACTCCCCACCCCCAGGTGTCTTGTTCCCACTTCAGGCTGCCAGAGCGCTGACCTTCCCTGGTGGGCTTCGCAGCCCTGTCCACCGAGCCTTACCAGGTGAGCCGGCTCGCGGAAGGCCGAGGAGAGGGCATATTGGAGTTTTCTGATCCACGTAAAGAGGTCTTAGTTTCACGGCTGCATAGTGTTTTATAGATGTACCAAGATGTATTTCAAGTTCTCTGACTGATGACCGTTAGATGTTTTCTGTCTTCATCTTTTTCATTGCTACAGTGCAGTCTTTAAAGCCTCCCCTGGCGGAAACAGGGAATTTGCCAATTGGGGGCACTTGGAAGGACAGAGTGAGGATTCTAGGGGCAAATCTGGAATCTGCAGGGAAGAGCGGCGGGACTGACGAGCAGTGCGCCCTTCAGTGGAGGAGGCGGGGAGCCGCGGCAGGTGCCGGGCACTGACCGTGCTGTTTCTGCGTCGTGGCCTGCGAGGGGCTCAGGTGACCAGTGAGAACCAATGCTCAGCGTCATGACTCCAGAGGGCCGCAGGGTGACAATGACCATCGGTATCCCAGATCACATTCCACCTTTTGTAGTGTGAATACATTCTGTTTATTAAGGTAAGACATAGGTTCATATACTTTCGAACTTTATTTTTCTTTAACCCTCCATAAGACTATACCGCCTGCTTGTGTCTCTTTCTCCAATCGGAATTTGTCAATGATTTATTTGAGACTATATACAATTCAGCAGTCTGTCTGCTATTTGGCAGTAGGTTTCCAGAATAAACTTCTGGCAGATGGCATTTTTATGTTCTCCTATAAACCAGAATGAGCAAGGTGTTCTGCAAACAGCTGTTAACTCAGTTGTATACAAATGGTTTCACAGTCGAAAGAAGCAATTTTAAAACGTCAAGGAAAATGTATGTCCAGTGGTGACAGTGTGCAAATGACCAGAACTAAGCATCTTTGTTTGACCAGATGAAAACTGTGTACCTTCCAAATGTTTTCTTACATAGGTTCAAGGAGCGGGCAGCTGCACTTCTAATGGGCTGGACGGAACTCAACCACCCACAGCTAACGGTTATTACAGTACATGAGCCACGATAATTAAATGCAGTAAACCTGTTACAACGATGTCCACATCAGAGGCTTCAGATGTTTTGTCATTTCCTGGTGTGCCTCAAAAGATAAAAACATAAAAAGGATTGCTCCTGGAGACTGAGCTGGAATCAGATAAGTGGAAAAGCAGAACGACGACAGCAACAAAAAATCATGAAGATGTTGGGTCAGACTGACCTGCATGGATTCAGGCAAACCTTTGCTAATGTGTATTTTCTTTAGGTGGAAGCAGGGAAAGAGCCAGATAAATCAGGAGCGAGATTGGTGGGTGCTGGTCGGCGCCCGTCAGAAACAGACTTCTGGGAGCTTCCGTAGGAGGAATGTGACATGATACATTTCTCAAAGTTCTATTAATATCATGACTATTCGCGGTACACTTAAAAAATATGGTTGGCAATGCAGCCACGAAAGACTTGTTTTATGTCTATGTTGGTCCCAAAACAGCAGAGTTGAGCAGCTGCAACAGAAACCCCAAGCCTGAAATGTCTCCGGTCTGGCCCTTCACAGTGACCGTCTGGCTGACCTTGGTATAGGATGTCCGGCTGCCTAGACTGAGTCTCAGTTCCCCGTTTAGCTCTGTGACCTCAGAGAAGTCACTCAGGTCTTAGAGCCTCGGTTTCCCATAGGGATCAGGTAATTCCTACCTGAACTCCTTCATCGTTGTGTTTTGAGGATTAAACATGGAAATACGGACACAGCTCTTGGCAAAAGGCCCAATATGTAGAAAGACATGGACATTGTTATAAGTTGTCTTCATCATTAAGTCTGTGTGCTTATAAAAGACACAGTTAAAACACAGGGGCAGTTTTAAATATATTTACAGTGTTACAGGATGACTTCCAGGAAGATGAAGGACAAGGAATGGCAGAACTCACTCCCCAATCAAAAACACGCAGAGGACAGGCAGAAACTGCCCAAGGCAGCTGTTCTGGGGCTGGGACAACAGGGCAGGAGCGAGCAACACACAGGAAGAGGTGGATGAAGACATGGAGACTGTGATGGGGAAACCGCAGCAGGTGACTCGCTCAACTGCAGCGCCCATCCTCACCCCAGGGCCAGGAGTTGGTGGTCCACTAGTTCCTGCCTGGCTCACTGCTCCAGACTGGGAGAGCTGGGGAAGCCCTCACCCCCAGGAACAGAGCAGGTTTTATCCCATACATGCAAGGGTGGTTCAAGACAAGAAAATCAATTAAGGTATACAGCACAAAAAGAAATTGGGGTGCGGCTGCAGGTGCAATTGTGGAAACCACGCAGCAAAACACAGCAAGAGGAGGCTGGACCAGCCTCTCGGTGACTGGCCTGGAAGACAGCATGCTGCAGATATCCCTGGGGCCGGGGGAATGGAGCGGAGAGCCAGAAGCTGAAAGAATCCCCGCGGCTCGCAGCTCGCTCCCGGGAGGGCTGGATAAACCCCTGCCTAGGGCCGTGCCCACAGCCCAGAGCCCCGCCAGTTGTCCCGGAGCTGGGAAGGAGGAACTGAGTGAGGAGGAGGGTGTGGAGACGCCCCCTTTGGCTGTTTTTGCATAAGGCTGAAAACGAGCCAGCTCAGCCCGGTGGCCCGGGGCTTCCCTTGAGGGACAGCGGGCACCGATGAGGTAGCGCAGCATTCTCTCAGCAGTGGTCCTGGAGGAGCGTGGCTGGGCAGGGGGACCTGCTCGGAGATCACAGAGACACTACGCCAAGTTTGTGGGACATCGAGAGAGAGGGGCAGCAGCTGGGGCTGAAATGAAATGAAGGCTTGGTCTCCTGCGGCGGCCTTGAATCTCTGGGAACCAGGGGGATTTGAATTTTGAGGCTATCCTTCCTCCCTGACCACCCGTACACGCGCCCCGCATTCAGGGCAGACAGCTCCAGCAACACACCCAGGCTGAGTTCTCCGGCTGGACCCCACAAGAATCATTTCCCCACTCACGGCGGGGACAAGGTGGAGAACTGACTTGAGAGGTATAGGTGACTCACAGACGCCATCTGCTGGTTAGTTAGAGAAAGTGTATCCCACCAAACAGTGTTTCTGAAAAATTAGATTTGTTTTTTTTTTTACAACTTGAAAGAACCCTGTTGAGCAGAGCAAATGCCAAGAGGCCAAAAACAACAGAAAATCTCAATGCATATGATAAAACCAGACGATATGGAGAATCCAACTCCAAACACACAAATCAAGTTATCTGAAGAAACAAAGTTCCTCGCAGAATTAATTAAAGAAATACAATCGAGGAACAAAAGCATGGCAAAGGATTTAAAGGACATCAAGAAGACCATGGACCAGGATATAAGCTACATAAAGAAGACCCTAGAAGAGCACAAAGAAGACATTGCAAGGCTAAATAAAAAAATAGAAGATCTTATGGAAATAAAAGAAACTGTTGGCCAAATTAAAAAGACTCTGGATAATCACAATGCAAGACTAGAGGAAGTCGAACAACATCTCAGTGTCCTAGAAATCCACAGAACAGAAAATGAAAGGACAAAAGAAAGAATGGAGAAAAAAATCAAAAAAATCTAAATGGATCTCAGGGAAACGATAGATAAAACAAAATGTCCAAACTTAAGACTCATTGGTGTCCCAGAAAGGGAAGAAAAGGGTAAAGATCTAGAAAGAGTATTCAAAGAAATTATTGGGGAAAACTTCCCCAACTTTCTACACAATATAAATACACAAAGCATAAATGCCCAGCGAACTCCAAATAGAATAAATCCAAATAAACCCACTCTGAGACATATTCTGATCAGACTCTCAAATACTGAAGAGAAGGAGCAAATTCTGAAAGCAGCAAGAGAAAAGCAATTCACCACATACAAAGGAAACATAAGACTAAGTTGTGACTACTCAGCGGCCACCATGGAGGCGAGAAGGCAGTGGTATGACATATTGAAAATACTGAGAGAGAAAAATTTCCAACCAAGAATACTTTATCCAGCAAAACTCTCCTTCAAATTTGAGGGAGAGCTTCAATTTTTCACAGACAAACAAATCCTGAGAGACTTTGCCAATAAAAGACCTGCCCTACTTCAGATTCTAAAGGGAACCCTACCAACAGAGAAGCAACAGAAAGAAGAAAGAGATATAGAGAATTTTAACAGACATATATAGAACCTTACATCCCAAAGTACCAGGACCCTCATTTTTCTCTAGCATTCACGGATCTTTCTCCAGAAGGGACCATAAGCTGGGACATAAAACAAGCCTCAAGAAATTAAAAAAAAAAAATAAAATTGAATATACTCAGGGCACGTTCTCCAGCTACAGTGGAATACAAATAGAAGTCAATAATTTTTGAACTGTAACCCCACTATTTACTTCCTACATGATATAAATTACACAAACCCTAATGACAAATCAGTGGTTTTGAACTCAATGTAAAATATGTAATTTTAAACAACTATAAAAAGGTAGGGGAATGGAGGAGTATAGGGACATAGTTTATGTGCCCTATTGAAGTGGAGGTGGTATCAAAGAAAAACAAGATTGATATGGATTTAAGAGGTTAATTTTAACCCTCACAGCAAACAGAAAGAAACTATCAGAGAATGTAACCACAGAGATGAAAAGTAGAGTTCGGGTTAAGAAAAATGGGGGAAGGGGCAATGCGGAGTTAAGAAATGAGGGTGGGGTTGCTGTTTGAGGTGAAGGGAAATTTCTAGTAATGGATGGTGGGAAAGAGCATTACAGCATTCTAAAGGTGATTAATCCC
The DNA here is from genome assembly GCF_015220235.1 of Choloepus didactylus. Lineage (NCBI taxonomy): Eukaryota > Metazoa > Chordata > Mammalia > Pilosa > Megalonychidae > Choloepus > Choloepus didactylus. The sequence goes on along the minus strand of NC_051329.1, from coordinate 5,216,151 downwards.
ACTAATGGAAGGCTAGGGAGGGGGTGGAATGGGAACATTTAGGCTGTGTATATGTTCCCACAATTAAAAAAAAAGACAGTCTAAATAGATGATCGAATGTCAAGGATGAACTTGAACTTGGATGGAATTAGAGGACAGAAGACAGGTGGCTCAAAGGGACACAGTTGAGACATAAGGTAAAGGAAATATAGAATGTAAGCTTTGTATCATTGTTGAACCTGTTGTACTTCTTAGCTGCGCTTAATGGGATTGCATAAAAGAATGTTCTTGTTCATGGGAAGTGTATACATGAATTATAGTGTAAGTTCAAGGATGTGTGCAGCTAGCTCTCATATGCTCAGAAGAGAGAGCAATAGATGATGGATGACAGACAGGGAGGGAAAGAAATAGCGATGTGACAACATGTTAAGGTTGGAGGATTGAGCTATCGGGGGAGGGGGGTCAGGGTATGATGGAATTCTGTGTATGGGGTTAGTATTGTTTTTGCAACTGTTCCTATAACTTTGAATTTATTTCAAAATAAAATAAAAAAAAAAAAAGAAATCGGGGTGGGAGGCCTCACACGATCAGATCAGTTGACGCAAAAAAGGCATTTGACAAAATATAGCATCCTTTCTCGATAAAAACGCTTTGGAAGACAGGTAAAGAAGGAAACTTCCTCAACACGATGAAGGGCATACATAAAAAGTGCAGCTAACATTGTACTCAATGAAAGCTTTCCCTCTAAGATTGGGAACAAGACAAAGATGCCCACGTCACCACTGTTATTCAACATTGTGCTAGAAGTTCTAGCTACAGCAATTAGGTGAGAAAAAGAAATTGGAGGCATCCAAATAGGAGAGGAAGATCAATGGCACTGCCACAAAACTGAATATTTTTGTGCATCAGAGGAAACTGTCAAAAAGAGGAACGGTAGCCAACTCTGTGGGAGAAAATATTTGGAAACTACATAACCGATAAGGGTTTAATATCCAGAATATATAAATGTGTGCAGTATAGTAAAAGTAACTCAATGCTTATAGCCATCATTAGAAATGCTCCTTTTTTTTGTTGTCTTTATGTCTTCAGTCAATTTTAGCCAGTTGAGACCAACTCCCATCTTGGAGAGATGAAGGAATTGCCAGCGTCTCATTTCTCTCTCTGTCCATTCCTAATTTTTATTAATTGCATTATTTTTTAAAGTTTGTAATATTTATATACTGTAGTGAACTTCTTAATTTCACATTCATTTAACCTCAGTTCTATATCAAGGTTATCCTGCCTGCTTTATCATTTACCACTGCTTCATCTGCTTTCCGTCCTTCGGAACTGTTTTCAATGTAGGGCGGATCTACTGATTGCTCCTCATTGAGCACCTTCAGAGAAGTGGTGGATGGACCTTTCAGCTCTGTTCTCCTTCACCATCATTTTAAGGGGATCTCAGGGGGCAAAAGAAAGATTAAAGCATCTGTTCAACCCACTGTATTGAAGTGGAAACTTCAAAATGTTTTTTCAAAGTGAAGTGCTGTGTATTTGTTAGGGGCTGACTTTCAACCACCTGTACAATGGCGCCAAATGACACCCTGCATGTCAGGCGCGGGGAGGGGGCTGGCTCGAGAGGGACGTGTGAAATCCAGTTGTTAGCATCAGTGAGCTCACGAAGCACCAGTGAAGCGTTTTCTGCTCAGACTTCTACTTCCCGGCAGAAATTTCTTTAACAAAGAATGAGGGAATATCCCTTCATTAAAGACTGAGCTGAAAACACTGAGGCCTTTAAGGGAAGGAAGTATGCCTTCATTTATTTCTATGGAGAAGCTGCTGGGGTCTTTTCTGGGTACAGAACAAAAGGATCAGGGCTTTTTAGAAAAACACAGGAGACGCATTGCTGTGGAACCCAGGGCCGACTCATTAATCTTTTCAATTTGCCCAGAACCAGCTCTTCCACCGGAAAATATCTATCTTTGGTTGACAGGGGAGCTCAAATCTAGTTGCAGGTTGTAATGTTATGCTCTATCTGCGTGGGAGGGGAGCTTGCAGAGAGAGACCATTCTTTAGCAGAGTGAGCTGTCCGAGTGGGGCAGAACATGTTCTAATACGTGGGAGGGCCATGTGTCCACCATGGGATTTGACACCCCTCACAACTGAGGTTTTCCTGTGACTGTCCCTTGTGGCCTTTTCAAAATTCCCATTTGGGAAGCAGCCATGTAAAACCAGGGCACTTCTACGGGGAGGTGGGTGGGGCACAGCCCCTGATTTATTTTGCCACTTGTCTACCTAGCCCTGAGCTTGCTGCCTCTCGGACTGAAAAGGACAATGGAACAGGGTGTTGCGAGCATCGTCCCACAAGGCGTTGCTGTGCCTCTTTGTCACGAGGTGATGACGGACAGCTGCACCGTGCCATTAGATGGGAATAAAAATGAAGACGGCCACCCATCTGGATTTCCAGCGGGGAAGGATAGGGAGACTGAGGCAGGCCAGCACTGGGTGGCTTGTTCCCGTGACTCCCTGTGCTTCCCTGGGTCTCCTCTCCCGTGGGCTCCTGTGGACAGGTTGTGGTCATATGTAGGTAAAGCCCCCATGGTACCTGTCAGCGAGCCGGGAACACCACAGGGCAAGTGTCGGAAGGTCACATTTCCCCAAGCAGTGAGGCTCAGAATGTCAATGGCTGAGATGAGTGGGAAAAAATGGGGCATCACAGCTTCTTTCTGGGGGTGAGTGGGAGCTGAGCGTCACCAGCTCCCCCAACCAGTTGAGGATCATTGAGGTCCAGAAGTCTGTTGTGCTTTAAATGTGAAGTAGTCCCTTTGTCCAAGGTTACCCCAAGTGAATGAAGGAACAAATAAAGAACCAGTGTGTTGCCAGTTCTTCACCTGCAAGCTCTGTGAGATCAGAGACTGTGCCTTACTTTCAGCACCGTTCCTGTCAGCCTTGATGAAGCTGGTAGGAGGGATGTTTCTCTGAAGAATATGTGATAATGGCTGGTAAGCACATGAAAATGTGCTCAGCATCATTAGCCATTAAGGAAATGCAAATCAAAACCACAGTGAGAAGCCACTTCCCACCCTCCAGGATGGCTTGATCCAAAGAGGAAGATAAGAGTTGGTGCAGGTGTTGGAAAATTGCCACATCCTACATTGCAGGTGAGAGAGTAAAATCATGCAGCTCCTTTGGAAAACAGCAGGCAGCTCCTCAAAATTTCAAACACAGATTCACTACAGATCCCCAAAATTCCACTCCCGACATATACACAAAGAAATGAAAACATGTCAATATGTTTATAACAAACATTTACAGCAAGTCCTTCATAATAGCCCCAAAGTAGAAACAACCCAGATGTTCATCCATTGAGGAACGAATAAACAAAATGTGATATATCCAGACAATTTGTTCTGCCATAAAAAGGAATCAAGTACTCAGATACACTATAACATGGATGGACCCTGAAAACACGATGCTAAATGAAAGACGTCAAAAATAAACAGCCACATACTAAATGATTCCCTTTATAGGAAGTGCCCAGAATAGTCAAATCCATAGAGACACACAATAGATTACCGATTGCTGGGGAGTAGGATAAAAGGAAATACAGAGTGGCTGTAATCAGTATGGGGTTTCTTTATGGGGTGATGATGATCAGATTGTGTTGATTATTGCACAACTCAATAGACATATTAAAATGCTCTCAACTGTACTCTTTAAAAGAATGCATTTTACGATGTGAATTTTTCTTTTATGTGTTGTGAATTATATCTCAATAAAACTGTTATTAAAATTCCTGAAAAAAAAAAGGTCATTTCAACAACAACAACAAATGCCAACACACTCTCTCTAATACTATCTGTAAAGGATAGCAGTCATTTGGGAAGGATTTTCTGCAGTGCCTGATAACCAAGAAATTCTCATTAAATTTCCCTTATTAACTACACAATTGCCTTCATGTAAGAAAGAATAAAAGGAGACCAGAGCCTTCTCAGTGACTAGTGGGTGCAGGCTTGCCTCTGAAGCCACCACCTGCTCGTCGCCAAAGGAGAACTCAGATTCAAAGGTGGAGACCGCTGTCCGCCCTCTTCCATCCCCACTATCGATTCGCTTGTTGCTTTAAGCAACTTTATCCTCTGCTAAGGTTTGTCCTAAAAACGTCCCCAATGTCACTGCTTTCTGTGGAAGGTGGGAGAAAGACAGTTCAAGGAAAGGAGTGTCCGTCACCTACATATTATGCAGCTTGTGTCCAGCAGACTATGACCTTCCCTTTGGCCCTCGGACAGAAGCTCCTCATCTGTGCCCAGCCAGCGACAGATAAATAGTCCCTTCCGTGCACCAAACTGCTGATCCTTTTCAACACGCAATCTAAGGAAAGGGCTTTCCTCACTGAGTCCTGACAAATAAAGACAACGCCTGCAAATGGGACTTCTCCAGGGAGCTTCCAGGCAGGTTGGACAGCGACAATTATCTGGGAATGGGGCTTTAGGGGGACTGCAAACCCACTCTGTCCCCTCCAGAGTTTGCTCTGTGGCTGGTTTGCAAATTGACTGTGGTTGCCAGGCTGCTTGTTTTCCAGGCTACCGTGGAGCTGCGGAGAGGACGACGGGAATAGGGCAAATTAAAATGCCACAAAGCTTGCAGGTTTTACTGAGGTGTGGTCATGTTTCTTGAATAAACTTTCCTTGAATCGTGTCAAGACTTCGGTTAATTTCCAAAGTTCTGACAAATAGATTTTGACACTTTTTTGCCAGCGTTCTTTTTTTTTTTGGAGGAGTGAGTTTTTGACACTCTACTCCGTCATTCAAGAAGCGCTTTCCTGGGTTTGGTCTTACCAGGTTGCAAGGAAGAGGCGTCTCATAAACAGCCCTAGGAAACAGGGACTTATAGGGAAGTCACAAACGCCATTAGTGCTTCTGCTCGCCTCTTCCTCTCATCTGTGAACTCCCAGGCAAGAGAGAACCTGCTCAGGTGAGTGACTCCCACGCGTTCAGTCGTCAGTGTCTGCCAATAACCACTCCTCACCTCCCATTCACCAGGCACTGCACAGATGTGGCGAAGGAGGAAGGCCAGGCCCAGAACTCATGGAGCTAACGTGTGGGTGTGAGACGCAGAAAGCAACAAGGAAATCGACGAGCGAAAAGATGAGTTCAGTGACAAGAGCTGGGAAAAAATGAAAGTTGTGACAGGGAGCGGCTCTGGGGAGTGGGGCACACTTCTAAGTTAGGGGATCAGAAGATGGCCACTCGTGGGAATTGAGACTCCCAAGCAGAGGCCCCCAGTGGACCTAAGTGGGGACCGAGGGGATGTTCCGGGGTGTTCTAGGGAGTCCGAAGAGCAAGTGCCAAGGTCCTGGAGCAGAAAACCTTCACCTGTCTGAGGAAGAGAAAACAGGTCCTTGTGGTTGAGGAGTGGGTAGAGAAAAGGGAAGGAAAATAGAAATTCTTAACAGGGATTTACCCAAGGAAGAGAGAGAAGTAATATTTTTTTCTGTGTGTTATTCAGGACTGTCTACTTTCTACAGATGAGACACCTGGGACTGGTTAAGGTAAAAGTCTAATCCCAACACTGCAGCAATATCTATTAAATTCAACATATGCATCTTAGGACCGAACATTTCTGTTTACAAATGTATTCCATGGATATTCTAAGAAAAGTTGCACCCAATCATAAGTTCAAGGATGAACATGGCAACACTGTAGTGGGAAATAACTAGAGACAACATAAATGTCTGTCAGTAGATGTCTCCTGGGTAAAATACGGAGAAGTCAGCCCTAAACTAGAGTACCAAAGGACCACTGAAGTGACCGAGATGCATTTTTGTACTGACATTCACCAAGATATACTTTTAAGTGAAAAAAGCAAGATGTACAACACTAGGTACAGTTTGGTACCATATGTGTGAAAAAGGGATTGTACTAATACCTGTGCATTTTTGTGCATGAATCTATTTCTTTATCTGCAACCAACTGGAAAGGGAAACTATTAAACCAGATTCAGGAGTGACAATGAGACTCTCACATGCAGAAACATATACCTGAAGGAATAACAACAAAGTAAATGCCCAAGTTCTCACAATCTAGCTCAAGAACTAGGAGACTACTGATGTGAGCTTATTTTTCACTGCATACCTTTTAGTACCCTTTCATTTATTTATTTATTTATTTTTGCATTGGCATGTATTGCCTTTCAAGAAATAAAATTTTAAAAATAACATGGAGTTGCCGCCGCCCGCCGCCCCCTCCCCTCCACCTGAGCTGCCGCGGCAGCACCTCAGGCGAACGCGGCCAGGGTACAGGAAGTGGAAGGTGGCATCAAGAGGGAATATTTCTAGAACTGTCTACACAACTCATGTCCACTGTGGCTGCCAGAATTTTATTTGATAATGGGCTGCATTAAAAGTAAAGAGAACAAAAGTCCATCCATTAAATATAGAACTGAAAACACTCCAGAGCCTGTGAGCACAAGTATCAGCCGTTATGGGGCAGAACACACTGCAATGTCACCGTCATCATCAGCGAAGGGAACATCTGTTAATTTTAGCAATCTTTCCATAACACCATTTGGAGGATCCTCAGGGGTGACACCTTTTGGAGGAGCATCTTCCTCATTCTCGGTGGTGCCAATTTCATATCCTACTGGTTTAACAGGTGGTGTTACTGTATTTGTGGCCTTATATGATTATGAAGCTAGAACTACAGAACACCTTTCATTTAAGAAGGGTGAAAGATTGCAGATAATTAACAATACGGAAGGAGACTGGTGGGAAGCAAGATCAATTGCTACAGGAAAGAATGGTTATATCCCTAACACTTATGTAGCACCAGCAGATTCCATTCAGGCAGAAGAATGGTATTTTGGCAAAATGGGAAGAAAAGATGCTGAAAGATTACTTCTGAACCCTGGAAATCAACGAGGTATTTTCTTGGTAAGAGAGAGTGAAACTACTAAAGGTGCTTATTCCCTCTCTATTCGTGATTGGGATGGGATAAGAGGTGACAATGTGAAACACTACAAAATTAGGAAGCTTGACAATGGTGGATACTGTATCACAACCAGAGCACAATTTGATACTCTGCAGAAATTAGTGAAACACTACACAGAGCATGCTGATGGTTTATGCCATGAGTTAACAGCTGTGTGTCCAACTGTGAAACCCCAGACACAAGGTCTAGCAAAAGATGCTTGGGAAATCCCTTGAGAATCTTTGCGACTAGAGGTTAAACTAGGACAAGGATGTTTTGGTGAAGTATGGATGGGAACATGGAATGGAACCACAAAAGTAGCAATTAAACACTAAAACCAGGTACGATGATGCCAGAAGCTTTTATTCAAGAGGCTCAGATCATGAAGAAATTAAGACATGATAAACTTGTTCCACTCTATGCGGTTGCTTCTGAAGAGCCAATTTACATTGTCACTGAATTTATGTCTAAAGGGAGTTTACTAGATTTCCTTAAGGAGGGAGATGGAAAGTATTTGAAGCTCCCACAACTGGTTGATATGGCTGCTCAGATTGCTGATGGCATGGCATATATTGAAAGAATGAATTATATCCATCGTGACCTTCGGGCTGCTAATATTCTTGTAGGAGAAAACCTTGCACGCAAAATAGCAGATTTTGGTTTAGCAAGGTTAACTGAAGACAAGGAATATACTGCAAGACAAGGTGCAAAATTCCCAATCAAATGGACAGCTCCTGAGGCTGCACTGTATGGCCGATTTACCATGAAGTCCGATGTGTGGTCACTTGGAATTCTACAGACAGAACTGGTAACAAAGGGCAGAGTTCCACATCCAGGCACGGTAAACCGCGAAGTGCTGGAGCAGGTGGAACGGGGGTATAGGATGCCTTGCCCTCATGCCCTCAGGGCTGTCCAGAATCCCTACATGAATTGAAGAACCTCTGTTGGAAGAAGGACCCTGATGAAAGACCAACATTTGAATACATTCAATCCTTCTTGGAAGACTACTTCACTGCTACAGAGCCACAGTATCAGCCAGGAGAAAATTTATAAGTCAAGTAGCCTATTTTATATGCACAAATCTGCCAAAATATAAAGAACTTGTGTAGAGTTCCTCACTTATGTACAGGAAGCAAAAGAAGAAAATCTTCACTCTGCATGTTTTTTAATGGAATTTTAACTGGAATTCCAGACATGGTTGCACAAAACCACTTTTTTTCCCCCCAAGTGTTAAACTCTAAAGTACCAATGATGAATTTTCCAACTTATTTCAGGGTCCAAAGAAAGTATAGCTAAGATGTTAATGACACTGTGAGTGACAGCATGACAATGAAGAGCAACAAGGCTACTGTTTATAAATCCTTTTCCCCTTATCCCTCAACTCAGAATTGTTAAGGGAAAATTATTTATCATTACAGTCAAAACTTGGGACATAATAAAATCTAAAATCAAGGAATTTCATGGGACCAAACAATTCCATTCCAGTTTTAAAATTTTTTTTGCATTCATTAAGTTGAACTGTTAATATACAATCTTAATATATGCCTCCTTTTGCGTGGAAAAGGGTCAGGTTTCTTGGAAGCAAAAAGGAATATAGGCAGCATCTAAAACTTGATTAAATGTTAGACCTCAGCAGTGGAATTTGAAAGTATAATGTACTATGTTAATACTCATTCACAAAACCACAAAGAGGAATAAAAAAGTTTTCACTTAAATCATTTTCTAAATAGTTTAATTTAGAATAATGAAGATAACTAGAAAGTGAGTAATCTTTTACAAGGTTGCATTGATTTAAAAAGGCAATATGTGATTGAAATTGTATTTCCAATACAAGGGGAAATCTTTTAATCTTTAGATACCATAAAAACTAAGACCCACAATTTAAATAATGCTTTTTCAAAAAATAGACTTGGTATTGTAGATGTTGCTAATATGTACTTATGGAGAAGGGTGCCACAAGTATAAAATATTACTAGATCAGGGACTTGAATGCACTTTTGCTGTTAATGAATATAGACTAAGAGAGAAAAATGTATTTAAAAGAAATGAGAGAAAAAATGTGAAATCTTTACAGGTAGATGAATGGAATATAATGTTTAATGTTGATGTCATGGGGTGACAAAATGGCTTTGCTGGCACTCAGAGCTCCTCACTTATCACTTTTCTGAGACTTTTTAAGAATTATAAGGTATGAGTATAATTTTTCTTAGTATACACACTACATGAATGTTATATCCTCAAAATAGTGAAGTTAAAGCTTCACATTTATTCCAGTGATGCAACTTTTCCTCAAAACCTTTTTAAAACTCCAGTTTCCAAATTTCTGTTTTATCTTACGTTCACTTTTTAAATATACTTAACGGTGACCATTTTTTCTCTTTTAGAATATACTTGATTTGAGGAGGAAAACTAATTCAGAATATAATAATAATGCAGAAAAAAAGGGATTGTTTTTGCCCATTTAAAATTAAAGTAGAGAAGTGCAACATAAAGTAAGACTGGTTTTTATGACTAAGTTACAAAGAAATTCCAAAATATCAATTTGAATAGCAGCATTACTGGTTTAAGTGTCTAGCAAAGGAAAAATGAATCTGATAAAAGTCTGGTATTTATGTTTTTAAAATATTCTATTTTATAGTCACACTTTAAACAAAGCAATAACATCAGGTCCCCATATTTTAGGAATGTAATTTTTAACTACCATCACTTACCTGATTTAATCATGAAATGTAAAATTCTGTGCCATCGTATGTGCTGGAATTTTAAAATGTGACAAATGAACTTCAGGCAAGTTGGCAACAATTCTGGTACTAAAAATTGTGATTGTTTCTTATGTTTACGTAACCTGCTTAGTATTGAATTCCTCTACCAAGGGGTCCTCCTAAGGAAGAGTGTGTCATTATTTACCCTTAACTTCTACAACTCTGTGACATCAGATTTTTAAAGGGCTTTATGTGAACTATGATATTGTAATTTTTCTAAGCATTTTGAAAAGGGTAGCATTATATATGTACTAATGCTCTTAAAAAATATAAGACAGGAAAAGTTGATGGTATTCATTAGGTTTTAACTGAATGGAGCAGTTCCTGGTAATAACAATTGTATAGAAAGGAAATAAAACACTAACTTAATGTGTATTCAGTTTAAATGGCTATGTATTTTTAAATTGCCAAGAAAAATAAACAACTTTGTACATTTAAAAAAAAATAATAATAATAATATGGAGACAATTTTATAATTGAATGAATCCCTCAAAACAGAAACAAAACAAAAATCCAAATATACATGATTTTCCCAAGATTGCAGAAATATAACCTGGATTTGGGTCTCTCTGGCCCCAGAGTCTACTTTATTTCCGCTGACCCTTGCTCTGGACTCCCTGGGGGCCTCTCGCCCTTGAAGTGGACCACGAACGAGCCAACGCTGCTGACGGGACTTGGTCTGTTTGTGACTTTGAGTCCTAAGATGCCTCATGGTTGAAGGCACTGGTTAGAATCTCTTTTCCCAGTTCTTATTTTCAATTCAATTAAGGAAGAATGAATGAGGGACTGAGAGAGACAGACCCTGAGAAAAGCAGCATCGGACAGGATGAGCGAGGTGTGCACTGGCCAAGACCTACCTGGGAAGTTCCAGCAGGAAGACAGATGAGATTGGGAAATTATACATCACACCCGGTGGATATGTTGTGAGTCAGCCCACCGTGTTTATATTAAGAGTGATTTCTGTGTGCAGCACTTGGGTGTGTACAAACCCAAACAGAGACGTCTGTAGGGGAAACAACAGCTTCTACTTCACCCTGAGCAGGAGCACTGCCAGCCCGAGCTGCCTTGAGCTCAGGCGTTTCTCCGCTGGCTCTTTCCTGGGGCTGGAGGCGGAGGGGGGCAGGGGCAGGAAGAGATGCTCCTGCCCAGGGCTGCTTGGGACTGGGCGGGGGGGGGACTCTGGTCCAGTTGTCACTTGGGCCATTGTGTGCCTTGGTGCTGGGGAGGACGGAGAGTAGCCATGCTGGAGGGAAAGCACAGGGAGCGGCGGGCAGCACAGCAGCAGTTAAGGAAATTGTATCTGGATCCAGGTAGAACTGGTTGCCAACCCCTGTTGGCCACATGCAGGCTGTGTGGGCACTGGGCATGCCTCTGGATTTCCCTGCATCTCAACGTTCTCTTTGGCTTACTGGGGAGGACAGTGCCTGGTGGAGGCTGTGTCGGAGCACTTGGTGTTTCATGAGTAGGTAAGTGGTTGAAGGAGCAATTTTCGTTGCTTCAGGAGCATGAGATGACATACCTGCTGTCGGGAATTGAATCACGTCCCCAGCAAAAGGCAAGTTCAGATCCCAACCCCTGGCCCTGTGGTGTGAACCCATTTGTAAACAGGAACTTTGAAGAACTGTATTAGTTAAGGTGTGTCCAAAGTGAATGCAGGTGGCCTGATGCAGTAAGGTGGAAGTCCTTATGCACAACAGAAATTGGACATGGGAAGAGAAGCTGGGGGAGTGGCCAGCAGCTGGACGTCTATGCAACCCAGATGAGAAAGGAGATGCCACCACATGCATTATCACGTGATGCAAAAGCCAAAAATCTCCAAAGAAGAGATCAGGAAGCAAGGAAGGAAGCGAAGGAGGAAACAAGCCTTCTAGCCTCTGAAACCAAAGCCAATAAATTCCTGTTGTTACGCCAACCCATTGCATGGTATTTATCTCAGCAGCCGGGAAACTAAAACACCTCTCAGTGCACGTGACTTGGGCAATTTCAGACCCTCAGCCGGACTTAACCTGAAATGTGGTTTATTTGGTCCACTCAACATATTTCCATCCCATGAATTCATTTCCAAGATTCAAGTTTAAGAATTTTCATTGATGTTGAGATTTCTGACTTATCTTGCGATCTTTGAAGATCTGACAACTCTGGGTCCACTGGCCAAGTGCCAACAATCAGATGGAGCTGAGGAGTCACTGCCTCCTCTTTGGAGAGGACCTACCCCTGAACCAAAACAAAAACCCATCAAAACAAAACAAAACAAAATCTGTGCCCAACTTCCTCTCTGAACTCCCACTGAGTTCCCTCTTGAAATCTTTTGAAATATGAAATCCTCAATGTTAGGTTGGAGTCATTCAGGAATCCACACAATGCAGCAAGTCATGGTTTAAGTAGAGCATTTAAGGTTTATTAGAGGAAGAAGCAGGTGGGAGCCAGCAAAAAGAAAGAAAGAAATGGCTCCAGCTCTCTATCTGAGAGCAGCATTTTTTAAAGGAAAAACCCACGTTGGGATGGGACGGTGTTGGGGGGGGAGAGTGCCTGCTGAGCGTGTCCTGTGCCTCGACTGGACACGCCTATTAATTTCTGGGCTGATTGGTTGCTAGGGTTCTGACGCATTATTCTTCTTTGAAATGTAGCTGTGTTATCTATCTAGGGAGAGCAGGCCTTTCTGGTTGTTCATCTTATGGGCATATCTGATCTTGCCTTATCCGCCCCCTGGGGATCGAGGCGCCATCCTGGCCGGAACAGCCTTGAACAGCCTTTATCCTGTAGTATATGTCGCCCCTGGTTTTTCTGAGATAAGCTGCGGGGTCCCTAGGTCATAAATTCCTTCTATATACTAGATTCTTTTTCTGGAATCTGATACTCAACACATCGGCCAACACAGTCAATCGAGTTTCTAATTTGTTACATTTGACCCAATATAAAATAAAGCCAGCCTGACCTAAACCTGCCTCTATAAACATGGGCAAACCCCCATCCAATCAGTAGGACTCAAGTGACTTCCTTTTTTAATATATATACTCAGATCCAACAATTTTAACCCTCTGCCACCTTTGCCATATCATTCTTTCTATCAATCATCTATCTATCCATCTATGTTTCTATCAATCCATTTTCTGAACACTTGACTACAGGTTGTATACATCACTCTCTTCAAACACATAATATTTCTAAGTACATTTCCTCGGAAAAAGGATATTCAATTATGTAACCACTTAAAGTGCAGTTATCAAGTTCAAGCAATTTAACAGTGATATGAAGCTTACAGTCTATATTCCAACTTTTTCATATATTACCATAACGTCCCTTTGAACCTTTTCCTTGTTAGATCCCATCCAGAATCATGTACTGAGTTTAATTGTCATCGTCTCTTTTAAAAAAAAATCGTGGGAATATATATACAGTATAAGCTTCCCCATCTCAACCACGCCCAGGCCCACCATTGACCGGGACTAATCAAATTCAGTGTTGAGGTACCTTCAACCACCTTCCACTACTAAAATTTTCCCGTCCCCCCAAACAGAAACCCGCACACACCAATGGTTGCACATCTTCCAGGGTCACAAAAGAGAGATTTTAATACCTGAGTGCTTTCAAATGTCAAACATTAACTGTAGAAATGTGGTATATGGTAAATTTGCATTTAATTATGTGATTGGGGTTCTGGAAAGCCTCCATGTAATACGATTTCTCACATCTTTTTGACTCACTGCAACAAGGACATTTGTCATTACAGACAAGTAAGCATTTATTTAAATATCAAACTCAAGCAAAGTTTTAATGAAACATATTTATTCTTACTCTCCATTATATAGTTTTAACTATTATATAGTTTCTCTTTTCTGTTCTGTCTCACTTTATTCCACTCTTGTATCAATCAGATTTGCCTACATTTTACTGCATTGATCAACAGCCCCCACATCTCAATGGGTTCAAACAACAAAAGGAGTCTCTTATTTGTGCTGGATGTCTGTTACAGGAAGCTGGAGGCTGTGCTCAGCCCTGTGCTCCAATTTTGTTAACGGCATTTAAAGTCTCTGGCCTGAAAATGAATCACGTCCTATCAGCCAACTTTACTCTCTTAATTCTACCCACCCCTACAGCGGACCAGGAAGTGCCCTCCAACCACGTGCCCTACGGAGCACAGGAAATGACGGTGGCTCACAAGCACCTGCTTTTCTATCCTGTGTTATTAAGAAATAGTCTCATGAGGAACTTATGAGTTGATTTCACTAAAGGGTTGCCATCAATGGTTCGACAACTTCTCCATGTCAACCTGACTTTTAAGCTAAAACCTGAACATCGGGGAGAGGATCATGCCCTGTGATGGTATAAAAGTGCTCAGGGCAGTGGGAGCAGCTCCGTGAGGGCCTGTGGATAGGAAGGATCTGGTGCATCCCCAGAATCAGCGAACAATGCCAGTGGGCTGACACGTCAGGATCCGGGACCATGTCGCACAGAGTTGGGCTGGGGAGGTAGCTGGGGTCCCCGGGATGCAGGGTCTCTCAGGGGTGTGTAAAGAAGGGGGATGTTCTTCTAAGAGGGGTGGGGTGTTCTTAAAAGAGTTTCGGGAAGGGGAGAGGCATGTTCTGATTTCTGCTTAAAAAATGAATCAGGAGACCCAGTGGTTTGGGAGGGAATGGATGGCAGGACTGTGGGAATGGCTGCTGTAACCATCCTGGTGAGATATCGGAGCTCGAGCTCGAGCTCGTCCTAGCAAGTGGCAGTGGGATACCATGTGCAAATGGTTGTGAGAATTAGATTAAGTTTAGTTTTCACACAGGGTGGGGGCAGCTCAGGGGAATGGCAGAGGCTTAAGAAGCCAAGCTGTAATCGGTGGCCGGTCCTCCTGTTTATCTGCCCACTATGCTTGCAAGATGGAGAATTGGGGGGTGGGGGTGGGGTAGGGGTGGCGGTTCCTAAAATAGCCTTATAACTTATTGCCAAACTAGCTCAGAATGGCTATGCAGTTAAAGAACAAAGGAAAGAGGGGTGGAGACTTGTTTCAAATGTTTCAAGTTTGCACAGGAGACTTTTTTCAAATGTTTCCAATTTGGGCGGGCTGCATGTTTCAAATTTGTGCCAGTTGGTTTGGCTTATGGAATAGAATGTAACCTCTGAAGTATCCAGCCACTGGAGAAACAGGGAGGGACTTGAGAGTTTGGCACAGGGAATAAAATAGTGCTGGGTCTATTGTTTGGGGAGCTAACCACCACAGTTTGGTTGTGTGCCTGTTCTTGCAAGACCGTGAATAAATTCTTTTCTTCTCCACAATTGGGTGAGCGTTTATTCCTTTTTAGGAACAGTGCTTGTTTCTCACAGTCCTAGCAGGTGGCAGTGGGATACCATGTGCAAATGGCTGAGATTGCCTCTTAGTGCCTGGGAGCACTAGATCCAGTCTCACTGTGACATGGCTTGACCTGTGAGTAAAACATTTGTGGATTCTGGGCTGAACTGTGAATTAGATATAAAGCATCAATGGTCAGTTACGTTGATGTTAATGGGGATTCCCTTACAGTTGTTTTCAGCTGGTAGGAAATGGAAGGAAGATTCTGGGAAGGGACCACTCTAAGCCACGTATGGAAAGTCACTGCACAAGACAGACTTCATCAGCTGTTATGACATATTGTTTATTACTGTGAATCTTAAAAACAAAATGCTTGTTGTGATAACAAGCAGTCTGTTGATACAGCTGCCCACACAACTAAAGGTTTATCTCTGTTACTTATTCTCTGTAGGTCCGACTCCCTGGCGATCTGATCACTTCCTCCTCACCCTGTTGGTGAGGGAGGGAGCTCTGTTCCTGTGCTGTGGGGATGGCCAAGCACACGGCACCCAACACTGGGCAGATGAGACAGACAGCAGTTTATCAGTCACATACTCACAGCCTGGGCAAGGGGGCCACATGGGGCACTCAAGTGGAGACTGAGCCAGCAGGGCTGTGGGAGACAGGCTTTCCAGTCACTGGTGGGTGAGGGGACCCCTCGTTCCTGTGGGAGGATATGACTGGCTTGTCTGAATAACTTCCCAGGCTGGCAGGGGTAGGGGCTGTCAGGTTGAGGAGCGGGTGGGGGTGCAGCTGGTCTGCCCGATGGGGGAGCTCCTGGGTGGGGTGCCTTCCCTGCTCCATGGGCAGCATAACTGGTGAGAGCAGAGGAACTCGCAAGGAGGCCTTTGGGGCCCTGTGAGGCTGAAAGACTTCAAGGCAGCACTTGAGATTTTAGGCCAGCAATACACCTGGCACTTGTCATTTGAGCTGGGGAAGATCAGAGTCTTGTAACCACCCAGGCTCCAGGGTCTCAGGAAACAGGCCTTTCTTTCAGAACCAGCAGTGTGAGTTGAGGGTTTCTTGGCCAAGTCTACTTTTCTGGGATGTTGGAAGTGGGAGGAGACATTGGCTCTCTTATCACCGAGAGAAGGTGGAAAGTTTGCCAGCAGACCCGTCCTTGAAAATGCATTCCAACTCTCCTTGCTCCAAGAACAAGCAGTAGACACACCTGAGCCCTCTGTTACCTGCATCCAAAAAACCCACAGGACGCATGGTGGCGGGGGGTGTCTTAATCCAGTCTGGGAGATAGATTTTATGCTTCCCTCTTTCACTGATTTGCTATGTATTTTCAGGCACATTACTTAACCTCACGGTTTTCATTTCCTCTGTAAAAACTAAAGGTCTAACAACTTTAGCAGTGCTAACTATTTATCAAACCCTTTCAAATAAAGCAGAGGTCTGTCAAATATAGAGTTAGAGCAGGCAGACTAGGGAGAGGAAACTAATCACATGCACAGTTTTTTATGGGGGCTTGGAGGATTCCTAGAATAGATCTTGAACTTTCAAAAGCATTTAAGAAGCATCCATTCACATATCCTCAAAAGGACAGTCATTTTCCCACAGTCAATATTCTTGTTTACCTGCTGAATGTAAACAAATTACACAGGGCTTTTGTGAGCTCTGTTGTTAATGAATGAAAGAATGTCTTTCTTTAAGGTGGTCTAAGATATTAAAAGTACTTGGAAGAAGCTGCATGCCATTAAAGAATATATTTGATAATTAAGACTGGAGGAGAAACATCAGGTGAGCCATTTCTAAATGCAGTTTTATGGGCTATCAATCCCAGAGAGGAATTTAGAAGGTGTGGGTAAGGTCTTGGAATCTGCAGTTGTAGTAAGCACCCTAGATGAATCTGATGTAGGTGGCCCCAGATCACATTCTGAAGAAGCTAATTTAGACTTACAGTTGGTTAGTGGTTACTTACAGCAATATTGTCCATATTATCCTCATTTTGCTACTTTGTGGCTAAAAAGAAAGGATTTTATAGGCAAGTGATAGAGAAAGGAAGCAAACTGGTGTCTGTTGACCCCAAATCCTATGCCCTTTCCTCTAAAGCCACTGCTTTTCTGTTTTATGCCAGAACAACTTTCAGTCTCTACTATTCTAAGTGATGAGGGAATTGAATCAGAAAAATAATTTTTCAAATATATATGTACTTCTGATTGGGAAATCAATAAACACTTATTGCTGAAATTTGTTAAACAAAGAAGATAATAAAGGTCACTTCTCATTCTGTTACCAAGAGATAATTCCAGTTAACCCTGCTATTGAGTACCACAGCCCATGCGTGAGATGTTAAATTGAAGTAGGCATGCACTGCACTCTCAGTGAGAACAGTACAGAGGTACAACTATCTGCAAAATTTTTTGGCAATATGTAGTAAACAACTTAAAAATACTCCTATGTTGTGATATATTTATCTTCAATTTCTCCTTTCTGCATCCATCCTTTTTTTTTTAAAAAAAGTGGGCTGTATTATATTGACTAGTTTTTAACCTGTGCTTTACACCATATTTTTTCCTAATTGCATTTTAACTGAGATTTTGAAGTTTTATAATATCTCAGTGTTGAGTCATAAGTTATTTTACCAATCCTTCTGTTATTGGATATTTAGGAGGTCTCCACATTTTGGAGAGTATGAATAATGCTGCAATAAACATGTTTTTATAAACCTTCGCTCATCTCTTTGGCTACTCCCTCAGGATTATAATTTCAAATGGAATAACTGGTTCTAACTGTGTGATTACTGCTAAGACTTTGCCTACATATTGCCAAAATATTCTGCAGAAACTTGTACTTTTGTACTTTCTCACTGAAAACAGAGGAAATGCCCATTTCATTTTCATCTTACAGATACAGGGCATTACCACTTAATTTTAAAATCTTTGCCAATTTGATAAATGACAAAAATGCTTTGTCACATTTATTTGCATTTAATTGATTATTAGGGAGGCAGCAACACAATACTAATTTATTAATTGTATTTATTCTTTTGTTAAAAATATGCAATTGTTAAATTGCATTAAAACACACACATGGAAGACGGCAGAATGGTTGAGGTGGAACGAGGTTCTCCTCCATGGAAGTAACTAGGCTGGAGGATGCCTGGAACTGTGGTGTCAGGGTGTGACCAACAATAGAAGGTCCCCCACAGTACGTGGAGGGGACGTGGACAAAAACACCCAGAGATGGTGCCTCGAGGGATGGGGTGAGTTTCCCTGGCTGAGTTGGCCTCCTGGGGCTGCAGTGATGAGCTGGCCACGGGGTGAGGGAGTGAGCAGCACCCTCTGTTCCCGTGCACCCACCTTGGCAGTTAGCTGGGGTTGACCCTCCACAGCCAGATGCTGGGAGCTCCTGTGAGTGAACCCAGGAGGCAGCAGACAAGTACTGGCTACATTTACTCTCCCCCCACGGAACTCTGTAGGGGTGCATCTGCAAGAGGTGGGGAAAGGAGAAGCACCATTTGACCATCAGGAGCCCCTCCCATACCCCAGAGACTCGCAGACTCGTGGCAGGCAGGGAACTAGGCATGTCTGATCTGCAGAGTGCCCTTCGGTGGGCTCCCTGCCTAACCACCAAGGGCTCATGTCGCGGCCCCAGGGCAGGAAGTCCCCCAGAGCACAAGGAGAACTGGTGTACTGATTGCTTTCCCAGCCGGTTTGGACTCAAGCCAGTCTTCCTTGAGCTTCTCTGGTGTGGTGGGCAGAGTCCTACTGGTAGGATTGGGAAACTGCATGCAAGAAAGCTGCAGCTCAAGAGCACCACTTGCTGGTAGGATTGGGAAACAGCACTCCATCAAGCTGTAGCTCTGCCAAATTATACATAAATGCTCAAATAATCCTGCATTTCTCAAAATAACCTTATCAAGACAAGCAAATGCCCTGAAGTCAACAGAATATCATAAAACACTTGAATAATCTAGAAGACATGGACAAGCCAAACAAGCAAATTAAAAAGCTGGACGAGTCACAAAATTTGGAGCAATTAATTAAAGAATTACAAAAAAAATCTCTAAAACAACTTCAACAAGATGGCTAAAGACATAAAGGTCTTCAAGAAGACTCTAGAAGAGCATAAAGAAGAATTTGAAAGCGTAAATAAAAAATAGCAGACCTTATGGAAATAAAAGATACTGGTGATAAATTAAAAATACACCAGAGACACATAAGAGAAGATTTGAAGAGGCAGAAGAAAGGATAAGTGAACTTGAGTGCAGTCAATGGAATGCAAACACAGAAAAGAAAACATGGTGAAAAGCAATCGAAAAATTTGAAATGGATCTCAGGGAAATGACGGGCAACATGAAGTAAACAAACATAAGAATCATTGGTGTCCCAGAAGGAGAAGAGAAAAGTAAAGGACTAGGAAGAGTGTTTCAAGACATAGTTGGGGAAAACTTCCCAAGCTTTCTAAATGACATAAATATGCAAACAAAAGAAGGCCAACAAACTGCAAATAGAATAAATCCAAGTAAACCCACTCTGAGAGATACAATGATCAGACTGTCAAATGCAGAACAGAAGGAGAATGTTCTGAAAGCAGCAAGAGAGAAGCAATTCACCACATACCAGGGAAACCACATAAGACTAAGTACTGACTACTCACAGGCACCCTGGAGATTAGAAGGCAGTCGTATGACACATTTCAGATTCTGAAAGAGAAAAATTGCCAGCCAAGAATTCTTCATCCAGCAAAGCTCTTCTTCAGAATTGAGAGAGAGTGTAAAATTTTCACAGAAAAATGCTGAATTCATTAACAAGAGACCTGCCCTGCAAGAAAATCTAAAGGGAGCTCTACCAGCTGAGAAAAAAAGAAAGGAGAGAGAGGTCTACAGAAGGGCATAGAACTGAAGAATATTAGCAGGGGTAACTTAAAGGAAAAAAAAGAGAGGGAAAAAACAGATCTGACAACTAAAAACCAAAGGATAAGATGGGCTGGTTCAAGAGCTCCCTTCACAATAATAACTTTGAATGCGAATGGATTAAACTGCCCAATTAAAAGACAAAGACTGGTAGAATGGATTTAAAAGTATGATCCATTGATATGCTGTTTATAAGAGACTCATCTTAGACCCTGTGACACACAGAGACTGAAACTGAAAGGATAGAAAAAATATTCTATGCAAGCTGCAACCAAAAGAAGGCAGAGTATACCAATAAGGGACAAAACAGACTTTAAATGTAAAGATGTCATAAGAGACAAAAAAGGACACTATATATTAATAAAAGGGACAATTCACCAAGAAGAAATAGCAATCATAAATATTTATGCACCCAATCAAGGAGGTCCAAAGTACATGACACAAGAACCAGCTAATCTGAAGGGAGCAATAGATACATCTACAATAATAGTGGGAGACTTCAATACATGACTATCTTCTACGGATAAAACTAGACAGAGGACCAATAAGGAAATTGAGAACCTAAACAATATGATAAATGAATTAGACTTAAAAGACATATATAAATAATTACATCCCAAAGCACCAGAATATACATTCTTCTCTAGTGCCCATGGAACATTCTTCAGGATCGATCATATGCTGGGGAACGAAACAAGTCTTAATAAATTTAAGAAGATTCAAATTATTCAAGGTACATTCTCTAACCATAATGGAATGCAACTAGAAATCAATAACCAAAGAACAAGATCTTTCACAAATATATGGAGGTTAAACAGCAGACTCATAAATAGCCAGTGGGTCAAAGAAGAAATTGCAAGAGAAATTGGTAAATACATAGAGACAAATGAAAATGAGAACGCAATATCTCAAAATCTATGGGATGCAGCAAACGCAGTGCTGAGAAGGAAACTTAAAGCTCTAAATGGATATATCAAAAAACAAGACAGAGTAAAACCAAAGACCCAAGTGAACAACTGAAGAGGTTAGAGAATGATCAGCAAACTAACACTAAAGTAAGTAGAAAAAAAAGGAATAACAAAGATGAAAGCAGAAATAAATGAAATAGAGAAGAAAAGAACAATAGAGAGTATCAATAAACTCAAAAGTTGGTTCTTTGAGATCAACATGATTGATAGACCCTTAGCTAGACTGACAAAGTAAAAAAGAGAGAAGACCCAAATAAAAAGAATCAGAAATGGGAGTGGGATAATTACTATGGATACCAAAGAAATAAAAAAAAAAACACAAGAGGATACAATGAACAATTGTATGCCAATAAACTAGACAATTTAGAGGAAATGGACAATTTCCTGGAAAACATGAATGACCCAAACTCAACCAAGAAGAAATAGAAGATCTCAGCAAACCAATCACAAGCAGAGATACAATCAGTCATCAAAAATCTGCCTACAAATAAAAGCCCAAGGCTAGATGGCTTCACAGGGGAATTTTACCAAATTTTCCAAAAAGAATTGACACCATTCCTGCTTAAACTCTTAAAAAAATTGAAGAAAAGGGAACACTACTTAACTCATATTTTGAAGCTAATATCACTTTGATACCAAAACCAGATAAAGATACTACAAAAAAAGGAAAACTACAGGCCAATCTCCCTAATGAACATAGACACAGAAATTCTCAACAGAATACTTGCAAATCAAATCCAAAGGCACATTAAAAGAATCATACACCACGACCAAGCAGGGTTCATTCCTGGCATGTAAGGGTGGTCCAACATAAGAAAATCAATCAATGTACTTCAACACATTAACAAATTGAAAGGGAGAAATTAAATGATCATCTCAATAGATAGCTGAAAAAGCATTTGACAAAATTCAACAACCCTTTTTGATAAAAACACTTCAAAAGGCAGGGATTGAAAGACCCTCCCTCAATATGATAAAGGGCATATATGGAAAACCAGCCAGCATAGTACACAACAGTGAGAGGCTGAAAGCCTTCCCCCTTAAGATCGGCAACGAGACAAGGATGCCCACTGTCACCTAAATTATTCAACATTGTGTCAGAAATTCTAGCCAGAGGATTTTGCCAAGACAAAGAAATAAAAGGTATCCACATTTGAAAGGAAGTAGTAAAACTGTCATTATTTGCAACTGATATGATCTTATATTTGGAAAATCCTAAGAAACGGATGACAAAGCTACTTGAACCAAAAAACAAATTTAGCAGAGTGGTGGGATACAAGATGAATGAACATAAGTCAGTAATGGTCATATACACTAGTAATGACCTAAATGAAGAGGAAATAAAAATAAAAATTCCATTCATAATAGCAACTAAAAAAATAAAGTACCTAGGAATAAACTTAACCAAGGATGTTTAAGTTTAAGACCTCTACAGGGAAAATTACAAAAGTTTACTAAAATTAATAAAAAATAAATAAAAAAGGACCCAAACAGGTGGAAGGATATCCCATACTCACGCATAGGAAGGCTACGTATCGTTAAGATGTTAAGTCTACCTAAACTGATCTAGGATTGCTTCAAGGCAATTTTAATCCAAATTCCAACATCCTACTTTGCAGACTTGGAAAAACTAGTTATCAAATTTATTTGGAAGGAAAGGGGCCTTGAATTGCTAAAATCATGCTAAAAAGAAGAATGATATGGGAGGACTTACACTTCTAGACTTTGAAGCCTACTATAAAGCCACAGAGGTCAAAACAGCACAGTATTGGCACAAAGATAGACATATTAATCAATGGAACTGAAATCAGAATTCAGACGTGAACCCCAGATCTATGGTCAACTGATTTTTGATAAAGCCCCCAAATCTACTGAACCGTGACAGAAGAGTCTCTTCAACAAATGGGGCTGGGAGAACTGGATATCTGTATCCAAAAGAATGAAAGAGGACCCCCACCTCACACCCTACACAAAAATTAACTCAAAGTGGATCAAAGACCTCAATACAGTAGAGAGTGCAATAAAACTCTTATTATTTTAGAAGATAACAGGGAAACATCTTCAAGACCTAGTAATAGGAGGTTGCTTCTTAGACCTTACACCCAAAGCACAAGTAATGGAAGAAAAAAATGGATAAAATCAAAAGCTTCTGTGCCTCAAAAGACTCTGTCAAAAAGGTGAAGAGGCAGCCAACTCAATGGCGGAAAATATTTGGAAAACATATATCTGATAAGAGACTGATAGCTTGCATATATAAAGAAATCCTACAACTCAACAACAATAGTACAAACAGCCCAATTATAAAATGGGCAAAAACATAAGAAAAGGCATTTTTCTGGAGAGGAAATACAAATGGCTAAAGAACACATGAAAAAATATTCATCTGCACTAGCTATTAGGGAAATGCAAATCAAAACCACAATGAGATATCATCTCACACCAATAAGAATGGTTGCCATTAAACAAACAGGAAACAATAAATGATGGAGAGGATGTGGAGTAATTGGAATTCTTATTCATTGCAGGTGGGAATGCATAATGTACCACTGCTGTGGAAGGCTGTTAGGCAGTTTCTCAGAAAACTAAATATTGAGTTACCCTACAACCCAGCAATTCCACTACTCAGAATAAACCAAGAAGATCTGAAAGCAGTGACACGAACAGATATTTGCACACGGATGTTCATGGTAGCATTGTTCAGAATTGTCAAGAGATGGAAACCATCCAAGTGTCTTTCAACAGACAAGTGGACAAACAAAATGTGGTATACACATACAATGGAATACTATGCAGCAGTAAGAAGGAACAAGGTCCTGAAACACATGGCAACATGGATGAACCTGGAAAACATAATGCTGAGTGAAATAAGTCAGACACAAAAGGAGAGATATTGTATGTTACCACTACTATGAACTCCCTGAACAATGTAAAATCAATCAATGTCTTACAGTGTAGAATCTTGGGGACCTAGTGATAGACAGAAGCTCGTGAAGGGGAATGATAGTCTAATTTGTTCAGATATGTTCATGAGGGTGAATTTAAAGGTAGGAGAATCGATAGGAGTGATGATTATTTGTTAATGAGATTATAAGCACAAGAGCTGTACTGAAGGTGAAAAGTATTGAAAGGGGTTGTCTAAAGGCATGGTTCCCACAGATCTGCACCACAAATATAGAAAGGTGCTTGCATGATACACTTCTAAGGTATGACACTGGTACAGAGAGTTGACAACAGAGTAGTATATAGGAAAAATCTACCTATGGCATACTAGGGACCATAATTAATACAAACACCTTACTAGTACCACACAAATACTAGAGACAAATAACTAAGGGCTGAAAAGAGCTACAAGGTGTTTTGGGTCATGAGAATTGTATAAAATGGAGAGTGATGAGGTTTATACAACTAAATGATGATAAAGTGAGATAGGGATGGAATATCATGGATAGAACATATGCTATGTGAAATTAGGAACCGCCTACTTTATAAGTCAAGCCCTCGATCTTGAGGCTTGCTCTCATAAACTTATGGTTGTAAGTCCTACAATTGCGCCCAGGAGTCACCTCCAGAAAACCTCTTTTGTTGCTCAAATGTGGACTTCCTCTGTAAGCCTAACTGCAAATAAATTCATCACTCTCTCCATGACATGGGACAAGACCCCCCCAGGGGAATAAGTCTCCCTGGCAACATAGGACACAGATTCCAGGAATGAGCCTGACCCTGACTTCAAGGGGTTGAGAATGTCTTTTTGACCAAAAGGGGGAAAAGGAAGGCAACAAAATAAGGTTTCAGTGGCTAAGAGAATTCAAATAGAGTCCAGAGGCTGTCCTGGAGGTTACTTCTATGCAAGCTTCAGCAAGATATGCCAAATTGCCACAGTATGATAATAATAAATCCTAAAGAATATCCAGCTCCCTATCTGAGACTCTGTAAAAGTTTCACTCAGTAAGTTTATTCTTCAGAAACTTAAATCCTCCAGAGAGCTCCTATGCTACGTAAGTCCCAAAACCCAGAGGCAATAGTCTCTTCAAGAACATCAACCAGATGTGCCCCCTTTTTCCATAATGTCGACACCCATTTTCAACATGAAGAAGTTAGGATGGTCACTGCCTAGACCCTGTGGTGTGCTGGGCCATGGGCATAGACATTCATTTAATTCTCCTGATAACCTAATGAAGGAGGTGGAGTTGGCCCCATCTTTACGGATGATCGAACCGAGTAGTTGAGAAGATACATCCTTTTCCTAAGGTCCCTTAAGTTCCTGAAAGGCCAAGAATTCCAGGCCAGTGTGTCTGAGTCCAATCTTCCCATTAACAAATGCAGCTTAGTAACCATCCACCTGCACCCAGGACCACGGTGCTCTGTGGCAGCGAAGTCCCTGGGGTTCCTTGAACCGAGGCTCCCTGCAGAAACAGGAAGCTCGAGCTGAGGGACACATGCTCCTGCCTGGGCAGGGCCACACTTGACAGGCCGGGGACTCGAGTGACAGGTGACCTCCTTGACCCTCGGTGGCCTCATCTAATCAATGGCAAACGTGCCCTCTCTGCTTGGCTCCCAGGGCTGCTGTGGGACCCATGGATGGGAAGGTGGTCTGGAAGATGCAATGTGTTCTGGAATCAAAGGCACAGTTGTTGTAGGAGGTGGGAGGTGAGGGGCAGCATAACTGGGTCAGGAAATGGGTCAGGGAGGTTTGTGCACGTAGGCTGGGGGGCGGCTTGGGGCCCAAGCGAGGCCCCTGAAGGGCTCTCACCTCTAGATGAAACTGACTTTCTAGATGAAGATTGCATTTTAAATTAGGAGTGACTGCACTGGAGCTGCTGATTATGAAATGTTTCTCTGGGTAGACTGGCAAGTGGAGTAAGATAATAACACAGTTTGTTCACTTGCTATCTAAGGAAACACTGAGAACAATTTGCAGCCAGTCAGCCCAAGGGAGGGTCCCTGCCTGCCCCTCTCTGGCTTTGTGGCCATGGATAAGCCACTGACCTTCTCCCGGCTCCAGCTTCCTCAGCTGTGAAACGAGAGTGGCGCGTGGGACAGGGATTGAGTCTGCAGAGGGTCTGTGCAATGGCAGGATGGTTTGGGTGGCAGGGGAGGGGGCACCCTTCCAACTGGCTCAGCTGAGTCTCATGTCAGTCCGTGAACCCCTCCGAAGGCCAGGAACTATCCCAAGCACAAGGGGCTCAGGTCTGGAGCCGGGTTGGGGGAGCAAGCCCCTCCAGGGGGAAGGGAATAGAGAGGACGGGGGCCGGTGCTTCGCTGACCATGGTCATGTAGAAGTGGCCTGCGTCCCTCTGCTGGAACAGTCACCCTGCCTGCTTCCTCTCTGTGGGGCTTAGAAATCCATTTCCAAATTCCATCGTGACAAATAAATGTAATGTTTGGGTTAACTAAGGGCGTTTGTGAGATTCCAGAACATTATAGAGTCTAAATTACAGGGTACAGTAACTTCAGCTTATCTTTCCCTCAGTTCCACTTGTCTTCTCAATAAAGAAAACTCCTTAATTTGAAATATCAGGGGAGGGCATGGATATTTTTCATCCTGATAGAAGGATCAGATTAAATAAAACATATATAAGTGACATCATACAACATGAAACACCTAGAATATGCAAATCCATGGAGACAGATAGTAGATTAGAGGTTACCAATGGCTGGGGGGAGGGAAAATAGAACGTTACTGCTTAGTGGGTATAGCGTTTCTGTTTGGGGTGATGAATGCTTTTGGGAATGGATGGTGGTGATGGTTGAACAACATTGTGAATGTAATTAACAGCACTGAATTGTATACTTGAAATGGGATAAAATGAGAAATTCTGTGTTATAAATACCACAATAAAAATAAGCAACAACACATCAAATATCTACAACTGCTTGTCTAACTTCTCCTTCAAAACTGAATTTAGAGTCGTTGACTCCATGAGCCACAAACTTGACATGAGCAAAGCACCTCATTTATATTTAAGCTGTATTCGTGGACAGAAATCACTGAGCTGCTTTTGGTGACCTGCTCCCAGGTAACCATATAAATTCTCATTTTCCTTCTCTCCGGTAGGTCAGCTGAGTTAATCTTCCTTTTAAGGAATCGTG
Organism: Choloepus didactylus; assembly: GCF_015220235.1. Classification (NCBI taxonomy): domain Eukaryota; kingdom Metazoa; phylum Chordata; class Mammalia; order Pilosa; family Megalonychidae; genus Choloepus; species Choloepus didactylus. The sequence continues at coordinate 5,189,224 of NC_051329.1, read as the reverse complement.
TTCCTTTGCTTGGCACTGAGCAGGCTGTTATAAAACAGGTGTCTAAAACCTGTGATTATAGGTGCCCCCAGAATCTCAGGTGTGGCGTATGTTAGGGAAGTGGGTGCAATCAGAAGCACCGAGAGAAGTGAGTTAACAGCCCTTTCCTTTCATGGAAATAGACAGGCACCATCACCTGGTTGGATCCTTGGAAAACCTTTGAGGTGGCCCTGGTTTTACAGGTCACTGAACATTATGATTCCTGGGACGGATAAGGAGGCAAAGAAAATGGACACGGAATTCTCTTTTGCAATGTAAGAATTATTTGTAAAAATGGGAAAATAAACTGTGTTTACCCCAATTAGTGAGGAATTTCCTCGGTGAAGGAAAGAAAGAACAAGTTTTTCTCTAAATAAAGGTGGTTGCCATAGAATTTACTTTGTTTTTCTGGACTCATTTCTTGTCTTGCTTTGTGTCACTGTGAAAAACAGTCCACTTGTATGTTCTAAGATTTGGATAAAACAATGGAGTTGGATTTTTTGTTATGCTGAAAATAAAATAGCTTTGTTGCCAGCAGTTTCATTTATATGTATTTGAGTCCTGAAATGCTATTCATAAGTGTCAGCAGCAATCAGAATTGTTTGGGATCACAGTAATTTAGCAAAGCACCTAAATTATGGTTTTTTTTTTGTTTTTTTTTTTTTGTTTTGTTTTTCTTATTATGGCTCCTTCTTCTTTTTTTTTTTTTTTCCATTTTTATTGAGATTGTTCAGATACCATACAATTATCCAAAGATCCAAAGTGTACAATCACTTGCCCCTGGGTACCCTCATACAGCTGTGCATCCATCACACTTAATTTTTGTTCAATTTTTAGAAACTTTTCATTACTCCAGACAAGAAATAAAGTGAAAGATGAAAAAAGAAAAAAAGAAAAGGAAACTCTAAACCTCCCCTATCCCTAACCAACCCCCCTCAATTGTTGACTCCTAGTATTGATATAGTACGTTTGTTACTGTTTACGAAAAAATGTTGAAATGCTACTAACTGTAGTATATAGTTTGTAATAGATATATAGTTCTTCCCTATATGCCCCTCTATTATTAACTTCTAATTGTATTGTCATATATTTGTTCTGGTTCATGAAGTGATTTCTAGTATTTGTACAGTTGATCATGGACATTGCCCACCACAGGATTCAGTTTTATACATTCCCATCTTTTGACCTCCAACTTTCCTTCTGGTGACATATATGACTCTGAGCTTCCCCTTTCCACCTCATTCACACACCATTCGACACTGTTAGTTATTCTCACATCTTGCTACCAACACCCCTGTTCATTTCCAAACATTTAAGTTCATCCTAATTGAACATTCTGCTCATACTAAGCAAGAGCATCTACATTTCTTCCACAAGGCAGGAGGGAGAGTCAAAGAAGGTAGAGAGGCAAAAGAAAGAGGAAACAAAAAAAATGACAGCTAGGAAGCAGCAAAAGGAAAAATAACCTTAAATCAAAGTAGAATAAAGAATCAGACAATACCACCAATGTCAAGTGTCTAACATGCCTCCCCTACCCCTCCTCTTATCTGCATTTACCTTGGTATATCACCTTTGTTACATTAAAGGAAGCATAATACAATGATTCTATTAGTTACAGTCTCTAGTTTATGCTGATTGCATCCCTCCCCCAATGCCTCCCCATTTTTAACACCTTGCAAGGTTGACATTTGCTTGTTCTCCCTCGTAAAAGAACATATTCGTACATTTTATCACAATTGTTGAATACTCTAGATTTCACCAAGTTACCCAGTCCCAGTCGTTATCTTTCCTCCTTTCTTGTGGTGTCTCACATGCTCCCCATCTTTCTCTCTCAACCGTATTCATAGTTACCTTTGTTCAGTGTACTTACATTGCTGTGCTACCATCTCCCAAAATTGTGTTCCAAACCACACACTCCTGTCTTCTATCACCCTGTAGTGCTCCCTTTAGTATTTCCTGTAGGGCAGGTGTCTTGTTCACAAAGTCTCTCATTGTCTGTCTGTCAGAAAATATTTTGAGCTCTCCCTCATATTTGAAGGACAGCTTTGCTGGATACAGGATTCTTGGTTGGTGGTTTTTCTCTTTCAGTATCTTAAATACATCACACCACTTCCTTCTGGCCTCCATGGTTTCTGCTGAGAGATCCGCACATAGTCTTATTAAGCTTCCTTTGTATGTAATGGATTGCTTTTCTCTTGCTGCTTTCAGGATTCTCTCTTTGTCTTTGACATTTGATAATCTGATTATTAAGTGTGTTGGTGTAGGCCTCTTCATATCTATTCTGTGTGGAGTACGCTGTGCTTCTTGGATCTGTAATTTTATGTCTTTCATAAGAGATGGGAAATTTTCATTGATTATTTCCTCTATTATTGCTTCTGCCCCCTTTCCCTTCTCTTCTCCTTCTGGGACACCAATGATACGTACATTATTGTACTTTGTTTCATCCTTGAGTTCCCGGAGACGTTGCTCATATTTTTTCATTCTTTTCTCCATCTGCTCCTTTGCGTGTAGGCTTTCAGGTGTTTTGTTCTCCAGTTCCTGAGTGTTTTCTTCTGCCTCTTGAGATCTGCTGTTGTATGTTTCCATTGTGTCTTTCATCTCTTGTGTTGTGCCTTTCATTTCCATAGATTCTACTAGTAGGTTTTTTGAACTTTTGATTTCTGCCGTATACATGTCCAGTTCTTCCTTTACAGCCTCTATCTCTTTTGCAATATCTTCTCTAAACTTTTTGAATTGATTAAGCATTAGTTGTTTAAATTCCTGTATCTCAGTTGAAGTGTACGTTTGTTCCTTTGACTGGGCCATAACTTTGTTTTTCATAGTGTAGCTTGTTTCCTTGGTTATCGAAATCGGGTTTTCCCAGACCAGAACAGGCTCAGGTCCCAGAGGGAAGAAATATTCAGTATCTGGTTTCCCGGCAGGTGTGTCTTAGAAAATTGCTCCACCCTTTGATGCCTCGGGTCACTGTGCTTTTCTGCCCAGCAGGTGACGCCTGTTAGCCTTTAATTCTTGACTGGTGTGAGGAGGTATGGCCGTGTTCCCCCAGGCTCTGGGGTCTGGTTCTGAATGGAAAGGGCCCCACCCCTTTCCTCCTAGAGAAGACAGACCCCCCAGGTGGAGGTCATTAGCATTTCAATGGTCTCGCTCTCTGCTTGTGCTGTCTCCACCCTTCCCAGAGTCACAGCCCTGAAAACTGGAAATGACTGGGGCTTTCTCCACTGAGCCAAAAAAGAAACAGATAGTCCCCTTCAGACCCAGTCAAGGCGACCCTCCGGCTCTCCCAGGTCAGTCGTCACCCAAAGCCTCTGTCTGTTTTTTGGGGCTGCGTACCTGTAGTGAGCAGTTCACACTCGCTACTTAAAACCCCAGCTGGAGCTCAGCTGAGCTGTATTTGCTTGCTGGGAGAGAGCTTCTCTCTGGCACCACGTGGCTCCGCAGCTCGGGCTATGGAGGAGGGGGTCTCCCGACCTGGTTCTGCAGGTTTTACTTACAGATTTTATGCTGTGTTCTCGGGCATTCCTCCCAGTTCAGGTTGGTGTATGATGAGTGGATGGTCTCGTTTGTCCCCCCACAGTTATTCTGGATTATTTACTAGTTGTTTCTGGTTTTTTGTAGCTGTTCCAGGGGGACTACTTAGCTTCCACTCCTCTCTATGCCGCCATCTTGCCCGACTCCCCTAAATTATGTTTTAAGCTGAATTAATGGACGTACATGGCCTAGATTTTTGATATGAGGAAAAATGTGGTGAATAATGTCAGATGGAAAAAAAAAATCAACACTCACGTCGTACACTGTCCTACATTTACATGTTTAAAACGGAACATTAGAAGGAGGACTGTGCTCGAGCTCTCCACTTCCTCACCTGTGTGTTCCCAGAGGCATCAAAGTGGGAAAAAGAACTAGGGAAGTAGAGTCTTTTTCACAGAACTCAATTTCTTGCTGTCTTCTTTGGTCTTCTCTGACAGATGGTAATTACAAAGGTTGGGGGGGGAGTATTATTATATATTTTTTTCCATCAGATTTACCCATAAAGACATGTGGCCTACTTTTTATTATGGCTTCATTTTCATGGAAGTTTTTAGCCAACCAACTCTCCTGAGATGAGTTCTGGCCTTGGGGAGGTGGAGTGGAATGTGCAGCTTTCAGACTTGGCTCCCCAAGGCAGTGTTCTCATGTTCCTTCCTCAGCTAAACTCACCCGCACTTAAGCACCACCACCCTATTTAGCCGACGAGAGTTCACCAATATTTGAGATTTTATTAACTGAAGCACATGTCTGTCTCAGGCCTCATGCAAAGCTTTGGAATACACAATTCAGTGCTGCTCCTTGGACTCAGTGAGCTCACAGTACAGCCCAGAGACAGGTGTGTAAGCTGTTACACTGTCCGCCAAGCTGCAAATCGAAGGAAGCTGCTCACTTGCCTAGGACAGAAAGTGTCCAGTCTTCAAGAAGGACAACGTTGAAGAAAGGTTTTGAAGGATGAGTAGGAGTTTGCCAGAAAGAAAAATTAGGTGACAGTAACAAGACCATTTATTGACAGTTAATGGATGCTAGACCCCGTTCTCAGTACTTGATGCATTGCCTCAAGTATTTCTTGCAACAAAAGAACAAGGAGTAAGTTCTGTTAATAGCACCATGTTATGGATGAGGACGCTACATCACGGAGGCATTAAATGGTCTGTGGGTCATGAATGGCAAAGAAACAGAGCTTGGAGCAGGCAGGGTGGCCCCTGAGCCGGGACCTGTGCTCTGGACAGAACAGGTGGGAGTGGAGGCGGGTGCTCGAGGACCACTCACGCATAGCAGGCTCGGCCTTTCTGCCTGAGGATTGCAGGTGACACTCAAAAGTGGCCCAGCATCATCTGAGGCTCAGCTTCTTCACCAGATGGGACTGGAAATGGCCCTTCCTCACAGGAACACTGTGAGGATCCCTGTCCTGCTTTCCCCTCCTCTCTTCTCTCTCCTCCCTGCTGCCTCTCATCCACCCCCGCCCTCCAAGACCCCGAGGAAATGACTCCAGGGCTGGGGCAAGAAGGTATTAAACGAGCAGGAGGCCTGTGACTGGGCTGGACGGGGGTGGTCCAGGGATGATGGGGGCTTTTCATTTTTCTGGACACAGGAGGCGGCTCAAAGGGGCTCCTACTGGTCAAATACGGAACAAATGATCAACATGAATGATGTCAATGATGGATTATGATCCATTAAATAACACAGGAACTCATGAATCCACTCACATAAATCAACAAACAAATGCAAAGAGGGCAGCGCTCCCCCTTCAAGGCAGATGCCAGCTAACACACGTAGAAGGAAAGACGTTACTAGGAAATCAGCATCTTCCAACCATCTTCATATTAGTTATTCAGGCAAAGGGTGTCCGTAAAGCCTGAAACTAGTGAGTCCAAGTGGGAGGAGGAAGAGGCAAGATTCCTTAATGTAATGGCGGAACAGAAGAACTTACAGAGGAGGAAGCTGGCAGAGACGAGCTCAATGAAGGGATCGAAGGCCACATCTCCGCTAACAAGCCCGGCTGGCATCATGTGGCACCCACCAGAGGGTGAGAAGGGCACAGCGTCTGCTCCCTGACGTTCCCCGTCGAAGATGCACAGCCTGCATCTAATCTTTAGGACACTGGATCCAGACCCACACCAAGAAACAGGCCACAGAACGCCTGCTCTACAGTCCTCAACAATGTCAACACCGTGAAAGTCAGAGCCCGACAAACTGCCGCAGCTGAAGCAGGCTGCAGTGACCCAAGGGGGCGGCCGTGTGACCTGGGACGGGTCCCTCTGGTGCTGGGCCATTCCACGGAGGCGGAATTTCAGACCTGAAGGGAATCTTTGGGTGAGGGTATGTTGGAACATGTTTTGTGTAGAGGGTGATTAAGGTAGCATGCATGAAGCCCACCTTCAGCTATGCCGGAGATGTGCAACATGGCCGCCAGGGCTGATACAACAATAGCTTAAGTTACCCTCAGCCTTCTTTACGGAAGTAGTTCGCGCCAAAAGTGCTAGTTCGCGCCAAAAGTGCTAACCTTACATCTGCCATCTACCCTAGCAACAGCAGCCACCAATCCTAGACCGCCACGAGCCCTTGCTAGCCACTTCCCCTTCTCCTAGAGTATATATGCTCTGCCTCTTCAATAAAGTTTTGCAGCTTGATCAGAAACCTGTCTTGCTGTTGTTCCTCGTGTCTCTTGTCCCATACCATTCCTCCCTCACAGGACTCGGAGCCTCCGTTGATCGTCCCACGGGCCGGGACAGTTTTGTACTATTCTTGCAAATTTTCTCTAAGTTGGAAGTTGTCTTAAAATTAAATTAAATTTTTAAAGCCATGGAAATTCAGGTGGGAGACCAGTGGGGTCAGGAAAGGCCCCCTCCCTAGGGTTATTGGAGCACTGTGTGTAAAGGGTACGCAGAGAGTCCAAGCTGGATTACGTGCACAATGGGGTTTAGCTGTGCTGCTGCTGTGGTCAGTATTATTATTTTTATTCTTAGGCAGTGCACACACCCTGTGCTGGTCCAGGCCCAGGGTGTATAGAGGAGGCCAGGCCATAGAAGATGGAGCTCAGAGTGCAAAGTCAAATACTTTACAATGTTTGAAATGATGGAAACACAGATAATTCTCCAATGACCCATCGTGGAAGCACTGTGCAGGGAGACACTGGGAGCCATAAGAGAATACTTCTTGGGCACTCGGAGAGGAAGATAAACTGGCACCTGCCAATGTTCAAATACCCAGTGTGGGGAAAGCCCCCGGGTGGGTCTGCAGGGTGGGGAGAAGTTGCTGGGGGGTGATTTTGGCGTGGAAAAGTTTCTATTCTGTGTCAGGCCCTCTGAGTGTTTGTACCACTGTCCTTTTAACTGGAACTGCTGCATTCTCTCTTGTAGACAGCACAGAAAGGCAAGCAGTCGTTTCCAAAGCAAGCATTCCGCAGCAAGGTGGGGACTATTAAACAAAGAAGGAAAAGCGCGCTCTCACTGTGTCTGTGAGGACCTGGCGAACGGGCGACAAGCAGGGTGGTCTGGCCACTGCAGCACAGGCCGCTGTCCCTGGCAGTGTGCTAAGGGGACAGCCTGGCCCGTCTGGCCTCATCCTCTCAGTCCCGGGTGGATGCCACCCAGTGAGCCGTGCGTTCCTATCTGCTTTGCATCTCATACCTCCATCCATCCATCCGATGTTTAAAATTGCAAGGCAGGGATGCGTGTCACTGGGTAGCTGGACTAGCACGCCTTCTGGCCCTCTCTCCATGTTCGTGGTTGCCACCGTGTGCCTGGTTCTATTCTTTGTAGGGACAGATGTCTTGAACACAGCCATTTTCATTGGAGAGGCTGTTCGGGGTCCTCGCAAAGCTGGGGCAGTTCGAGAAGGCATTCTATCCTCAACACCTCACCCTGTAGTCGGGGTGCTGGCTGCAGATGTTGCAGCTCTGCAGCTGGCCCTTAGCCCCTTTCCAGGTCTCCGCTGAGGAAGGACGCCAGGCCGCGCAGGGCTGGAGGGCGGGAGAGGCTCACCGAGGAGTGACCGGCCGCTCCAGAGGTGCTCCTGGGTCAGCAGCTGCTCCAACAGGCCGGCGGCTTCCGTCTCCCTGGAGCGGGCAGCCCAGGGCTTTAATCCCTTGTGGCAGTCACCCCTCCTCTCAGCAGCCCCCCGGGAGAGTCCTTCCTAAGCTGCAATCCCATGGGCCATTGCATTTTTACTTTCTCAATAGTTTTCTTTATGTTAACTAGCTTTTTAAACAACAAATGTTAGCCCAATTACAAAAATAATAAAACCTATTACATACGAAATATTTTGCTCCTTAGTTTTCTTAGTATACATTAAAATGAATGACTATTAAAATCAAATGTTTATCCAGATTCTGTCTGACCTTGGTTTGAATCAGAATACATTTCAACCCTGTTTCAAGAACTTCTTTCTTGTTGCTTCATTCTAATTGGCCACCTTTGTGTCTCTATATTCAGTTCAGATGCAGTCTGTGCTGCTTTCAAGTTCTTTGCAACAGTCTACTGGAACTGCAGTATTTTGTGTTTCCGCCTATTCCTTTTTCTAAACACATTGGTTAGTCTTTTCTTTTGAAGTGGAGACCTCAGCAGCTCTTAAATCGTCAGAAACCTATTCCCCTTCAATGTGCTAAGAAAGCCTTTAGGCTTGGTCCATTCATTCTTTTTAGAAAATCATAACAAAGCTGAGTTTTGTGTTTCCTCATATATCAACTGCTCCTGTAAAGACATTGCATTGAAACGTGTCTCAACAACTTCAAATAGCCAGAAGAGCCGTTAGGTTCTCCAATAGTATAAAAGATTTAGGTTGAGTTGATTTCTTCTTGTCCACGATTTGTGCTGGAGGCTTCTGAAAGTGACTGCCCCTTGAGTTACACATAGTTTCAATAAAGAATAAATGATATTTCACAACAAATACATAAAAATAATTGTCCTTAAGGAAGCCCCAATTTGGCATGAACTGCTTCTTGGTTTTGGAGGCTTAACTTCTTTAAGAGACGGAAAATGAATGAGCTTAGATGCTGCCCCAAGACTCAAGGCAATCTGTGTATCCTGAGCCTTAAACAAAATAGAGAGGAGGGCACTGGAAACCAGCCAGCGTTTGGAAAGGACTGAACCAGGTCACCCGCAGAGGAACCAGAGGTATGGATGACGCATTTCCCTGTTTGCCTTTGACCAAGCACGTAATTTGCCATCTCTACATCATCAGTACAGAAGAGACAAGAAGATGGCCCAGGGAGGTGGTGGTGGATGCGTGGGCCGTGATGAAGACTCGCCCCGCAGGTCATTAGGCCTTGTGTTCTCCTCCAGAGAGCCTGGCACGGAGCCCCTTGGGGTAGGATCCTCACCCTCACCCCAGCGGGGAAATCCAGGCCCATTGCAGGCCTTGTTCACTGTTGCCTGACTCTTGGTTGCCTTCCACTCACGGGAGCTGACTTTGTCCCCTGCCTGCCCAATGACACGTCAATTTGGAAGACAATGGGCCTGGATCCACTGGATGTCACTTTTACAACTGCATGACAACGGGCTTTCTTCTCAGAGGACCATGACCAGGGATATCAGGAAGAAAACATGTTCAGAGGAAGACATCGGGGTCTGCAGCTCCCTGTGTCCCGAGAAGCTTTGGCCCTTTGCTAGGGGAAACAGGCTCTTGCAAATCTTGGAACCTATGTAAATTGGGGGGATCTAATTAATAAGCTGTGATGTACTTGTCATAATTTCAATGTCTACATTAATAATAAATTATGCTGCAAGTCCAAGATGAACAGATTTCCGTGGAACTGAACACTTCTTTGCGTAATTTTGGCATCATCAGGGGCACCTCCAAAGGTGTGAAGCACTTATTAGCAGCCTGTAGAAGAGCCCTGAGTTTGAGTCATCCTTCTGGGAAAGAGGAGGAAATACTTTCTTACCTCTAGGGAGGCTCTCTGGAGAAGCACTAAGAAACGATTGTGTGTAGTGAGACACTAGGCATTAGCTAAGGGAGATCTAAATTATGGTAATATGAAACATATCTTTGTGTCCCAGGACTGTAAGACTTCTGGGTAGCAGAGAAAGACATTTGTTACTATCCAGGGTTGGGATAAAAAGAATCGATTAGTAGGAACCTTGAGGCTAATCTAGTAAAATTGGGAGGGATCGGTGTAAAGTTCTACAGTTAGGTCCAGAAATCACCTTTGCAATTGGAGAACATGGGAGATGTGGCATCACAGTGAGTTCTGAGTCATCCATTTAGAAATGCTGCCCAGAAAGGCCATGTGATCATCACAGGCCTTAGTTTGATCATGCCAACAAGAATAGACAGAGTTCTGGAGCTCTGCAGACAAGATCAGACTGACAGATTTGGGGAGTAGGGTGTCATGGAGGTAATAAGGGAAGACGTTCCACATGGCAGGGTGGGAGCCTGTGGAAAGCCTGGGCCATGCAGGACCAGCATGGACAAGGGCTCTCTATGAGGGGAGGGTTTTGCCCCCTCCCCATCAAAGGTGTAACTATTTCAAAGGCAATCTGAGGATATTTTATTGAATCCATTGGACAATTTGAGGGGATTAAATGTGGAGGCTTGACATCAGACAAAGGCCCTGGTCTTTTAGAAGGGCAGGGGGCTAGGAGCCCCTTATTGAGCACTGACTTGGCCCCACCCCTTAGGAGCCCAGAGCTGGGGTTTCCATGGCGACGGTAAACAAGCCACTGCCACCTGCCCTGCCTATTCTTACCCCCAAAATAAGGTGACCCAGAAAAACAGTGCAACCCAGATATGATGAACCAAGTGGGGGTCAGGCCCTGGGGTGGGCAGCCTGGGGGGCCAGGGCACTGGGACTGGAGCTCTGCTGGACAGGCTACACACATCAGGAATAGGCAGTCGTATCAGGAAGAACCCAGAATCTGGGACCTGAAATCCAGAAATCCACGTGGCTCAGACAGCAGAGCTGCAGGGTGGGCCAGGAACAAGAGTGGCTGATGAACTTTCAATACATCTGTACAATATTTTGTTTTCTTTTAATAAAATTAGTAGCGAACATTTACACATTCTAAGTTTCTACTGAAAAATCCCGAAGTTAAGTAACACTGGGCCCTAATTCTTCCCTGTCAAATCATACAGTGCTGGACAGCAGCTGTCCCCTCGAGATAAGATACACGCTCACCTCTCCAGTTCACTGAGACCCCACCGTTACCTCTTGGGGGTGGCTGCCATTTCTCATCACATTGGTGTTTTCTAGTAATAGAGTTCAAAGGAATACGAGATATTTCTCACTTCCTGGTCTCCATCAAAAGTCAACAAAGAAAAGAATTAGAGTGACTAGAGATGCGAGAGAGAGCTTGATGATTTGTGGCAATAAAAAATACCCATAAATATATAATTTGCACATAAAGCATAGTCCTGTCAAAAACATACAACCCAAGACCCACTGTAAACTAACCTGCCTGACCTTGTATGGTTGTCAGTTTCCAAGCCTGAAGGAAATAAGAGCCGAGGAACCCTGGCATATTGGAATGTTTGTTTGTAGGTGTCCCATGGTGCCAAGGGCCCTGGAAACCAAGCCACAGAGGAAATCATGAAATGATTCCAGGCACTGAGTGTGTTTGGAGAAGAAAAGGCCCAGGGCTGGGGAGAGGGGAAGGCGTAATGACTGGTTATATGCATTAGAAGGCACACCACGTGGAAGATGGAATGCCTTTGCCCTTCAATATTTGCAGTGGAAGCCAAAAGGGAACCACTTCTATCTCAGCATAAAGAAAAAGTATGCAAGGCATGTGTAGTTTAAATATACAAATTTCAGGTCCTGAATTTAGGCATCACTTGGAAACCTCTTGCCCTACCACTTTCTAACTTTTTAACGTGAGGCATGTTACGTAACGTCACTGAGGGTCATTTCTCTTCTCTGTAAATTAGAGATGATAATAGAAGAGTGGGATTATAGAAGAAGTCCGTTTTTTAGGCAAAAACTCCCAATTTTAAAAATAATTCTTTAAAATTCCTTTAAATATCGCAGCTCATCAGGAGCTGGACCCTTACAAACTCAAAATCTCAAGAATTAACTTTAAAAAAAAATTTCTTGCATTTGAGCTTTAACTAAATTCTCTGGGAGCAAAACAGGCCAGAATCTAGTTTTAAAAGGTCCTTGGGGGTAGTATGAAAGTAAATTAAGAGTTTCTACTTCTTTTATTCCTCAGCCCATATAAGTGAATTATCATTTGTTAAACATGTACATGATAAAATTCCCTGTAAAGTTTGGAAAAGATAAAATAAGATGATGCTTATAAAAGGGGTCCCAGAGTATATGACCTATGTCAATAAATGTTACATATGTACATGTATGTGGCTATGCCTATATAATTTTTTATTCCCACTTGACAATAAACTTCATCATTCAAGGACCATGTCTTAGAACATTCACAGATGCTTAAAACAGTGATTCAGACATAGAACAAATATTCAATACGTATTTGTTAAATGGATGAACAGAGCTTTCCCAAGCTGCAGTGTGCTGCCTTAGAAGGGGGCACATTGTCTTTGCTAAAACATTGCCAGTGAATTCTGTATCATAGGAAATCTTCAAAGAGATGGGGATTGGTCTTTTGGAACATCTTTGTTGGAAGGATTTGACTGGATTGAGATTTGGCTTGAGTTCTTAGGGATTATGATTCAAGTCTCATTTTGATTTCATGGAATGCTTTTATTCCAAAAGTACATACTGATCATCTCCTCTGTGGAGGGCAAGGCACAAAGAGCTTTCGGAGCTGCCGGGATGGAATACATATGGCTCCTAACCATAGGGGACTAGAATCTAGCCAATGCTATTGGATGACTAGTATTTATCGCATATTTACTATATGCCATGCAAGATGCATTGACTCATTTAATACACACAAGCTGTCAAGGTAGGTAATACTATTTCTTATGCAAATTTCACAGAAGAGGAAACGGAGGGTCAGAGAGGTTACCAGGTCGCTCAAGGTCACACAGTTCATGGGCGGTGAGGCCAGGGTTTCTGCCCCACTCGCTGGCTCTGAGCCAATTTCCTGAATGGACATTAGTGAACTGCCATTCATTGTGGTCATGTAGGACACTGAGGCTGTTCTTACGAGTTAGTAGCAAAGTACCTCTCTTCCCATTTCCCCATTACAGGAATTAGTTGATAAGAAACTACTTCCGAATTTGCAAAACACTATTTTTTTTCCCAACCACATTACCTAGAAGGCATGACTTCTTCTACTTGGCCAGGCTTCTCTGAAATGTCTTGACAGGAAGAAAGAAGAAAAGATTATTTCCACAGTGTGATTATAATGTAATATATGAGCATATATATGTCTAACTAAGTGATGGGCTCAGGTTTTTATGCACTAGTAAATGCACTGTTTACCAATGAATTGTGGCTTTCAGACGCCCAGAAGCCAGGCGTGCATCAGCGGCGGGGGATGCGCCCTGCCATTCTTAGAAAGAATGATAATGCCTGACAATTTATCTCTGCAATAATTAAGTTTCTCAGCTTCTGTGATCATCCACTCTGGGCAATAATGAGGTGCTTCAGGGCTAATAAAAGAGAATTAACATTTTAATGCCTCCCCTGCCATAAGGAAACATTTTGTTTCCAAACTTGGCCTCCCAGGGGTCAGGGAAGGCAGTGTACCTTCTGATGGATGTGCTCCAAGAGAGAACCTAAAGTTTTCTGCTGCTTGCCTAGAAGCATGTGGGGAGCCAGTGCTCAGAGATCACTGGGCTAAGGTCACCCAAATAGCTCCTGGTAAATCCGTGAGTTGATCACCTGCTGGACTCCAGGCCCAGCGCCCACCGTCCTGGCCACACAGCCCCTGAACCATCAACGCAGGCTGTTGGCCAGCCGTGGTCCTCGGGCCACAGGTGGCTAGAACTGTGCCATCAATAACTTTAAAGAGAATGGGATGATACATTTTAATCATGAAATTAAAATATTGACACAAAACTAGTGAAGAGACAGTAGAAATAATGGTCCAGGGAGAAAGTCAGTGGACAGTGCTAAGGAGGTGGAGGCTGAACATTTGAGAAGTTTCACATTTGAATCTAAAGCGAGGGTCTGAGAAGAGCAGTGTATTAGTTTCCTGTTGCTGCTATAACAAAGTACCACAACCTGGGGGCTGCACACGACACCAATTTTTTATCTTCTGGTTCTGAAGGTCAGGAATCTGAAACAGGCCCCACTGGGCTAAAATCGAGGTTGGCAGAGCCGCATACTTTTCCAGAGCTCGAGGGGAGATCCATTTTCTTGCCTTTAAGCTTCAAGAGGTCATCTGGATTTCCTGGCTGATGACCCCTTCGTACACCTGCACAGCCAGTCAGCTTGGGCCCTGGATGTCTTGTGCCACCCTCTCGCTGCCTCGCCCTATCCTGCCTCCCCCTTCCTCTCAGAACTCCCTTGTGATTATATCGGGCCCACCTGATGAATCCAGAACACCCTCCCTGTTGCAAGGTCAGCTGATTAACAACCTTGATCCCCTCTTGCCATGTGGACCAACATATTCCCAGGTGGTTGGATTAGGATGGGAGCTTCTTAGGATGGGGCCATCATTCTTTCTTCCAAAGTGGAGAATAACCTAAGAACCGCCGGGATTCAAGATGGGCGAGCAGACAGTGAAGGCAGGATAAGATGCTACTGAAATCTGGAACGAGTGCAGTGTGCCCCCAGGCTCCCAGGCCAATGGATGACCACCCATGGGGAACCCCAGTTACATCTTCAAAGCCAGCATATACCACAGCTTCGCTTTTGAAAGAGCAAACTTTAGTTTCCTGCACACACCTTAAGCATACCCTGCCCTCTTCTTTGGAAAAGCAACCAGTTCAGCATGAAGTCTTTCCTGGAAAGATCAGGTTTTTGAGATGGAGCCCTGGAAATAACCGGCCCTGCAAGGCTGGTCTGCCTTGTCTTAATGCCTTAATCAGATGCTCACTGGCCAGCCTTGCCTCAAAAGGTCCAAGTGTCACTTTATGTTAGGACAATGGTCAAGGGACAGAATTTGACAGCTCAATAGCTGTGACTAATAGCACTTTACCACGCATAAGTAAAGGAGCCCAAGAAGGGATGAAGACAACTCAGGCTTCACCCCTACTGGACCAGTGAAGGAAAAGGTTGCTTCTTTTTGTCTTTTAATTGCTTCCTGTCTTAAGGACTCATACCTAAAGAGCCCATTGCTTGCTTCCCAAGAACAAGGAAAATAACCACACTTCCTTACATCCCTGTCCCACTTAGCACATCCTGAAGAGCATTTGCATCCACTGCCCAGTTCGCTCCGGGACCAGAGGCTCCAGGTCCTTGCCTGGCAGCAGGTACATGCAGCCAGCTGGGGGTCAGTAATGAATTCACTCGTATAACAAACTTGGAGGTGGGCTGAGCCGTTACCATCAGACTCACTTAGGAGGAGACAAGCTTTAGAGCATGGGATTGTCGTGCTGAAGGTCCCAGAGTTGGGAGCCAGCATGGCATCTGGTCTTCTTATCAATGGCAGGAGGTTGTGTGGTATGAGCTGGTGCCCTGCAGCAGATCAGGCTGACCTCCAATCCCAGCTCTGCCATGTGTCAACTGTGTGACTTTAGGCAAGTCCCCGATCCTCAGTTTCCTCCTCTGTAATCTGAGGGTAGGGACATCAACATGTCGTGCTTGCAGGGATTTAATGGCTAACTTGTGTATGATGCACAGAGCCATGCCTGGTTGTGCACTGGCAGAGTCTCCTGAATAATCTGATCTCTTTACAGAGATTGGACCCAGTGAAGCAAGCATCTGATGTTTCTGCCTATGTTCCTTGCCCCGTTTTTAATACCAGCCCTCCAGGTTCTCAGTCTGTGGGGTGTGAGCAGGGCAAGAGCCCAGGCTGGGCATGTGACCCAGGCTGGCCAATCAGCACACGACCAAAGCTATTGGCTCAGAGATGGTCACGTGACCCAGGTTTCACCATCCAAAGCCAATGCTGGGAGTCTGCTGAAATCCTTAGGAAAAGGAAAGTTCTTTTAATGCTGGTAATCCTAAACTGAGAGGATACGATGTAAGTCTGAGGCTGCCCGATTTGCTAATCAGCATCAGGGGAGGTGCCACTGAACAGAGAAGCAGAATCAAAGGATGGTAGAAGATGGAGCCCTGAGCAGTTTATGAACCTAGATTCAGCCCAGTGAGCAAAAAAGAACAGGAACGATACATTCTGCTCATTATTAAAGCCAATCTAATCTAATTCTAATAGGAGCACTAGATCACCAATGAGCGTCGTCTTCCTTCTTACAGACCTTAAAATAAATACATCTCCCAAGGTAGGAAGAACCCAAAGTCAAATAATGGAGTGTATTCTGGTGACTCATTCTGTGTAATTTCAGATTTAACTTACGCACCAACCCAGCCTCCATGAAGTATGTGAGTGGTGTTCAGTTCTCAACTGCTAGCACTCTCTTTGGAAACATTCACCAGAATGTAAGTTTGAACATCCACCTTCTCTTGGATACATCAACATTATCATGCTTTTGCCAAATGTTTTCAGGTTGGTTCCTTAAAATTCCCCCTTCAGTAGAAGTTTGTAAGCCATGAAACCTGCAGACCTTTCTCCCTCTCTTCCCCTCAGAGAACGTGCTTCTCCTGCGATTAATTTACGCATAAACCCTGAGCATCTAAGCGTGTGTTTCCAACATCTGAGTCAATGGCACATAATTCAAAGCATTTGGATGAACAGGTTCAGTGTTAGCAGGGATCCGAGTGCTACGTGAAGCTGCCTGGCACCATATGTGGGCTTTAACCAGGCAAACGAGTCTTAATCCCTTTTAGAGAGATCATTTGATGAACATGAAATGCTTGGATTCTTTCCTAAGCTAACAAGTGCTGGTGGTGTTTTTTAATCTCCAAAAGTCTGGGATAAAATGCTAAAATGGAAAGAGCTTGTGAGACATTCCTTTCTGGCCAAAATGGAATAAAAGGGACTTGACTTAACCTCCCACCTCAAACAACTCTAAAAATGGTCAAAATGCATGAAACATTTTTCAGATATTGGAAATTGAGTAGCACAGGATATTGATCCTAGAGACAGGCAAACCAAAGGGCATTAGCCCTATGACGGCCCCAGCTTATTTCCTGGAGAGAATTTACAGGACACAGCACAGAGAGGGGAATCCAAGGAGAGCCTGGTGGAGTCGCCAGAGCTGAGAAGCTCGAGATGGAAGCCCAAGGAGGCCAAGGCAGCTAGAGCTCCCAATGCAGAGAAGAGAGAGCTCTGGAGAGCTGCAGAAGGTCCCTTCATCCTTCACTTTAGCAGTGATCAGGACATGCGTGAGTAGAAACTACCCGAAGCTGGGGAAAAACACCCACAAGAAGCAGAGGAGCCAATACCCAGTGCTCTGATAGTGTCGGGACTGTTCTGTGCTCCACCAACCAGAGTGGGGAAACCTTGCAGCACATGGGGTGTTGGGTTGGGTGGTAAGAAAGATACTGCCTTAGTAGGGGGGAAAATCAGTCCTAAACTATAGGCTGCTTGGATTCTGACTAACCAAGTTTAAAAGCAAGCATCAAAAGTGTCATATTGTTTAGAAGAAACTTAAGTGAGTCTTACAACAAGGTTTAAGAGTATCTACGGAATAAAAAATGTCTAGAATATGAAAAGGTAAAGTTTATAATATCTGATAGCACAATGATACAGATGACAGCATTAACAGGCAAGGGTATTGAAACAGGTATTTTCAGTAGAGCCCACAGGTTTACAAATGTAAAGACTGAGCAGAATAAGTAGAGACAGGGAAGACATTTTTTTAAAAAGGGTCAAAACAAACTTTTATGGGCAAAGGCTGCAATGTCTGAGGTGAAAATACTGGTTGTGTGTAGCACTGGAGGAGGCTCTGCAGAATCAACGATTCATGAGTTTGAAGACAGAGCAATCACAATTAGCCAAAATGGAACTGAGAGAGAAAAAAAAAGACTAGGGGAAGGAAAAAGAACAGGGCATAAAAATCCATGCTTCAGATTTACTGTCCACTTCATGCAGAAGGTTCCAAAAAGGGGCAGAAACTGCCACACCCAAAAAAGTGGCAGGTTGAGTCGACAGACATTTATTGACGCACCCTACTTGAGAGATGTTGAGAACCAGCAGATAGACCAAGAAATGCCTTGGTGAAGCTGAGGCCCTGCGGAGAGCCCTTCACTGCCTCTGACTCACGCTGAACTCAATTCCTGGTAAATTGCAGACACTTAGCCCAAGGATGGTGTATTAGTTAGGGTTCTCCTTGGAAACAGAATCAATGAGAGATGTCTCTGATTATCAAATTGTAAAAGTGACTCACGCAACTGCGGGAGCGCACGAGTCCAAATTCTGCAGAGCCGTCAACAAGCTGTCAACTCCAAGGAAAATGTCCGACGAACTCCTTCGGAAACGAACCGACAACTTTGACGAACTCCTCAGGAAATGAACTGGCAACTTCGACAAGCTCCCCAGGAAATGCTCCACTGAGCAGCTGAAGAAAGAAGTGAAGGTTCTCTAACCGTCCGGCTTATAAGCCTCCAACTGATCACCCGGACCAAATCCAGCCAATTGCATTCTCTCACTGTGGAAGCACGCCCCTTGATGAGTCATCAGTCAGCTGCAGTCAATTGACTGATGATCCGACAAACCAGCCCGCTGGATTATTAACCAGCCTCAAATATCCTCACAGCAATGGTCAGGCCAGTGCCACCTAGCCAAGTTGACACATGAACCCAGCCATCACAGATGGCAACTGCCATCGGCAGCTCAGGAGAGCAGGGGGGAAGTAATGAGGTTAGGTGGTAGCAGACCACGGTCTGCAATGTATCTGCTATCTTTTCTGCAACTTGGTAGGGTATACTGTCATGACGTTATTCTCCCATCTCACATCTCCCTGCCTCTGCATCCTGGTGCTGTTTAGTTGTGGGCAGACGTTCTACGACCCTGAACCTCAGATCTAAACTGGTCACAATGACCCCTTTCTCCACTGCTCTAGGGATAGGCATGTGGTCCAGTTCTCGCCAATGAGACACAAGGGGAAGATCTGGGAGACTTCTGGGAAATAGTTTCCAGATAATGAGAATCTTGGTGGGGAAGAGCCCTTCATCCCTCTGCCTCTTCTTTCCTGCTTAGACTGACATTGGGGAACCATGACAGCATCTTGTGGCCACGAAGTGGAAACCTTCTGCCCCAGGGAAAGGGGCGGCAAAGCCCCCCCACAACTGGAAACTGAGGCTGCTGCACGGGAAGGCTGACCCAGCACCTCCTGACAGCACAGTTGCTGAGAGATCTGTATTTGCTCAGCACTTTGAAGGACCTTGGGGAGGTGCATTTGTAATTTCTTGGTGCCTAACTTGTTCAAAAATATGTTTCTCAGCAACAGCAATTCATTTTTATAACGACATTCCTACAACTAGTATTTCACAGAGCCTTTTAGACAGAGGTACACTGGAAACACAATGGAGTTAAAAAAGAAAAAGAAAACGTCCTTGAACACCCTAAAACATAAGTGATTAGTGATTTTTGCTGTTGCTAGCTTGGCTTTAGAAACAGTTATTGGCTAAAGAAATCAATTCTTTTGAGGCAATGAATTCCCCAGCATGTGGGCATCATGAGAGAAACAACGACTGCCTGGGGCTGAATATCTGATTTTCCAGGTGGAATGAAAACGCAAAGGAAAGCAAGCATGTGCTGACCCTGTCGTGTGAGGAGGGAGTGAATGAGAGGATGAGGGGACTTCCGACAAATAAAGTCTTCAGCTGCTTACGTTCGCTCAAGTCAAACAGGCAGTGTTCCTCTGCCCCAGCAGCAGGTGAGATGATAGATGAAAAGTTCTGGTGACTCCGGTGGTGGGCAAAATAACAGTCTCCCCAAAAGTCCATGCCCCAGGTCCCCAGAACTGTGAACACACAACATGGCAAAGAGGGATTAGGGTTGCTAATTGGCTGATGTTAAAACAGGATTACCCTGGATTATCTGATTACACTGTGGGCCCAATGTCCTCACAAGAGTCCTCAAACAGTGGAATAAGGAGGCAGGAGGGAGTCAGAGAAAGCAGCTCTGGAAACTGGAGAAAGCAAACAAACCCATTCACCCTCAAGCTTCCAGAAAGCAACAGAACCTGCTAACCCCAGGGTTTCAGCTCAGTGAGACCCACACCAGACCTGTGACCTTCTGAACTCTAAGGGGGTCTATTTTTAAGACATTAAATTCACTAAATTCACAGTGGTTTGTTAAAACAGAAATAGGAAGCAAACACACCTCCTTCTTCTAACGTGTCTGTCTTCTACTGATAACGTAAGTAGGCTTATTTCACAGTCAGAGTCTGAGCAGAGGGAGATCTCTGAAGCAGAGAAGAGAAGGTAGCAATTCTGTGTACTGGGGATCTCCCTGTGCCTCCTAGCTGGGAGATCACTTGCTTAGGAAGCTCAGGACCTTGAGCGCAGCCGTCCGAACAGGGCACCGTCGCACTTCACCGCGGCATTCAGACGCATTCTCATTCTGGCTTGTTTTTACTGACTCAAGAGGATCCTGTGGCTCCATTAGGAAGGAGCTTCCAGGAACAAGGTATACTAAGTGGCCATACTCTGGCACGGAAGGTCTTGAGATCTGGACTCAAAAGCTTTGGGGGTTCAAGTTGCTCCAAGGTCAGCTGGGTGACCAGGCAAATCCCAGCAACCTCTCTGAGTCTTTCATCATCAGTGAACTGAGGGTAACAACACTTGCCATTTCTACTTTACCAGATTAGTGAGAACCAAACTAGCGGTGTCAAGGTGACCTCGTGTAGAAAAGCCAATTTAACACCAAATGAAAGTGAGACTTTTCTCTGACCGTGATCCCCTTACTCTGTGCACATAACGGAAGAGCCCTGAGGTCAGGTGCACTGGGGCTCAGACGGTGACACAAACATTTTGAAAGTTTAAAAATCCATTTATTTGCACAAAATGTAAACACACCCATAGCCTCATGTTGTATCAATTCTTACATTATTCCTGGAGATATTTTCTGGCTAAATAATATTGGGAAGTTTGTGGAACAGCTATTCTTCAAAAAATGTAAAGCGTTAGTCCACAATTTAGTTTTTTTTCCCATCATCCGTTTTAACCAAAGCTGGTTTAGCAGTAAGACATCTTATCCAGAACCTGGTTGCAAACAGGTGTCTGAGTGGCATGATGCTCCTAGAGCATGGAGACTCCCTGTGCTTTCCTGGGGTGTTTGAAAGTGTCCTCAGGGCTACCCGTTATTATTCCATAAACATCTAAGCCAAGCAGGAAGGAAGTGAAGCAAGAGGAGATGGGTAAACATCATCCTTTAAATAGGTTTATTATAAGTGTATCATTCTCTGAACATTCCTTTCCAATTTTTCTTTAATGTAATACTGTGCTCTTTGAATACCTAGCACCAAGAGGTGCATTATTTTAGAAATTTTAATTATCATCACTCCTAAGTTGTTCTTTTTCTAAATCATTTAATTGTCAGGTGGAATTAAACAATTATAGAAAGCCTTAGTAAATCATTTCTGCAAGTGTGTTCTTTTAGGAATAAATTAGGGAAATATTGTGGTATAAACATCAATTAAAAGTATTAAGTGGCTGCAATAAAATTGTGAAAACAGTAAAACATTCATCTGGTTAAAATGGTCCATTTTCTTGCATATATTTCAACTCTAGTGGGTTTTGTTTGGTAAGACTGTGTGGCACAAAGACATGAACTTTCATGCTTGCTCTCTTTTTACAGCTTAATTGAGATATAATTACCATACCATACAATTCACCCATTTAAAGTATACAATTCAATTGCCTTTAGTATATTCACAGATATGTGCAACCATTACCACAATTTTGGAACATTTTCATCACCTCAAAGGGAAACCCGTACCCTGTTAGCCATCACCCCCGGGCCTCCTAACCCTGCCTAAACACCACTCATCTACTTTATGTCTCTATAGGTTTCCCTATTCCTGTCTTTCATATTACTGGAATTATATAATATGTTGTCTCAGTGCTAGCTTCTTCCACTGAACATCAGGTTGTCAAGGTTTATCCATGTTGTAGCATGTCTCAGTACTTCTTTCCTTTTCATGGCTGATAAAAAACCATTGTACGGCCAGACCACCTTTTGTTTATCCACACACGAGTTGGTGGACATTTGGGTTGTTTCCACTTTGGACCATTATAAATAATGTTGCTATGAACATTCATGCACAAGTTTTGTGGGGATGTTTTCATTTCTCTGGGCTATAGACCCAGAAGTGGAATAGCTGGGTCACGTGCCAGCTCTATACTTTTAAATGTCTTCTTGCCACTCTCCAGCTCCTTTTGGGCTGAGAAGATGGTGACTTTCCCAGATGACAGGACCACAGACCCAGGGTTGGCGCTGGTGGGCTTGTCTCTCCCCCTGCAACTCCTCCAAAGAAACAGGAGAGTAGCTCCTGGGATAAGTATCTTGTACCAAAAGAGGTGCGATTCCCAGAGGCTCCTGAGAGCTCAGTGAGGGGTAACTTGTCTCTCAGTGCTCACATCCCACAAGGGAGTCAGTGTAGAGCACTTGCAGGGGGTTCAGTGGTTCTTGAAGCTTCTTTCTGCTTCTTCTCCAGTCTGTCCCTTCTCTGAGAGAAGTATTCCATGACATAGATAACTTTTCTTTTCCTATGCTTTTTATATGCTTATCACATGTCCATATGCCATTTTCTCTGCAGTTGGTGTATCCGTGCAATTGAAAGTCTACCATTAGACCATGACAGAAGGATTATATTTTTCCACTTCTACCAAAGCAGACAGTTTTGACACTTAGAAATTCCATTTCAGCTACTTTAAGTATAGATCAAATTGCTGTCTATCTACTGTAGTTGCCAACTCTAAACTCTCCTACATCTTTATACTTTTAGCAAATTATTTAAAAATATATTAATAGCAATATGTCTTCCAAGCATGCTGGTACTATAATGTATCTTTTCCCCAAAAATCTCCAGCAAGCATTTTGTTCCTTTATCTGCATTGACTTTCTAATAATACGCTGTGGTTTGAGTGATATTATCTTGAGGGGTTGCCTAATTAGTTGCACTTAAAAATGCTACTAATGCATTGCCTGATCTTGCAGAATAGTTTAAGAAAGGTCAAAGTCAAATTATGTTGTGACATGAAATAAATAAATATCTACTTTAATGCGTTTATTAAAATATATTATTTGTTCTTTACATCAGTGGGAAATAGATTATTATTAGTGACAGTTCAATGAATGCCAAGGACCGTTTAAGGTTACAAAGCATCAGCATTGTTTTTCTAATTCGGTGTACTTAAAGAATATTTTGTGCATATAATTTTGCAAATTTGAAGGACACTGATCATAACTGAGGCTTGTTTTCAGTTTATTGGATTTTGTTCAGTAAGTTGGTGACACTCTTAGACATTTACGATCACACTGTCTTATTACTGGATGAAATGGTGGTGTCTGTTCTGCCAAACAGTCAGTCCAAATGGCCCACTGTGGTTGCCGAGGGCGAAGGGCAAGGGCCCTTGATTAAATTAGAACTTATGATCAGTGAGCCGTGTCAGAAGTCCAAGAGGAAGAGCGTTCTTGCTGTGGGTAAAGGAAACGTCAAGGTCAAATTTGAACCAAATTTGGACGAGCATCAAGGAGGCACCAATGATATCGAGAGCATAAATCGGGAGTATAAAGGCCACCTCAGTAATTCCATAGAACGTGAAGGAAACCAGGAGAGGGCAGTTCAGGAGTGGTTCCAACATGGTACATCTGTTGGCCAAGAGGAAAGTACCAACAAAAGCACAACCCCCCAGTCTCCCAGGGAAGGGAAGGATAAGAAGCTGCTCAGGAGCGGTGGTCCGAATGCCTTCACCAGCTTCCCCACTCGAGGGAAGCTACCAGAGCCCAGTGACCCTGGTGACCTGACAGTGACCTCCAGGGGGCTGACGGACCTGGAGATCGGCATGTACGCCCTGCTCTGCGTCTTCTGCCTGGCCATCCTGGTCTTCCTCATCAACTGTGTGGTGTTTGCTTGGAAATACAGACACAAAAGTTTTGCCGTGAGCGAGCAAGGTAACACCCCCCATTCCCACGACTGGGTCTGGCTGGGGAACGAAGTGGAGCTGCTGGAGAACCCCGTGGACATCACCCTCCCGTCGGACGAGTGCACAACCGTGATCGACAGGGGGCTGCCGTTCGAGGAGAGGAACTTCCTTCTCAACGGCAGCTCCCAGAAGGCTTTCCACAGCCAACTCCTCAGACCTTCTGACTATGTCTGTGAGAAAGACATTAAAACCGACCCTATAAATCCTTCGGGCCCAAAGAGGAAGAGAGTCAAGTTTACTTCCTACACCACCATTCTCCCTGAGGACGGCGGCCCGTACACCAACTCCATCCTGTTCGACAGCGATGACAACATCAAGTGGGTCTGCCAGGACATGGGGCTGGGGGACTCCCAGGACTTCAGGGACTACATGGAAAGACTGCAGGACCAGATGTGAACTGCTTTCTTACGTTCGTATTCACCTTTATGCCTTCTGTTTCTTGAATGGTGGAGCAGTGAGCTTGATCAGCAATAGGGGATGATTTGACAAAGCTCCATTGGTGGAGGTCTGGTGGGATCCTTTCTAAGCAAGTAGCAGAGGCCCTTAGGTTATAAGCCAGGATGTGCAGCTAATATGAGAGCCTGAAGGTAGTGTTTGAGTACTAGGACATCAGTTTTATATCCTGCTTGGTATTAAACTCAGCGTCAGCCACTGAAGACCTTATTAGCCATCTTATGACAAATAGCTATTTGGTATTAGAAAGGATTTGCTGGTTTTGTTTTTCTATTCCCAGACATTTGTAAGGCTCAATGAACATTTCTTGTTCTTGGCCCAAGATTAGACTTACATGAAAAATAAGTAAATATGGCTGTCCTTATTTATTGGAAGCATTGTTCACTGCTTTTATACACATTAACACCAACACCTGTTTTGTTGTTCTTGTAGGGTTTTTTTTTTTCCTCTTTTGTTTGTTTGTTTCATGATTTTGTTTTTCCTTTGGGTTTTATTTTTGGGTTTTGTTTGTTTTGCTTCTGGAAGTCTTTTGGACACAAGTGCCAGTATGAGTGTATTATGTCCCCCCAAATGCCATCATCTTTGATGTAATCTTGTCTATCAGTGTTAATCAGATTGTAATTCTTTTGAGTGTTTCCGTGGAGATGCGCCCCACCCAACTGTGGATGATGACTCTGGATAATTTCCATAGAGGTGTTACCCCACCCAATCAGGGTGGGTCTAAATTAAATCACTGGAGCCATATAAATGAGCTGACAAACAGAAGGAACTCAGTGCAGCTGTGAGTGACATTTTGAAGAGGAGCTACAGCCAAGAGGGACACTTTGAAGAAAGCACAGGAGGTGCAGATGAGGGACAGTTTGAAGACGGCCGTTGGAAGCAGACTTTTGCTCCAGAGAAGCTAAGAGAGGACAAATACCCCAAATGCAACTAAGAGTGACATTTTTGAGGAACTGTAGCCTAGAGAGGAACATCCTGGGAGAAAGCCATTCTGAAACCAGAACTTTGGGGCAGACACCGGCCACGTGCCTTCCCAGCTAACAGAGGTTTTCCGGACGCCATTGACCATCCTCCAGTGAAGGTACCCAATTGCTGATGTGTTACCTTGGACACTTTATGGCCTTAAGACTGTAATTGTGTAACCAAATACACCCCCTTTTATAAAAGCCAATCCATCTCTGGTGTTTTGCATTCCGGCAGCATTAGCAAACTAGAACAACACATATCAAGGATTTTTTTTAAAGATATGTTTGATTTACATAGGAATTTTATTCATGGGGATTTGCCATTTCACATCATCTAAGGTGCATCCATCTTGGGTTTCAGTTTGTTCTGCTTTTCCACACTTCACCATTTAGTAACAGTAACCAAGAAGCTTATCCTCATTTCCTCCTGTCTTTTTTTTTTTCCATTGGAGTCTCTTATATTAGCACTGCCTGAGGGATTTTATTTGAAAATATTTATATGCAACGAGAAAAGGGTATTTTTTACATGGAGTTTGTAAAGGTTGGGGAATATCTGTGAATCAAAATAAGCTTCTTTCTGTTATCTGGCAGCTGAAAATTCATGGGAAAATGAAGAAGCTCATTTCCATGTGCCACAGAGTCTCAAAGTAGCTATATTTATACAGGTATTTTATCAACAACATATTTTACTGAGCAGACTGAAATTTAAAAATAGCATTGATAGGCACTAAATAAATAATTCCCTAGGAAACAGCTGCAGATTAAACCTGTCATTTTACAAAACAAAAATGAAGACAAAAAAATAAGAATGATGTTTCAATTTAGCAATATGGAAATCCATCCACTCAATAAGCAGGAAAGCACTGATGTCCATGATCCCAACCAAGTAAAAACTTTCACAGGCCACAGGCTGAGACAGGAAAGGAATGGACACTCTCAAAAGAAACTCATAAAAATAAATGACTGCTCTACAGCTCAAGAAGCAGTTGCTAAGAAAAACCCAGGGATTGGAAGAATGAATATGTCAAGAGAGAAAGAAATTACCCAGCCCGTGCATTTAAAAAAATAGAAATGGTTGTTGAAAGAACAGTATAAAATGGTATTTTAAAAAGCAAGACTTCCAAAATAAGATGAGAGAAGATTTTTCTTTATTAAGATGGAATTGCTGCCAAAACCAGTTACTGAACTCCTGTGTTAGACAAAGGAAAAAAGGAGATTTCCACTCCTTTCAGAGTGTTTGGTGGGGAGGTAGCCCGTAACCGAATTCTGTGGGAGCGGATATGTCCACATAGCAGATGAAACCCGATTATTCAAATTAGGCCTAGGCTTGCTAAAACCCATTTTCCATTTTCTAGTTGCATCCTCAACATTTAGCCCAGGCATAATAGGAATTTATTTCTTAAATCTAGGGACCAAAATTGAATTAGGGGCCGAGCCTCTCGCCTGCACAGTGGTCAGCACCCCCCATTAGCCGAGACTGTGAGTGGGACTGTGTGTGTGTGCTGTGTGTTCTGATGGGGAAGCAAAGGAAATTTCCCTAGTGATGAGCACTGTGATTAAAGCAGCATTCAGAGCAGACATGAGGGCTTGCTGAGTTCTAGGAAGCAAGCTCGGAGCGCTGCATGCCGTGCTGGGTTTTCAGTGGAGCCGTAACCTGTGCCACTGCTGAGGGCGGCTTCCCGCAAGGAGCAGCTGTCAGTAAGTCCTTGTGCCAAGAGGGATACAGGTCTCTACAGTCACCTTTGGGTGCTCTCTTAAATTCAGCTCAAAATGAAACACAAAGAGCAGAGGAGAGCTGGAGGCCTACTGTCAAATAAAACCTTTATAAATATGTACTTTAAAATTCTAATTTAGTATATAGCAAGAAAATAAGCATTTCACTGGGGAAGCAGTGATGACTTGTAACTGTTCTTAGATTTGGCAGGGATACTAATCAGACTAACAGAAAGTCATTGAACTAGCATCTGCTCTAATTGTTTTCTGATAATTGGGCAGCTTGTTTTCCAACTAGTTGATTTTAAACAAACAAACACTGTGCCCTGTAAAACCTAAATTGAAATGGAGAAAAAAAATCAACAGGGTATACATTATATAATCTTATAAAATCTAGAAATTCAGTTCCTTGGAAGTCATACCTTATTTTCCCGAATCATCAAGATTTTTCTGACTGAGCTGCATTTAGGTAAAACGGGCCAATTCCTTGAAAGACAGAGACTATTAAAACTCACACAAGGAAAAAGGGATAATCTGAATAGGCTTATATCCAAAACAGGAAGCATCAGGCCCAGAAAATTTCCCCAGTGAATTTAATCAAACAATTAAGGAAAAGCATGATACCAAATCTCTAGTCTCTTCAAGAAAACAGAAGAGGGTATATTTCTTAATTCATTTTATGAGTCCAGCTTCATGCTAATATGAAAAACACCGAATTGATTCAGACCAATATCTTTCATGAAGACAGTTTAAAAAATCCTCAACAAAATATTAGCACATCAAATCCAACTTACACACACACACATACACACACACACACACACACACCCCACAACCAAGTGGGAATACCCCACGTATGCAAGGCTGCCTCAACATTTGAAAATCAATGACTGTAATATCCACCACATCCACAAGCTGAAGAAGTAAAAATCAGGTGTCCTCATCACTTGATACAGAAAAAGCACTTGACAAAGTCTAGCACCAATTAATGATAACATCTCTCAGCAAACTAAGAATAGGGGGGAACTTCCCCAAATAGGCAAAGAACATCTACAAAACCCTACAGTTAACATCGTACTTAGCGATGAGAAACTGGATGCTTTCCCCTAAAAGGCAAGGAGGCCCCCTCACTTTCTTCGATTCGATATTGCCCTGGAAGTCCTCTGGAATGCAAGAAGCAAAGGAAAGGAAATAAAAGGCAGATTGGGAAGGAAGAGATATAATTGCCTTTGTTCAAGATGACGTAACTGTCTACATAGAAAATCCAAAAGAATCAACATTAAATGTTACTAAAACGTCCTAGAACTAATAAGTGATTACAGCATGATTGCTTTCCATATACCAGCAATGAACAATTGAAATTTGAAATTAACAGACACACTACCATTTATGATAGCACCAAAAAATTAAAATACTTATATATAAATCTAACAATACATGTACAGGATCTATGTGTGGCAATAACACTCTGATGAAAGAACTCAAATACGGATTGGAATTCAAACTTAGACTGAACATGGATTGGAAGACTCAGCAATGCTAAGATGTCAATTCTTCCCAGTTTGATAAATAGATTCAGTGCAGTCCCAATCAATATCCCAGAATGCTATTTTGTGAATAACAACAAAGTGATTTTAAAGTTTATATGGAAATGAAAAATACATAGAATAGTCAACACAATACTGAACAAAAAGAACAAAGTTAGAGGACTGACACTTTCTGACTTGCAAATTTACTCTAAAGCTACAGTGATCAGGAGAGCATAGAATACAGATAATGGAGCAGGAAGCCCAGAAATAGACCGATACAAATATAGTCAACTGATCTTTGACAATGGAACAAAGTAACTGAATAGAGAAAAGACAGGCTTTTCAATAAATGGTGCTGGAACTGCATATCGACATGCCAAAATAAAATAAAATAAAGGATCTAGGCACACCTTTTACACCTTTCACAAAAATGAACTCAAAGTGGATTTTAGAATTGAATATTAAACACAATTCCCTAAAACTTCTAGGAAAAAAAAAACATAGGAGAAAATCTCTGTGACCTTGAGTCGGTTAATTAGTTTTTAGATAGGACATCAAAAACACCATCGATCAAAGGAAAATTGATGCATTTTATTAAAATTAAAAATCTCTGCTCTGCAAAATACAAAAGACTTAAAAGACAAGCCTCAGACCGGGATGAAATATATGCAAAACACATATCTAATAAAGGACTTTTATCCAAAATAGCTAAGGACACTTAAATCTGAAAATTAAGAGAACCCAATTAAAAAATGAGCAAAAATTCTGAACCAACTCCTCACCAAAGGAGATATACGGATGGAAAATCAGCATAAGAAAAATATGTTTATTATCATCCGTCATCAGGGAATTGTAAAAAAAAATAAGAAATTCTAACACACCTGTTAGAAGGGCTAAAATGCAAAGACATGACAAGACAAAATTCTGCCAAGGATTCAGAGTAAAGGAACTCTCGTTCTTTTCTAGTGGGAAGGCAAAATGATGCAACCACTTTGAAAGACAGTTTGGCAGCCTCTTACAAAGATAAACATAGTCTTACCATATGATCCAAAAATCACACTCCTAGGTATTTACCCAATTGATTGGAAAATTCTTGCTTATAAAAACCTGTAGGCAAATGTTTATATCAGCCTTATGTATAATCACCAAAAACTAGAAGCAACCAAGATGTCATCCATACTATGGAATATTATTCAGTGATAAAAAGAAATGAGCTATCAGGCCACAAAAAGACGTACAAAAACTTTAAATGCACATTGCAAAGTGAAAGAACCCAATATGAAAAGGATACGTAATGTATTATATGACATTCTGGAAAATGCAAAACTATGGAGACAGTAAAATGATACGTGGTTGCAGAGATTTGGAGGGGGAAGGGAGAGATGAGTAGGTGAAACATGAGATTTTAATGACATTAAAAGTATTGTGTATGATACTATTACGGTGGATACCAGACATTATGCATCTGTTGAAACCCACAGAACTTTACAGCACAAAGAATGAAACTGAATGTATGCAAATTTAAAAATGTACTTTTAGGAGGCTGGGGAATCCTGGGAAGGAATGCAGACTATGAAAAGATAATCTAATTGTATTACGAAAGTATAAATCAACTTCACTAAGGATGGTGGGAAAACAGCACTGACCTAAGTATTTTTGGAAATAGGTGGAGGCTGTAAGGCTAGAGGCAGGAGGAACTGCATATAAGCTCTGTACTCTAGTTGATAAAGTTGTTCCTGCAGTAGTTTGCATTAACAACTCCGACACTACTACACACGTGCTCTTTAATGGAACAATTAAGTAAACGATGACATATGGTAGGAGCCAGATTTCCCACTTTAGGAGTGCAATTTTACATGTAATCAAGGAGAGGAAGCTAGAATGAGCCATGTGGCAATGGATTAGGTTGGCGACATCAGGATGGACTCATGCTTAGTTTAATAGAGATACTTATGTTTATATATAGAAATATTTGCATGCATGACTTGGTATAAATAGATTTTTTTTATTGTTCTGTTGGTTGAGAGGGCATAAAACATGACCCTAAATAAGCATCACATGCTCCCAGCACCCTCATCTTGGAATCTAAAGCCTTTCTCCAAAATAATGGAGATAAAATTTCTTCAATAAATTTGTTTATTTGCCAATAAAAGGAACCAGGGCTCCTTGGAGGACTGGCTGAGTCTAGGACTGGAGTAGTAAATACAGAACATGAGACTGGCAAATATTGTAGTGCCAGAAAGTAAAGAAGTGCTTAACACACACACACACACTCTCCCTCCCTTCCTCTCTCCCTTCCTCTCTCCCTCTCTCTCACTCTCTCTCTCTCTCTCTCTCTCTCTCTCTCTCTGCTGGGAGTATGTCAAAGCAGCACAAGGGCCAACTGAAAGAGCTCCCAGTAGCCAAAGACGGAACAATTTCAGCAACAAAGTAAATAAGCACAGTTGGATTGTAATCCAAAGTATAAAATAAATATCCCTGAGTTCATACTGATGTAAGAAACAGATTGAATAAAATAATAAATGGGGAGAAAAGACAAATCTCCCATGCAGAAAAATGCCAAATAATTTTGCAGTCACTTCTCCCTCCAGGAGATGGAGCAGAGCTCCACTTCCTTAGGTGTGGGCTGCACAAAGTGACTTCCTTCCGAAGAATTCAGGATGCAAAGGGGGAAGGAGTAACTTTCCAGTGGAGAGAGCTCAGGCCAGCTCAGCCAGCCAGTGCAGGGCACACACGCTGTGAAAGCCTTGTGGATCACACTCCCTTTATCCACTCTACAGATGGATGAATAGAAAAATGAGGACAAAAACTAAATGAAAAATAGGGTGGGGGGGATGATTTGGGTGTTCTATTTTACTTTAATTTTTTTATTCTTATTTTTACTTTTTCTGGTATAAGGAAAACGTTCATAAAATAGACTGTGGTGATGAATGCAAAACTATATGATGGTTCCGTGAACAGCTGATTGTACACCATGGATGACTGTATGATATATGAATATATCTCAAGAAAACTGAATTTAAGAAAAAAAGAGGATGTCTCCCTGACACGATGGGATGTAAAGGGCACTTCGCCTCTGTTGTCTTCTCCCAATAACCCATAACCCCAGTCCTTATCACGAGAAAAGCATTAGCACAATCCCAATAATGAGGCATCCTACGAAAACCTGGGAAAATGAGGGGCCCTCACTGCCTCCAGACTTTCAGAGACGAATAAATCCAATTTGTATTCCTACTTTTCCAGCTGCCCCAAATGAGGAAAATCCAACATGTATGTCTTTTCATCTAGAGCCTGATGTCCTTCTTGCAGAAATTGATGTAGTAAGTGCAAACATTAAAAAAAAAAAAAAACAAAACCTTTAAAGGCACAAAGAAATTGCACCTTTCAAAAACTTCTCTTTCATTCTCTATAGCAATCTGGGTCAAACTTCTATCCAGAAATTTCAGTGTGGTGAGAAGATAAAGAAGGCACATACGTGTCTCTTGCTTTCCAGCCCAGGACTCAAACTACCTTGGAATGCAGCCTGGCACAGGATGAGGCTGTGATACTGGCTCAGTTATGACTGTGTGTGTGTGTGTGCGTGTGTGTGTGTGTGTGTGTGTGTGTGGCAGGGGGAGGGGAGGGGCTTTGATGGTTCAGAGGTGCCAGGGGCCTGACACCACCAAAAAGGCAGAGCTCCAGAGACAGCGAAAGAACAAAAACCCACAAAAAACTCAAGAAAACTGGGATTCTTCTTCCATCACTGAATATTGTTGCAAATGCTTCAATTGTAAGACTAGCGGGTGTACGACTGCCCAAAGTCTTCAGAGCCTCTAGTGGCCATCTGTGCACGTCACAGAACTGCAAGCATCATCTTTGCCATTTTGGCAAATGTTTTCATCATCCTTTGCTCTCACTATGGAAATGGAAATCTCTTTCTCAATCCAGAGTTTGAATAGCTTGCTCAGTCCTAATTATTGCTGTGAACCAAGCCTGCTCTTTCTCCAAGACTCACAGACATCCTATAATAAATGGACACACAACATATAAGTTGTGGTTTAGAAATTAATTTTTGAAGCTGCATACTTTCTGCATCTAAAAGGCTGGGAGAAAATGAGCTGATGTGCTCTCCCAGATTTGCAAATCTACTGTCTCCATCCACATGATTTCCAAGCACTTTAAATAACTGTTTCCCACCAACAGTCTCATCCTGTTCTTTTCCGGTGGAAAGCAGGAGGCCCAACCCACGGACCCCACCAGGTGCTCCCCAGATCTCAGCACGCAGGTGCACGATGTCGTAAGAGAGCAGGGAAAATGGAATCTTGAGAATGACATTCAGAAAGAATGAGCACCTCTTACTTAGAAGTTTTTGTGCAAAGCACAAACACTGTACTTCAGAACTTTGTATTCAAATTGTTAACATGGCTTCTACAGGTTGGGGTGGTTTAGTTGATGTTAGTTTTTTTGGAACTTTTCTTTTCTAACACAGGACATTTCAGAGAAGAATATAACTTGGGCTTCCGAGATTTTGTAGGGCACCTGGCTTGAGACAATCGGCGCACTCTTACTGCCCAGGTGGGAAATAACCACCCAAGGGCTCTGCAGTCCCTTGAAGAACGTATCCCCTCAGCCCAAGAAAGAAACAATGTTATCAGTCCACAATACTGGGTAACCTTCACGTTCTACGAGGTACCTTCAAGAAGTCTTTGTCTTTGTTACTTTGGGTCATTTTTTCAGATGAAACCTTAAAAAAAAAATTTTTCACAGTGTGAGATTGTCTCTCTAGGTTTTCCAAAGGTTGAGAAAACAGCACACCTTTTCATACATCTACATTTTCCCCAGGAATAAAGCACTTTGCAGTGGGATGGATCTTGCTTTTTAACCCATCGACCATGTGATTCCGACTGTCTCTTTGGAGGGTCTCTAAGTCATTTTTCACATGCAGCATTTCTCTTTGCTTCCTTTGGACAAAGGGAACATGGAAATATAGGGAAGGGCTGAGTCACAGTTGTTTGTTTCTTATTGTTAAGTTTGGAACTGAAATAACTCACTTCTTTTTGAGATGGATCACAGACCCAAATGGTGTAGTAAAAAAGGATAAAGCTTTGAAGAGAGAACAGGAGAAAATCTTTGCTACCAAGATAGAAAATTGCTAACAATAAAAGAAAAACAAGGATTGGACTTTATAAAAATTTTAAACTTCTGCCCACTAAAGATATAAAAACAAATAGGCGAGCCTCAGTTTGGGAGAAAATATTTGTAGTGCATATATCTGAAAAATTTTATCCAAATTACATAAAGAACTGCCACAACTCGATAATAAAAGAAAATACCCTAATTTATAAAGGGGCAAAAGTCTTGAATAGACTCTTCCTAAAGAAAGATGTATGAATGGCCAACACAAGAAAATGCACTTAACATCATTAGTCACCAAGAGAATTCATCAATGAAATACATCTACATATCTACCAGAAAAACTAAAATTAAGTCTGACCACACCAACTGTTAGTGAAAATATGGAGCAACTACAACTCCTGTAAAATACAGATGAACGTTGTGCAATGACTTCTTTTAAAGTTAATTGTACGCCTATCCTATGACTCAGCAATTCTATCTGAAAGTATTTTCTCCGAAGAAATTATGTATTTACAACAATGAACCTGTATGAAGGTATTAAGAGAGGCTTCAACTGTGAAAAATAAAAATGAGAAAAAATTTAAATGTCAATCATTATATGACTGTGTTAGAAACAAGCACTATACCTTAAAACGCTCAACCGGCTGTGAAGGAGAAAAGAATTTATTCACGATCTTGCAAGAATGCACACACAGTCAGAAACGCGGCAGGCACACCCAACAACAGAACATCGTAAAGTTTTATATTCTAGGCCTAAAACACAAGTCTCTCCCCTGTTTCTCCACTGGCTGGATACTCCAGAGGGTACAGTCTATCCAACAGAGCTAACTAGCCCGCCTTTGGAACCTTGAGTTGTACAGTCTATCAGAGAGAGCTAACCAGTTCAAATTCTTCTCCACGAGTCCCCGTCTTTGACCATACCCCCACATTCTTTTACATTCCAGTAACCCTGGTTATCTTTCCCGTATAAGGAACTGGCGCTGATTCTAGACTTAATGTCACGGCGCTCTCTCTCTTTCCTTCCCCTCTCCACGGGGCTAGTTTAAGCCAGTTCTTCTGCCCAGTCTCCATCTTCCCTATTCCATGTAGCCTTTATGTGAAAGCTAAACTTAACGCTTTCTTACAAATGGATTCACAAATATATTGTGGAATATTTATACAATGGAATGCCATTTAGCAATAAAAAAAGATATGATCTAGTAATATACGCAGCAGCACAGATGGATCTCAAAAACATTTTATGAGCAAAGAATCCAGTGAAAAGCTAAGATCCTGGCTAATGCCAGCACAGGGGAGGTACTGAGAGGAAAGGGGACATGAGTGATGGAAATAATTACTTAAATGTACACATTTCCCAACAATCTATTATAAAATTGTGATCTGTGTATTTCTCTGTATGTAAATTATACTTTGATTATAATTTACCCAAACATGTTATGCTTCAAGTATACTCAGCATCATGGGAAAACCTAGACCTTCAAAAAAAGAAAAATAAATACTTTAGTAATGCTATTTTTCTGCCCTTGTTTTTGTGGCTGTACCAGGAATACCGTAGAAAGGAAGCCTGAGGAAGGGAGGGAGCTTTCTCTGACATTTTTAGGAAGGATCAGGCTTCTGGAGCAGCTGCAGGTCGAGTTTAACGGAAGGGAAGAAGGACCAGCAGGTAGCTGCTTGGGTTAGTGGGTTTTCCAGTGCGGGTGGCCTGACTGCTATGCCCTGAGACAGTCCTGGGCAGAGAAAGGACAACAGGCATGGAAAACCACCGACCCCGGTTTTCTGCAGAGCCGGGAAGCATCCCTGATGGCGAGTGGTCTTCTCCATTTTCCTAGAGTGCCAGACAGAGCATCATTTTCTCCATGTGAAAAGCTGGATATGGCTGGGGAGCACTGTACCCAGTCTGGTGTCCCCTCCCCTGTCCCCACTGACAGCCTGTCCTGGTTGCCAGCTGCCTGCCTTGGTCGCACGTGCTCCATGCGATCTCGCTGGGGGGCAGCAGGGGGACCTGCCACTGGGGGCAGAGGAGGGGCCCTCCGGTGCCATGGTCTGCTGACCACTGCAGCCTGTTCTCCCAGCGATGGCTCCTGCACTGGTTTGGCCAAAGGCTTGCGACAGTGTCCCTGCTCCCCTGGGACCCTGAGGGAGACGGTAGTCAGTGTTGCTTGATAGTTTTTAAGAGAAGAAAACTGACATAATTTAAAATGGAAAAATAGGTAATCAAAAGACCATCAGCCAAGTTGAAGAATATTGTAAAATTCGGAACCAGTTAGCCAGAGGACAAACCTGTGAAGGCCTTGAGTTGCCTTCAAGCAAGATGAGCTCTTTAAATAATTTAGGCATGCTGAGTTTGGCACTAGTTAATAAAGGTCTGAATAGTGTTACCTCTTTATGTAAGAATAAAAGAGACTCTCTCAAAGAGTAAGTAGAAAGAGAGCCCCTCTCTCCATGCCAAGTGGAGGGTCCCCAGAAGATGTGGTCTGCTAATTCTAAGATGCTGACGCCAAAATTAGCTTCAAAGCCCTGCCAAAAGAATAAACAACAATTTAATGAAGACCTAAAAGATCATTTAGATGAAAATGTTGAACTTCAGGAAAATCGAAAATTACCACAAGCAGTTGAAGGACTGAAAAAAAGAAAGAGGTACTTGAATGGACAGAAGAAAATGCTCCAAAACTCTAATGGACACAGAACTCAAATCCTAAATGACAGAATCAGTCCAAACTTCTCATAACACTTTATTGGATATGACACATTTGCCTAATGTCTGTGGAGAAGGTAACATGGAAGGTGGAAACTGGGAATTAAATATAAAGAGTGAATCAGAGACCACCTTGTCCATCAAGCAATAGCCAGTTTGGAGAAACAAATTTATGCTATGAAGGCAAAGGCTTTATCCAGGAGAAAGCAAGGGAATACACAAGAAATACCTACTACCTAAAGAAAAGCTAATAAAGTCCTCAGAACTCGAACTGAGTCGCCAATATGAACAAGAATATTTGCATTCACAAAATGCACCCTTGAAAGTGAGATCCAAAAGCTTCAGCTGAAAATTAAAACACTGCTTGAACTGTCCATCAGGAGTGGACTGACCACTTACTTAGTGATGGAGAAGAAACTTTCCAAAGTAGACACAAGTATCCACCAACGGGGAAGCCATGAGCGGTTCTGTGCCCCCACCTCGGGGAGCTTCAGAACGATGGTGACAACATCCACCACCTGATGAATGTGAGCCATGAGTGGGAGGCCCTGCTCTGCTATGGGCTTGTGTCCGGCTGCCACCAAACCTCTCGGTGCAGTAAGCTGCAGAACACCCCATTACTGAGGCTGGGTGGAAGTGAGGATTTAAAATCAGCTCTGCGTCAGTTGACAATGCCTCTACAGGAAAAATAAAGATGGAAACAACACAACTCTCCAAGCTGTGGAGACTGGCCGGAAAGTCTCCCAAGGAGGGAAGGTGTTGGGGGTGCAAGACCTGGTGGCTGCGATCCAAAGGCTGAGTTATCTCGAGGAAATGGGGCTACTCACCAGGCGAAATTCCCCCAAAAGTCTGCATTTCATGGTCAAATGGAAAAGAGAACTGCACTACTTCTCTGAGGAAGAGCCTCGCCCTGAGGTGACTGAAGCACAGGAAACTGCAATGACTCAACTGAAAGCACCCGGGAAATCTACGCCAGCCTGGGTGCCAAGCACCCTCCCCTTCTCCCAGCCCCCCGAGAGGTCACGTCCTATCCCCCGGCCCTGGGAGTTGGACTCATTTCTAAAAAGCTCCTTGAAGGTCCTGTTTAGATGAGGCCAAATGCAATCAGGGTGGGCCTTAATCCAATATGGCTCAAGTCCTCATAAGTGAAGGAAATTTGACCCAGAAGTAGAAGGCAGAGAAGAAGAGAAGACACAGGTCACCATGTGGTGGAGGCAGAGGTCAAGCCAGAGCTGGAAGGCTAAGATTCTGGCAGAAAGCCTGGACTGGAGAGTCCTTGATTTTGGGCTTGTAGCCTCCAAAATTGAGGGTCAAAAAATCCTTGTTGCGTGAGACCATCAATTTGTGGCGTTTGTCATAGCAGCCCTGGCGAACTAAGACACCTTAGATGGCAGTGTTATTGATGAAACAATTTTGGTGGCACTCAGGACAAACAGTTTTGTTAGCACTGATGGCTGGGCACTTCCTCCACCTTAATCCCTGGGGGACACATCTGTTGTTGACGGCACTGTGGACTTACCCACGAGTGACTGGTTTCTACTAATTCCATTCAACACTGTGAAGTTTGGCTTCTCAAGAAGATGAAATCTACCTGAAGATAGTGCTCCCTATTAAGACTAGGTATATAAAGAAGCCAGTTAACAAAAGCACTAATTTCTTGAGCCCCAAAGAAAGCTGAAACTGCAATGCAAACAAGTGAGCTGAATTGTAGAGTGACACGTCCCTTGAAAATAAGTGAGGCACATGACTTTTGGACTGTACACTTGGAAGGGGAAGCAGTCACAAAACTTGATTTAAAAGACCCTGAAATTTAAAAAAAAAAATCTAAGATGAAACTGAGCTATCACGACAGCTGAGAACACCTGGGAGCTAGTACCCAATCACCAGCTCTTTATCATATATCTTCACTGGATGTTCCCAAGAAAGATCGGCTGCAGCCCAGGGGCCCGGGGAGCAGTCCTACAGGTGGGAGCGGCTACCACTGGGGGCAGAAATAGAAGTACCTGCTTCCCAGCCCCTTGTCTCGTATGAATCAAAACATGTAAGCAGCTGGGAAACGCAGACCATGCACACACTCCCCACTGCAAAAATGGTTGGCGGTGGCTGATTCCAGTGGAACCAACATTCCTGTTGTTGAAGCCAAACCACTGTATGGTATTTGTCTTGGCAGCCAGGACACTGAAACCCCACTGAGACCCTCTGGCTCCTGTGCTGTCCGCAGTGGGGCTCTCCTCCATGCCTGCAGATGGGGACACCCGTGGGTGCTCCGGCCACAGTGAACCTTTGAGAGAGTCGTGGTCCCCCTTTGTAGCAACAGAGACCAAGCTTTCCTGAGAACCTCACACAGCTTGGAGGGAATGTGATGCCCACGTGCATATTTACACTCAGAGACGTGACCCTCAGACTGGACACATCAGGTCCACCTAAATGAAGTCTCCATAGCCCTACCCGACCCCACCGTGCTTTCCCCCCAAAGGCACCAATTCTAAGGCAATTATAAGGGCCTGGCGCTCCCACTCATAAATCTAACGTGTTAAACCTCACCTAGTGAAAGGACATTAGCGTGGGTGAAGAAAGAAAATCAAGAACCGCGAGCCTCCCTGGGATTCTGAGGGAAGCAGCCATCATCCAGACCCGCTCCAGTCTCCCCAGGAAAAGTGCATATATATGTATGCTCTGTACGGACTCTTGCCATTGCATTTATATTCCCAAACTATCCTAAAATAGTTCCTATTGAATGGTTTTATCTAATTGGAGTTTTCTCATTGGTCACACCTGACTGCTTTAAATTCAAAACTGACATTAACCCATGGAGGTAGATGGAGTGGGATGGCCAGTAACTGGGTAACTGGGACTTAATTATTTTATCAGGCTCATTAGACAAAGTGATTTCCCAAAGGCTGGAGGCATGCACTGTATGTGAAACTATTTAAATACTACTAAATGCTTCTAGATCTTGTCAGCTAGGGAGTCAGCAAAATGTGATTTACAATGAAGCAAGGAATACGTTTTTTTGAAAAGGATATGAAACTTTCACTCATGGAGTTCTCCTGGGGAAGGCTGTCATGCACAGTGGTTCAGGCTGGTCACTGATTAAGGGCATCCAGGAGAGGGAGTAAGTGGGGGGTGGAATTTAGCCCTAAAATGTGTTACAGATTAAAGATGACCTTGTGTGATTTGCAACTCTACCACTGAGAGATGGGGATCTCTTCCGAATGCCCTTGAATGGGGTCACGTTTATGACTTATTAACCAATACACCACAGTTACAGGGTAAACAAGTGCTGTAGCTCAAAACTACACAAAGCCATCAAAATCCAGAACCTGGCTCATAATCACTTGGCCGTGTCGAAGCTGGATATCAGTCAAAGTACACTGAAAATGCCACCCTGCCACCCCACCCCACCCCAATATAAAAAAAGCAGGGAATCAAAGTTTAGGGCCTATCAGATTTAGTGTTTTATATGGTAGAGGCTCCCATTCTACAAAATGTCATTATCTGCTGCATGGGTGACATTTGACAGTTTTGCACCCGCCTGTGACATTTTCTCAGGCCATGGGAGTGATTAATATGGGGAGAACAATACCACTATTGAACTGGAAATGTCAATCACATGGAAGGGTCAAAATTATCAAAATATTCCAAGAACTTTTTTGGATCTGCAGCAGAGAAACATTTTGGTGTAACACACTGCACTTGTGAGAGAAATGATTCGCAGCTCAAACATATTTCCATTAAGTAACATATAGAGTGAATGGCTTCTTAGACATTTTTTGTTTGTTTCTTCATTTAACACAGTTCAGTAAATGATCCATAAAGAAGAAAGGAAATATTTTTGCAATCAAAAAGGTTTTAAATGTGCAAACAATATAATACCTAATAGGGCTTGTTAAAAAAGAAAAAAAAAAAGAGGAGTTTGGTGCATTTTCTTGATAGAGGTTTTATGAGGCTTTCATAGACATTTTGGTTACCGACAGTGATTATTAATGTTTTGTTCTGTTACGTTCTATAACCTGTGATTCTGATGATTCTCCCACATCAGTATTTACATTATCATAAAATTAACATTATCATAAATTTTGCAGGACACCATGCAAGGACTGAACCCCATAGGTTTCCCACACTAGCAATTTGACAAATAATCTTGAGGTGCCAACATCTTATTCTAACTTTTTGATGG
Source organism: Choloepus didactylus (assembly GCF_015220235.1). Lineage (NCBI taxonomy): Eukaryota > Metazoa > Chordata > Mammalia > Pilosa > Megalonychidae > Choloepus > Choloepus didactylus. Next base: position 5,149,008 of record NC_051329.1, on the reverse strand, counting down.
GGTCCAAAATATTTCTCGACTTCAGGAATGGACTGAATTTGCCTACTTTCTACATCTGTATTTCTGAACATTGGTTCTTTCAAAAGTAAGGAATGTCTAAAAAAATTGAATTTTTCTAAAAGAAGTTTTGCTGGAATTCTGGCCCATAACTTTTCATTTGTTTTTCTCCTGTGTGGCAAGGAAGGAAAAAACAAATGGAGGGCTGGCGCCTAGTGAGTGGCGGGTCTCAGGGTGAAGCCAACGTAAGGCCTCCCTAAAAGATTTTCTTGAAGCATGAAATCTGAGTCATTAATTGTTTTTAGAAATGATTTCCCCAGTGTGTCCGTTAAAAAAAAAGCTTCTTTATCAAAACCCCCTTCATGGAATAATTCACCATCCAATTAAAATTCCTTTTCTTTCCATAATAATGATCCTTTAAAGATGGCGTTTCAGCTTCAGCGATATCCTGCTAACTGACAGTGTTTTCTCTTTAATGGGTGGCATCCTTTGGGGCAGAAGAATAAGATTTCCATGGAAATTATCAGCTGCCAGTTTAAGCCATTCTGTTTCCCAGGTTGGCTATTCAGCTAAAACCTAAATCTTACTCTCTCTCCCAGCTCTCCATCCCTTACTATTTGTCCCCCCCTTCCTTCTTTCCTTTCTTCCTTGAATTTTTTTTTCAATGTCTTTCTGTTAAGAACTGAAATGCCCCAGGAGAAAGAACATGATACTGACCATATGGAATAAATCAGTTGGGTCTTTTCTTATGCAAGTGAACATACATATGCACACACAGACTTGCTTTAGGCCTGGGAAAAGGAGAATTTATTGGCTCATGAAAGTGAAACATCCAGGGGAGCTTTGTGGAGCAGATATGGCTGTATCCAGAGGCTCGGCAGGATGTGGTTTCTTGTTATCCATCTCTCAGTGTGTCTTCTTTCGTGTCTATCCCATGGTTAGAGAGTATTCTAACCGGTCACATCCCTCTGGTTTTAAGTCCAGTAGAAATACAAGTGACTTTTCTTCCCAGAAACTCCCATGCAACCTGGGGTTCCTCTAATTGCCTCTGGAGTGAAGGTGACAGACCCTGAGCAGGCCTGAAAGGGTTGAGCCCTGTTTAGGCCTTTAGTGGACACACACATCCAGGGTTGCAATCGTGCTCAGTTGCCGAGCAGCTGGGCCCTCTGACGGCCAGTCACTGTCCCAGACTGGTGCCCAGGGGCCAGGCAGCAGGCTGGGATCAGTGGTGCGGCCGGATGTGAGGTCCAGGCAAAGCGCTGCCCGAGGGCATGTTTGCCAATACAGCAGTCTGCGGCAGCGGAATCTTGATAATCCCCTAAACGGGACTTCCTTGGAATGGACAGGACCTTATCCTGCACAAGAAAAATACAATCGTCTCTAGTCCCAAGGCTGTGTCACGGGTAAAACACTGCACTCGGCACCCTCCTCCAGCCACGTCTCCTCACACATGTGAACGTTTTGTGAGTCCCTGGCAATGCTCTAAGGTTTATATGAGCAAGAGCTTATTCTCCCCAAGGGTTTCCAGTTGTGTATCCATTCATGAACACAGTTTCATGGCCAGAAGTATGTGAACCCCTAAAAGGGGTTCTGTGCACCAACTGTTGGAGCAGAGTTACATGAACCATCATGCCATGTTGGCTGGCACCACCCAGGTGGCTTGAGCCTGAGGAGCAGGGACCTGGCATCCCTAAAGAGTCAGGGAGCTGTGACAGCAACGAGAGGGACTGAGGCTAGATGTTCGAATGATAAGATATGTTGATTTGCATGGAACATATGTTTTCACTATACAGACAGTGAATAGGCGATCGAAATGCCAACCTCCCAAGTGTTATAATGAAAGTGTTTAGAGAGGGAAAAACTAGCTTTCCCTGGAGGCATCAGGAAGGATTCCCAGAGAGGAGCCAAGAAGTTTGGTCTGGGTGGGTAACGAGGAGTGGGCAGTTAAGGAAGGGAGCAGAGCCTTTGTGGGAAAAGGCATGTTCTAGTTTGCTAATGCTGCCAGAGTGCAAAACACCAGAGATGGATCGGCTTTTATAAAAGGGGGTTTATTTGGTTACACAGTTACAGTCTTAAGCCCATAAAGTGTCCAAGGTAACACAGCAGCAATCGGGTACCTTCACTGGAGGATGGCCAGTGGTGTCCGGAAAACCTCTGTTAGCTGGGAAGGCACGTGGCTGGCGTCTGCTCCAAAGTTCTGATTTCAAAATGGTTTTCTCCCAAGACGTTCCTCTCTAGGCTGCAGTTCCTTGAAAATGTCACTCTTAGTTGCACTTGGGATATCTGTCCTCTCTTAGCTTCTCCAGAGCAAGAGTCTGCTTTCAATGGCTATCTTCAAACTGCCACTCATCTGCAGCTCCTGTGCTTTCTTCAAAGTGCCCCTCTTGGCTGTAGCTCCTCTTCAAAATGTCACTCACAGCTGCACTGAGTTCCCTCTGCCCATCAGCTCATTTATACAGTTCCACTGATCAAGGCCCACCCCGAATGGGTGCGGCCATGACTCCATGGAAATATCTAATCAGAGTTATCACCTACAGTTGGGTGGGGCACATCTCCATAGAAACACTCAAAGAATTACAGTCTAATCAGCACTAAAATGTCTGCCCCACAAGATTGAATCAAAGAGAATGGCGTTTAGGGGACATAATACATTCAAACTGGCACAGGGCATTTCTTTCAGAAATTTGCAACAGGCTTCAAGTCACAGAAAACATAAGAAGAGGTGCTGAGACAACAGTGCCACTTTATGTGTCATAAGTTCCATGTAAGGGGATTTCAGTGGATTATCTATATCATTAAGGAACCAAGGTCATTCTGTCTTTTTATCCTGCCTTTCTCAATCTGTGTCCGTGTCTTCAGACTGGGCTCCTCATGGTTGCAGGATGGCTGCTGCAGCTCCAGACAAGAGATGATTTTCTCACAGGTCAAAAGGAGCAAACGTGCTCATAGAACATCTCTCTCTTTTTTCAATCAGGGAGAAAATTCCTCTCCCCAGATGCGTCCCACAGACACCTCCTTACATGGCACTGGTCAGAACATGACTACCTGTGACAGCAGGCAGGTGGGAAATATAAATATCTGTATTTGCAGCCTCAAGGTGAGTGGGGGTGGCATTCTTCCTGAAAGAAACAAAGCAGTTGGAATAGTGTCTTCCACAGCAATTCAGAGAGAGCTCAGGCAGAGGAGGAAGAGAGAGACAGACACAGAGAAGAAAGAGAAGAAAAGCTTCTAGAGAAGTTCTGCCAATTGAAGACTTGGCCATACTCATTTTATGCTAGTGTCCTGGACTTTCTTAATTAGAAAACAACAGAAGAAAAGTTTTGCTTTTTAAATTCATATGATTTCAGTGAATCTTTTATTTTCCTAGACTGTGGAGGGCATGGCGGGAGGCAGCAGACAGCCTCTCCTGTCAAGGAACTCACTAGTACTGCGGGTTGGGTCGGAGAGCAGGGCCACAGGTCCTGGATAGGAACAGAGGGGAGCTGCATATAAACGGCCTTCGAGGGGTGTCCTGAACGACCGGCGGCTCCTGGGAGATGAGTGCAGGGCCACTCCAGGACAGGCAGCAGGGGGCAAAGGCGAGGTCGTGGAGGGAGGGAGCGCAGGGCATGTGCCTGGGGAGCACAGCGTCCAGTTTGGATGGAGCACTGAGAGGTGAAGCCGGGCATGCACGTGGGTTGACAGCATAAAAGTTCGGATGCCAGGTACAAATCTGTGGATAAGTTCCAAGGCGGAAGCTCATGTGGATGTGACAGGCTGGGGGTCTCCGTGGGGAGAGGTTCCCGTGCCAGCTGAGTGCTCAAATTGCTCGTAGCTGCTGCTTGGAAACCACACCTTGACTGCTGTGTGTGTGTGTGTGTGTGTGTGTGTGTGTGTGTGTGCATGCACAAAGGCTCTGCTCCCTTCCTCACCTGCCCACTCCTTATTACCTACCCGGACCAAACTTCTTGGCTCCTCTCTGGGAAACCTTCCTAATGCCTCCAGGGGAAGGTGGTTTTTCCCTCTCGTTATTCCTAAAGACTTTCACAATAACACTTACAAGGTTGACATTTCGATCGGCTGCTCACTGTCTGTACAGTGAAAACACACTTCATTCAAATCAACAAGAGCACGTTATATGCACCTTGATACCAAGAATCTGTACTGACAAGGAAAAAAAGCTGCACCGTTCACTGCATTTTTGAAAATCAAAACTCCCCATGTACCTATGTTAAAATTCAAACAAATCCAAAAAGGCTTGTTTAAAACACACACAAACGACAAGCAGTCTCTTACCCATTTCCTCTAACCAAAGGCAACCCCTCACTGCCTTAGCTAGTTTAAATATTCATCTCCACAGCTCTAAAGAACATATTTATATTTCCAGGCCATGATTCTGCAGGTTTGTTTGTTTGTGGATGTCCTTTTCGTACCTTTTGCAGTCTCTGTGTCCTCCGGGTGGCTTTGTCCTTTCTGACTTGTTTATTCCTGTGTAAACATCATTCCTATCTGAGGATTCCCTGCATGCGTGGTGATCCGCGCCGTCTGTCCATGTGGGAGCGGGAGCAAACCCAAGTGGCAGGACGGGCTCGTCCTGGATGCCGTCACGCCAGGGGGTCTGGCTGTGCAGTTTTATGACGGGAGCCCTGAGGGCAGTTGCTTTAGGTCCTTCCTAAAGAGAAGGAACTTCCCGCCTCCTGCCAGGAGGTCTTGGTCTGGATTATTCTGGTGCACAGCGGGAGAAGAGGGCGGGGGTCTGTCTCACAGCTCTGCCTGAGATCAGCCTCAGGGAGGGGTGGCACCGGCTGCCCAGCACCAGGAGGGGTGGACTCCTAAACCAGTGCTCCCATGGTCAGCCCTGACCTTCCTCCACTTCAAGGCACCTGGCACCAAGAGCTCCTGGGCGTTGAAGGGCTCCATGGAATCCATGGGACTGCTTTTTAGGACCCCCCATCCTTTCCCCGGGAGTTTCAGATTTAGCTTCCTCAGACTTCCACTGTTTCATACTTTTTTCCCTACTTCTTCTCTTCCTCCCCCTTCTCCTCCTCTTTCTCCTCCTTCTTCTTCTGGGTGCTGTTTTTTCTATTGTTTTCACTTCTATTCAATTTGTCTCTTGGGTTTATGCCTTAAAAACACAATCCAAATTCTTATTTTAGAGACATTTTGGGAAGGAATAAGAAAATAAAAGTTTGTGTTTAATTTGCCATTTTTACTAAATGATGATTCACCGAATCTTAAAAATGTTTATCTGAATGATTTACTCTTGTGTACACAGCATTACAATGGATTGCAGAATTCAAGCTTTTATGCTACTTTCTGCCCCATACAATTATTTTCCATATCTTGGTGATTCCATCATGATACTGCCTCAGCTTTTCTCAGCTTTTAGTGTCTTCTAATTGACAATAAACTACTTAAGAATTCAGTCCTGAGGATTCATGATGACAAAATCAATTCTTTTAGTTTTTTCTAGTAGGTACAGTTGAGTGTAAATCAAATTTTTATGGAAAGCAAGCAAAAAAAAAAGTAAAAGTAAAAAAAAAGAAGTAAAACTTTATTAACCTTTGTTTTCTTCCTATACTTGCCAGATGTCTGATTCTCTAACTTCAACCTGCCCTCCTCCCTGAAAAGTACGCTGTAAAGCGGGCACCCCACATAGCTGTACACCCTGCAGTCTCATGGAGCAAAGGCACAGGGTCACATTATACTCATAATGTACTTTTTCCCCTTCCAAGGACAGATTTCTTGAATTACTTTAATGCCAAGTAATGATAACTAATTCCTAGGTTTTAACGTATTAACACCACATCATGATTAACAACCTTGTGGAAAATAAGTCATATTTGCATTTTCTGTATAGCTTCAACCCACAGGGAAATACAAGTGTGCTTCTGATATTCTGCTTTCACAGTGAGTAAAAGAATCATTGTACCTTGGGAATTAAAATAATTACCGTACACCTTCATCACTTCACATTTTTCTCTTTATTACTATTATCAACAGATTAGCTGTCACTCATCTCATAGAAAATTATACATTCCCTACAAAGCAGAGCAATTCTGTTATGATTTGCAAGGTTCAAATTAAGTGATTTTATCTCAAAGGTTGCAGGGTTCAAAGCAATATATCACGGGAAGGATTTTCCTTCCTCTCTCTTTCTCTCTCTCTCCCTCTCATTCTTTCTTCACATAAACTTTAGCAGTTTTTTTTTATTGAGGAAAGCAGCAGGGGAGAGAAAGGAAAAAAGAAAAAAATACTCCACTAGCTGTAGTTAATTTATGCTTGTGAATTATAAACCAGACATTATTTTCAAATTCCATTATTTGAAATTCTCCATTACGCCTTGTTTCACTTCACCTACTTCATCCTCCACCGGAAGCTTTCCTTTCCTTTCCTGGGACCTTTCCTCTAAGGCCCTAAGAGGCATCTGTTAGGATTCACTGGGGAGTCAACCTTTACTTGAACCTTTCAGTGACTGTTCCATCTCGGGGAAGAAACGGAGTTAAGAGCAGCGGGTGAAATTCACCCCCAGAGACTAACTTCACCCACGTCCCAGAGCTGGGATGAGAAGAACCGAACCTGGGATGTGGGAGAAGCCAGCAGCGGGTCTGAGTTGGCAGGTCTCCGGGCATCGGAAAGACCCTCCTCCTGGGCTGGGAAGTAACTCCTATGGACTTCTAAGGGTGGCACGGAGAGCAGTGTCAGTCCTGCTCAGTCTAGGTTTTAGAAGCAGCAACAAAGGATGCTGAACCTTACACTGCACTGTTCAAACTGCAGTGTAGGGACAGGCCTCTGTCTACCCTTGAGCCACTTTATGCTTATAACTCTATAGCCGCTTTCTGGATTTCAAGTTTGAGATTCAGCTCACCCAGGCTGAAGGATTTTTTCTAAATCGTTCATGTAGTAATGTAATAGTTCTGTTCGTAGCAGTCTGCCTAGTGACTTCAGCTTCTGGATGGCACATCTCTGCCACAGACTTTCAATAAAGTCCCTTATGGCCCTGATGCTGGAAATCTATTTTGGAAAATGAATCTTTCAATTGCCAGAATTTGTTTTCCATTTATAAGTGTGTTCTGGTTGACATTAGACAATCCTTAGTGTCCCGCTTCCAAATGCATTTTCCTCTGGTCCCAGGAAACCTGGGGAACATCAAGAAAGACCTTGAGGATGGAGTCAAGAATGGATGGCTGTGTATTGACACCTCTTGGCACATGGCTTTGTACCCTGGCCAGGAGTCCGCAGTTTTGTCCTGGATTCTACCCTCCAAATGAATTGAAGGTCACATGTTAGCTACTCTGCTAATCCCCACTCGGGGTCTTACTTCTAACTTGCTGACCAGGTCCGCAGGAACCGGTAGATCCTGCTCAATATCATTGTGCTCCTGAGTCACTGGCCAAGTACAATGGGGAAGAAAGTTGCTCCCATATTAAATAACATCATCTGTGTGCACTGCCCTGGTGGCTAATAGAGCAAAACAGATATCAGATCAAAGCTAGGAAAGCCCAGGATCCACATTGCTAAGAACAGATGATTCTGTTATAGCCCAAACATGCATGTGCTCCTTAAGCAAAAAAGCTTTATTTCAACCGTTTTTATGGGTAACCTTCCAAAATTTGTTATTTCTTGCCTTTAAGCATATAATGTTGAATATATGATAACATGTTAACGTGTTTGAGTGTGTGTGTGTGTGTGTGTGTGTGTGTGTGTGTGTGTGTGTGTGTGTCTGAGACTGAGAGTCATTGTAAGCTCTGGCTGTTGTTTTGGGTGCCAGTGATGAAAGCAGTGGTGGTGTCTGGAGCTAACCATCTAAACTTGCTTTGTTCCTTTGTTAAATGATCTCAGAGAGTTTTGGATCCTTCACTTTGGTTTTTCAAAGTTTTACTTCCCATTTGTACTACAGTCTGCTATTAATGTTCATTGCTCTCAGCATGCTTTCCTGTAACAAGTTCTGTATGTTCAAATTTGATTTCTGTTAACACCTTTTGCCTATGAGAACTTTATTCCCTATACTACAAGTTTCATGATTGAAGGACCTGATTTTTCTTCTTCACCTAGTACCTAGCACTTAGCTAAGCTATAGGGAGAGCTCATCACATAGTCATTGAATAAAAAATGAAATTTATTAGTTATGTATAAAGTATGAATGGCTGCGAGAATCCAAATGGCTTAATTTTTCTTACAGTTCCTAACTTCATTAAACACATAGATTCAGTGGCCCTATACTGGCTAATTTAAATCTATTATGCCTTCCACAAAAGCCATGATTCTTTAATGCAATCTTGTGGGGGAAAACTTATTATTCTTTTGATTAGGGTGAGATCTTTTGATTAGGTTGTTTCCATGGAGATGTGACCCACCCAACTGGGGGGAAACTCTGATTATATTATTTCTCTGGAGGTGCAAATCCACCCATTCAGGGTGGGTCTTGATTAGTTTACTGTATCCCTTTAAGAGAGCTCACAGACAGAAGGAGCTCAGAGAAGCTAAGATATGCAATCCAGAATTTGCCCCTGTGAGAAGCTAAGAGCTGACATAGACCCAGACGCTTGGAGATGCTGGGAGATGCAGACAGAAGGATGTTTGGAGATGTATGCTAAGAGACGAAGCCCAGAGTTTGTCCCGGAGAAGCTAAGAGAGGACTCCCAGATGATTAAAGAGAAACACCCCAGGAAAAACAAGCAGAGAGCTGAGAGGAGCTAAGAGAGACAGAAAGCCAGGGACATTTTGGAGAAAGCCATTTTGAAACACAAGCCAGGAGCAAAGGACCAGTGGACACCAGCCATGTGCCTTCCCAGCTGACAGAGGTGTTCTGGACACCACTGGCTTTTCTTCAGTGAAGGTATCCTCTTGTTGATGCCTTAGTTTGGACAATTTTATGGCCTTAGAACTGTAAATCTGTAACGTAATAAATCCCCTTTATAGAAGACAATCCACTTCTGGTATTTTGCATAATGGCAGCTTTAGCAAACTGGAACACTGGCTTCTAGGAGGCTTTTAAAAATCTCTTAATTTCTGACTATGTGATTGGAGATGCCTTTTCTTGCAACAGATTCTCCTAATATTTTGTTTACCCAGATCTCCTTGTCCATATCTGATGGGCAATTCTCCATTACTGTGATGCTAGAGGATTCTTTAAGGACTAACCTTTGGGAGATCCCATTCAGAGATTTCACTTGGATTTTACTGCATAGCCAGAATGGGAGAAAAACTCTTCAAGAAGAGTGCATGTATTTTCACGATTCTTGACTTTAATCACTTTACCCTTTAAATTATTTGTGAGCCCTCCTGCCTTATTTGCAGTTAGTTATACCCATCTACATCTTTCCACATCAACAAAAGTCACTTATTTTGTTCTGGTCATTTAGTGGTCCAGATGTTACTTACTGCTGGTAGGATTTTGTGAGTGAAACCAAACGCTGCCGTTTTCCCCGTCTATACCGTGAGCCGTTTCTTCTACAAAAACTAACAAACTCAAGTCATAGAGAGGCAGTTGACAGATTTCCTATCCACTTGTTTCATTGTATTGGAGAATTTTCCTCTCATGTTTCTCATCTCATTATGGAGAATAGGCCAAGGGAATTTACATCCCAAGAGCAATGATTTAACCTGATAGTAGTTTCCACTGCTAAAAGGAAGATTGTCTTTCAAGTGTTTTTGTCCAATCCTATTAGGGTGATTTATTTTGTTCCATTTAATTTTGCAATTTCAGAAGTCTCCTTTAAGTATTATCAGACTGAGGAAAATCGAGATCCCATACCCTCTGTGATACTATCTTTTTAAAAACTGTATAGTAAATCTCAATAGACTTTATTTGATAATGATTTATAATAACAATTGTCCTGTTAGAAATGTACTTCAAAAGACTGTAAATGTCAACTCCCTCACAGCATTATCATTTAATACTATTGCCTCATAAAGCAAAAATTTTCTAAACTTTTTGTATTAAAGAAAATGGATTTGCATTGAATTTGGATTGTATGTTTGTTTCTGTCTGATTTGCTTTTTAATTGTTTGAGAATAAAGGAGACAGATGACACTTATGGAAGGAGGTTATTTAAAATATCTTTGCCCTGCATCTCCTTCTCTGTAGGCTGACATTCTAAGACCCAAGAAAGGTGGAAACTAAACTGGGAGTAATTTATGCAGGACCTGTTCACATGTTTGATAGAAAAAGTGGCGGGAAGAGGTATCTGTGTCTGGAGTGGGTGATGGTGGTGGGGTGCAGTGAGAGGAACGAGGTGGCCTGAAACATGTGACAACTCCAGGGATTATGGGAGAGAATAGAAAAGGGGATGACAGTTTTCATTCAAGTTAGGAGAAAAGAGATTTTATTCAACTTTGCTGGTTGCATTTTTATTTTTGCTTTATTCATTTTTAATTGAGTCTCCCCTGTTACATTTCTAGTCTGATTTTGAGATCCTGTCATTATGTTCACACATGCAGCATCTATTGCGGATGTGATAAATATAGGGAAGAAACAAGGTATTTGAAAAAACATTAGATTTCGACTCTGACACTTTGGGGTTTTGTCCCTCTGCAACTAAATGTGTAGAATTGGGCAAGTTATAGGAGCTCAATTTTCACACTAGAAAATGACCCTTATCCCTGCCTCATCACAGAAATAATGTGACAAGCAAATGAATTCTTGAATATGGCACAAGATGTACAGGGCATTGCTATATATTCTCTAAACTGTAAATTCTAAGACAGTGCCTCTCCAAACACTACCTGGAAAAGGTTGGAGACATCCATGAAACCACTAAATTTAGGGGGTCTGGAGACCAAAACTGTTTCCATAGTAATACTTAGGCTCTGGTTGCCTTTTCCACTCAAATGCTTGCAGTGACATCATCACACCTGAAGACAGTGGGATGTGCGCTTCTGTGTTCTCGTGTTCTCCAAAACGTGCTTTCCAAAATAGAAGCTCAGAGCATAAAAAGGTACATTTCACAGAATAAATAACTCAGGGTTTGCTTTTTGGGATTTCCAGTGGCTTTTTACTAGCTGTATTCAGCCAAGATAAATCCTTGTAACCTCATTATCATCCAGTAAAACATTATGTTGAAAACACAAAGCTGACCTTGAACCGATGAGGGAAGACAAGAAGTAAGCATATTTCAATGTCCCACTTTCAAATATGATTCTGCTTTTTTAAAAAAACTTTTCTATTTGTAGATTTTCCCCTAAACTATGATTTTAGAATTTTGTCAAATTTTTTCTAAAATATAAGAATACTATTTTATTTTTTATATTTAAGATTGGATATTTGGATTTCAAAAGGAAGATTCGAAGACCTGCTTTCTCAACCCACAGCTGCACTAGCTAAGTAAAAAAAAAAGACTAAAAGCCTAAAACTGATATGTCAGATAGTTCTTTATCTCATGAAGGAAAAAATCTGCTCCAGAAATGCTGGGTGATACATTAAATAAGAAATAAAATACGATAAAAGCCATTTTTCCTTACTTTTGCAGTTGTAAATAATTTACCTTAGCATGTCTTTTTCAAGAGAATATTTCAAACAGTAATGTTTTTTCAGTTCGGCTTCAGCATTCATTTTGAGGTCGATCTTTCAGAGTTTAAAAAAGAAGGAAGTGAATATTTTTAATGTACATGTCATGAGGTCTTTATAAGCCAAAACTTATTTGTTACATTTTTCAAATTAGAAATGAAACAGTCACTGATGCACCTTTCAAATTAAGTTACAACCTCCAGGTTAAATTACCACATTGCCCTTTGGAGAAAAAACAGGTGAGAAACTATTAAAGCTTCGTACAGTTGGCATTGTTGGAATGCCTCTGGAAGAAAAGTTAGCAAAAGGAGTCACAGACTGCCTGTTTTCCATGAAACAATATCACACTGATTTAACAATTTAGTTGCAAATATGAAGACTGCGTCAATATTTCATTTGCAGAATTGTATTTTCACGTTACAAATGGATGCATCTTCATGCTTGGCTGGACTTGCCATTTTGCCTGTATTTATCTGTCATTAGAGCCCTGTAATCATCAAAGATTTTATGTTACTGCTTGACAACAAACCCAGTGCTGAAATAGAGAAAGTGCCGAAAATTCTTTTGTATCTCATGGTCAATCCAGGAACAACTATGCTGACATTTACACCGAAGGCCAAAAGCAACGGTCGGTAAAGCTCCTGGTGCCTTGGAGACCAGGGCCATGCAGGCATACCTTGTTTCACCGAGCTTTGCTTTACTGCACTTCACAGATACTGTGTTTTTACAAACTGAAGGTTTATGGCAACCCTGCGTCCAGCAAGTCTATTGGCCCCATTTTTCCCACAGCATGTGCTCCCTTCATGTCTCAATGTCACACTTCGGTAGTTCTCGCAATATTTCAAACTTTTTTCATTATTATTATACCTGTTATGGTGATCTGTGGTGTCTGATTTCACTAGTCTAATTGTTCTGGGGCACCACAAACCATGCCCACACAATACGGCGGACTCAGTCGACAAATGTGTACGTTCTGACTGCTCCACTGCCCAGCACTTCCCCATCTCTGTCTCTTCCCCTATCCTCGGGCCTCTCTGTTCCCTGAGACACAGAAGTACTGATATTAGGCCAATTAATAACTCTACAATGGCCTCTACGTGTTCAACTGAAAGGAAGGATCTCATGTCTCCCACTTCGAATCAAAAGCTAGAAACCATTACGCTTAGTGAGGAAGGCAGGTAGAAAGCCGAGACAGGCTGAAAACTAGGTTTCTTGTACCAAATGATGAACCAAGTTGTGAATGCAAGGGAAGAGTGGTGCCTGAAGGAAAAGAAAAGGGCTACTCCAGTGAACACATGAAACAGCCTCATTGCTGATATGGAGAAGCTTTAGTGGTCTGGACAGAACATCAAGCCAGCTCCACATTCCCTTAAGCCAAAGCCTAACTCTCTTCAATTCTATGAAGGCTGAGAGAGATGAGGAAGCTTCAAAAGAAAAGTTTGAAGCTAGCAGAGGTTGGTTCATGAGGTTTAAGGAAAGAAGCCATCTCACATAAAAGTCCAAGTGCTGACATAGAAGCTGGAGCAAGTCATCTAGAAGATGTAGTTAAGATCGTTGATGAAGGTGCCTACTCTAAACAACAGATTTCCAATGTAGACAAAACAACCTTCTATTGGAAGAAGATGCCATCTAGGGCTTTCATAGCTACAGAGAAGTCAATGCCCGGCTCCAAAGTTTCAAAGGTCAGGCTGACTCGCTTGTTAGGGCTAATGCAGCTGGTGACTTTAAGTTGAAGCCAATGCTCATTTACCATTCCTAAAATCCTAGTGCCTTTAAGAATTATGCAAGGTCTCTGCCTGTGCTCTATAAAGGGAATAACAAAGCCTATATGCCAGCACATCTGTTTACAACATGGTTTACCGAAGATTTTAAGCCCACTTTGAGAAAAATTTCTCAAAGTGGGCTTAAAATCTTCAAAGTTTTCTACTGCTTTCTACTGCTCAGAAAAAAGATTCCTTTCAAAACGTGACTGCTCATTGACAACGCATCTTGTCACCCATGAGCTCTGATGGAGATGTACAAAGAGGTCAACATTGTTTTCATGCCTGCTAACACAACATCCATTCTGCGGCTCATGGATAAAGGAGTCAATTTGAATTTCAAGTCTTATTATTTAAGAAACACATTGTGTCAGGCTATAGCTGTCAGAGATATGATTCCTCTGATGGATCTGGCCAAAGATAATTCAAAACCTTCTGTAAAGGATTCACCACTCTAGATGCCATTAATAACATTCATGATTCATCAGAGGAGGTCAAAATAGCAACATTTGCAGGAGTTTGGAAGAAGTGCTTTCAACCCTCATGGATGACTTTGAAGGGTTCGAGATTTCAGAGGAGGAGGTATCTGCAGATGTGGTAGAAATAGCAAGATCTGCAGATGTGGTGGAAATAGCAAGAGAACGAGAACTAGAAGTAGAGCCTGAAGAAGTGACTGAATGGCTACCATCTCATTACAACACTTCAACGGATGAAGAGTTGCTTCTTATAGATGAGCAAAGAAAGTGGCTTCTTGAGACGGAATCTACTTCTGGTGAAGATACTGTGAACACTGTAGAAATGACAAAGGATTTAGAATATTAGATAAAATTAGTTGATACAGCAGCATCAGGGTTGGAGAGGATTGACTCCCATTTGGAAAGTTCTACTGTGGGTAAAATACTACTGAACAGCATCACATGCTACAGAGATACCTTTTGTGAAAGGAAGAGTCAATCAATGTGGCAAACTTCAACGCTGTCTTATTTTTAAAAATTGCCACAGCCACCCCAACCTTCAGCACCCACTACCCTAACCAGTCAGCAGCCATCAACCCTGATGCAAGACCCTCCAACAGCAAAAAGATTACAACTTTCTGAAGGCTCAGGTGATGGTTACCATTCTAGCAATAAAGTATTCCTTAACTAAGCTGTGAACATTTTTTTTAGACATAATGCTCTTGAACATTTAGTAGTCTACACTATAGAGTAAATATAACTTTTATATGCACTGGGAAACCAAAACATTTCTGTGACTCGCTTTATTGTGCTATTTGCTTTATTGCGGTGGTCTGAAACAGAACCTGCGATATCTCCAAGGTCTGCCTGTACCAGGAGCCATTGCAATATTCACTCCCACACCCTCAGAGCACATGTAATGCCCTTGGTGATGAAGGCAAGACGATTCCCTTTATTAAACCTCAGAGCCTGAAGAGAGAGCTCTCTAATGTTTTGTGTGAGGCCACGGGAAGTTTGCATAAAGCGCTTCTGTTACATACGAGTATGATGTGATGACACAAAAATCAGTTTTGCTGTTGTTTGAGTTCTCAGCTGAAGTGACCATTTTTTCATGGAACACCATGTGTGTATGAAAGAACAACTGACAAACAATGAGCTAATCAGATTTGTGTATCTGGCAGACATTTTCTCAGAAATGAATCAAGTGAGATTGTCACTTCAAGGAAAACAACTGACATTTTGTCCCAGTGTGACACACATCACTTCTGCTAACATTCTGTTACTGTTACATGGTCCTGCGCAGTCACGAGGGGCCTGGGAAGACTGCCTGAGGGAAGCGTGGAGCCCAGTCCCGGGTGGACAGGCCAGGCCCTGACCACAGTGTATAAGTGAATTAAACCCAGATATTTTGACTCAGGTCCCATTATCTGCTTAATGCATAGTATGGTCTGTGTTAGGCAGTGGTATGGGGTATTGCAGTAAAAGTCTTATTATTTTCCCAAAGTTTAAAGATATATAATTAGCCAATATTTTCCATATTTTGGTACAAAACCTACCCCCTTTTCCCTCTTCACTGAAATATTTCCAAATCACGTCCATTTCTCCAGTCTCTGAAGTTATTGAATACGCATCAACAATCTGATCACACGCTATCACACAAATGTTTTTTTGTTTGTTTGTTTATTTGGTTGGTTTTTTTCATTTGATAATTTCTATATGGGTTATTTGGGAATAGATGTTATTGAGGTTTTGTGGGACAAAACTGTCAACCAAGAAGCCCACATCAGTAAAACAATCATTCAGAAAATGAAGGTGAAATAAAGACATTCCCAGATAAACAAGAAATGGAGAAAACTGGCTGCTAGCAGCCCTGCCTTATGAGAAATACTACAGGAAATTCTTCAGGCCGAAAGTGAGTGACCTTGGACGGTATTTTGAATTCACACCCACGAAACCAAAAAGCCCCAGTAGAGGCAACTACATAATTATAAAAGACAGTATAAATGCATATTTCTTCTCCTTTATTCTTTTGACCGATTTAAAAAGCAATTTTATAAATCAATGGGTATATAATTGTATTGCTGGTCCAATAACAAAGAAATGTAATATATTTGCCAATAACAGCACAAAAGAGGTGGGGAAATGATGCCAGGGAGTAACTCAGATCCACCAGAACACAGGAAGAAAATCAGAAATGGCTAATGGGACAGGTAAATAATAAACGTCACAAATCCTTGATCTCCTTCATTCTCTCAGCTTCTTCAGAAGAAATAAAGTCATATAAAATAATTACAAAAGTGCAGGTTACTGCTCATGGGTGCAGGGTGTCTTTGGGGGGAGGAGAAAATGTTCTAAAATTGATTATTGTGATGACTGCACAACTCTGAATATGCTAAAACCCACTGAATTGTATACTTTGAATAGATGAATTGTATGCTATGTGAATTACATATCAGTAAATCTTTTGTATAACAAAATTTGTAAACATTACGTTCTGATAATCATTTGAACATTTAATTTTCAACTCTGCAATAGGCCAAACTGCTGGTTTAGTTTACTTTGGGGTACTGTGTTTAAAACTGCCATATATTTCAATAAGAAAATTATGAATACTCTTTTGAATCAACTAAATAAGCATCAAACCATCATATGGAGCATATCCTGCTAGTTTTTCATTCTGTGAGCTCAAGTTTCAAGGCATGAAACCCTATATCCAGGGAGTATAATTTGCTGGCACCTTTGAGTGATTCAAAATAAGTTCACAATATGGGGAAATTCACACCAAGTCTGCAGCAGTGAAACTAACTTTTGAAAATAATACCATTTTTTGGATAATTTTGCATTATGGGGTTATTATTAACCATTACTCAAATAATAGTTACATTCCATATGCAGTATTAACTCCTTTATGTGTATTATCTGATTAATCCATCCAACTGTCATATGAAATAGCTACTATTATCACCTCCTAGTAGATGTGGAAATTGAGGCTTGTAGAATTTAATTGGTCTAAGATTGCCGTCTGCAGAAGGAGCAGACTCTGGAGTGAGATCCAGGCTTCTCTGACTGCAAAGCCCTGTTCTGAGTCCTTAAGTTAGAGACTAGGGGGTTCTCTTGTGGGTGAGCAGGTGAGGGTGAGATGTCCGGAGGGCCCTTTTGCAGGGTTTCCACCTTCCACAATGGCTGCAAAGGAAGGCTTTTGGCTTCCTCTCCAAGGGAAGCTGTGCTCACCCATCAGAGCCATCTCAAAGATTGCAAAGACGACCGATGGCCATTAAACAACTCTAAATTCCCACTGCCCAACTCCAACATCTCAGTATGCTGGGAATTCACATTTTTTAAAATGTGGTATTGATAAAATTATACAAAGAAAGCCCTGGGGACCCCTCAGAGAAAAATAAAAAATAAAAACAAAACAATAACAACAAAAACAACCCATGCCTTACTTCCTTTTTGAACCATGAACTCCCTCTTGAATTTCCTCTAGAAATCATTTTTTTTTAATATTGAGAAAAAAAGGAGTGTATTATGTATGACCCATTTACATAAAATAAAACCAATCTATAGTTTTTAGAAGTCAAAATAGTAATTACTTCTGGGGAGGAAGAAGAAAATAGTGATCAGAGAGTGGCCCCTCAAAATCCACACCAAGGCAGCTGACCTAGGAGGCCAATCAAGACTCTAGTTAGTTAAGTTCGACTCAATAAAAAATAAAGCCTCCCTGCTGTAAACCCGTCCCTATAAAACGGACAAACCCCCAAACAATGGGACTCAAGCTACCTTCCTTTTTATGGCTATAAAAATCACTTGCCTGCCCAGAAGCTCAAAGCTGCTTCCATTTTGCAAGTGATCCAGCTCCTCTGCTGCAGCAAAACTTTTGGTGTCCCAAATAAAATGCTGCAATCTGCAAACGTGGTTCTGATTTGTCTCTTAACAGTGTCATGTTGTGACTGGCTCACTAATTGTGCAGTGTTTTTACATCTGTTAAAAGGAGGCCTTTGGAAAATGTAAACATTAAATTAAACCAGTTTCTGTCCCCCTCTGGTGGCTCCGCTTCATTCATAAGACCTTTGACTGGGCCTGGGCCTGGGAGTGAGCAGCGGGTGGTGTGACAGAAACCTGTGTGTGAGGATGGGGTGTCGTACAAGGAAAAGTCCCCGGGCATGGAGTGATCCCCAAATTGGGAGTGCTCGTTTATCATAGTACAACCCTACATTTATAAATGTGCACAGGCCCGGACCCCGGAGCTGTGACATAGAAATTCAGAGGTCACACCTGCCTCTGTTTCTCTCCTTATCCGTCCCAAGGCAGGGCTGAGATGAGGAAGATCTTTCTCCCCATCAGAGCAGACAATGGGAAGGGAGCCGGCCTCTGCCCACACAGGTGGGTCAAGGGCACAGGACATTCTCAGGTGAACAGGTAAGCAGAGGGCCTGAAGGTGCCACCCGCTGTGGGACAGGTGGAGGCTCAGCTGCAGAGCCCTGTGGCACCTGTCCGCCGGCACGGCTCAGGACGGCCCTGAGCCCACAGCAGGGACTGCTAAGCTCCGCCTTAAATGCATCCACTGGACTCCACAGAAAGACGTCAATACAGAGGGGGGCCTCTCTTAACTAGAGAGACGCCTAAGTCTGGAGGGGTAACGCCTGCTCTTTCAAAATAAACAAAACATTGGCCGCAGCAGCCCTCAAGGGTAAGCATTTAACCAGGTAACACACAACTGGTTGGAGCACTGATTACTGAGTGATGGTATCACATTGATGTTTTTAGAAAACATATTATTTCCAGGGCCTACAGAATTAACTGAGTAGAATATCCAACAGCTTCTGAACATGAAGTGTATTCTAAAAGTTTGGCAGTTTGATTCAGTGGCACATTAAAAAGTTTTCTGTCCGCTACTCTACAGCTCCCAGTGCCCGAATGACCACGTGTCTCAAAACAAAATATTCCAGGAGTCAGCATCCTGGGTTCTCAAGAGGGTTATTGATTTTAGTGTCAAATGTTTCCCAAAGAAAGCAATGTTACATTCCTGAGGCAAGAATAAATGTTTTCCTGTGAATTAATAAGGCCAAATACTTTAGCCTATGCCCACACATTTTCACGGAAATTCAACCCTCCCTAGCAAAGAAAACGTACAACTTCCCCCAGGGTTGATGATGTGACTCCCTGCCTTGCAGTTTGGCTAGAGTTTTCCTTGAAGATAAAAAGAAAAGACTAGAAGACATTGCAGCCTGTTTATCCCAAAGTCACACCCAGAAACTTAAAGTATTAAAACAAATTCCCAGTACTTTCACTTAACCTACTGAGATACATGATATACATTTATGCTTTTCATCTAAAAATGATTATTTTAAGGCATAAAACACTAAAATGGAAATAAGTTTTTCTTAAATTAAGGAAAAGGAATTCTTTTCTAGCTTTCTATGATTCTGATTCACATTTTAGTTGTTTCTAAACTTGAATATTTTTCCCTCCATAATCTTTCACTGAAAGAGCTGCTAGCAATGCCCTAGCACTGGATTCGAGTACATTGAAATTTGCAACCTATGTAATTAGAGGGAAATTAATCTCTTTTTTTGCATTCAAACAAAATTTATCATTTGACAGAATCAATACCTGCCAGATTTTTAACCAGAATTAATTGTGAATTATGGATTATTTGCAATAATACAACACAAACATAGCTATTGGGACTCTTACCAAAGTTGTAGTGAAGTTACAAAACATTTTATATTGACCAATTATTTATAAAGTCTTATTAAATTTGTCAGTACTGCTGGTGGGAAAGATTTATTAGAACAATTAATGTAAAATGCCATGGAATATGTTTCCTTCTGAAATATTAATATCCATGAAACCCATTCATTATAAATCCAAATTTTGTAATCTCTCATTTGTTGATACTCTTAATTCAGGTCGTGGATGATGGTTTAAGCTGTCATACCCATGAGCACCCAAACATCAAAATGAGAGCTTCTGAAATGACAGATGTCAAATTCAGGAAAATGGGCTATCTCAAAGTGAACGAGCACAATCAGGGAAGGGGGCTCAACGGACAGCAACTGCACTTTTCTTACTTTATACCAGAAGCCAATTTGGGGTATGTTAATATGACCACAGGGTTATCTGCTTTGCCTTCATAGGCTTTACTGATCTCTGCCTTCCTGAGATATACAGTGCTTGGTGATGAGAAATAAATTTTAATATATATTGCAGGGTTTCACTATTAAGATTTAGCCCTTGGTGCCTATTTTAGGAATAAATATATGACTCCATTTTAACTAAAGCAAAACTTATTTCCGTTTTAGTGTTTTATGCCTTAAAATAATCATTTTTAGATGATGATTAATGGTTTTTCTACCATTTCTTTAGTTATTTTAGTAAAGTACATTTTTCTAGGAAAAATTTTACTTCAAAATATTCTGCTCTGAAATCTTCAAGTCCCTGCCAGACGCCCCTGCTCCTGGAGCACCACTTCTCCCCGAGGACGCTGTCTCTCCCGCAGACCTCTGGTTCAGTGGCTGCTTGCTCCCTCAGCCTCTATCACCCTGAACCTAGGGACGGGGCTCCTCCTTGCTCCTCTTCGCAGCTGCTGGAATATTATTACTGATCGTCATGCCTTGGAAACCCAAATTCTACTGCCACTGTCCTGGCCACGCTCCGACAGACCTTCATGACAATCCTCCTCCTCCCTCAAAGGTGTGTGCTCCTGGCTCACCATCATTCTCCCCAACCCTCTCCCCTCTTCATTCTTTGTGATTTCATTTGTCACACGAGTGATCCTTCTGAAAACCTGGCCTCTTAGTCTACTGACTAATGATCTCTTCCTCCACCCCTCTCTTCCTCCACCCCACATCACTTAGACACTCTCAGAATCACATCCTAGACATTATCATTGCCAATGATTGTGTCGGAAGAGATTCTGAGAGAAGAAGTTTAAAAATAATACACCACATCTATAGGAGAAAAGCATATGGGCATTTTTGGATTGTATTGATCTTTCCAAAGTGTCACTCAGCCATATTGCTGGGCTAGCATTTTTAAGGAGAATTTTGTACCCTAAATGAAACCTTAGATACTGCATTTTAGAACAAGTCAGTATGTTGCAATATTCTGCTGGAGATAGAAAAACACACAAAAAAGAACTGAAATTTAGACAAAAGTGAAGAATATGTTCTTTTCCACTTGTTTTTCCTTCCCCCATCCTTGATATATATTTTTTAAAGTGTTACAAATAAGCACCTGCCAACTGTTTCCAACAGCCAGTTAAATAAGCAGGATTAGGGAAAAAAAAATCCTGAAATAGTGATAGATCCACTTTTTAAAGAAAACATGCTGTTTGTTTTTTTATTTTACTATATCAAAGCAAAACTCCGTTTTAGTACTTGGAAAATTGACTGTATTTGGTAAAGAGGAGGAAGCACTAGTTGGAACCACATGCTTGGCCTGGTTTCAGGGAAAGGGACACTGCTGGTGAAAATGGGGCGTGGGGCGCTGCAGCCGTGAAACTGGTGCACACACCCACCTAACGCTAGCTGCACGTTTCCCATGATCCTGCCTTTGTGAAATCTCCTGCACCACTGGGCTCCAGGGCCCGAATGTGCGTCAGTTCACACTACCAAATTCCAGCTACATTATTAGCTTCTTAAATTCCCAGGATGCCACGTTAACACACATCAGCAGATTTAAGGCTTGTTTTGCATGCACTTTGTAGACAGTTACACCACAGGTCACCTTACTCCACACACCAGGGCACACAACTTTGCAGCAGCCAATGTTATTTTTTCTGGAGGTATTTCTCTTGCTCACTGATTTTTTCCTTTAGCTCAACTCA
This sequence comes from Choloepus didactylus, assembly GCF_015220235.1. Classification (NCBI taxonomy): domain Eukaryota; kingdom Metazoa; phylum Chordata; class Mammalia; order Pilosa; family Megalonychidae; genus Choloepus; species Choloepus didactylus. Next base: position 5,127,477 of record NC_051329.1, on the reverse strand, counting down.
CAGCAGACAAAATGTCTAATCAAGTCCCATTCTGCCAAGGTGATGGAGAATGACAGCACACACAAAGTGGAAATGGGTGCTTGCTCAGCTTTCTTACTTGTGAAAAGAGAACTTCAGTAGCTTTCCTCCTGTCAGAGAAAAGAAAGTACAGGGTGTGTACAGCAATGACATGGAACCAAACATGTTTACTTCAAAGAATAGCCTCCTCTGGTGAAAAAAGTTAGTTCCCCACGGTATGGAGAAGTGAAATCATCCAACTGCCCTTGGGTAAATGAAGAACACAGAGACTTGAGCCTTTCTACTCTTATCGCCATCATTATGGGCCATTAATAAGATGCTTCCACCTACATGTGCTTTAGTTTTCCCAGCTACAAGGGGCAAGCAGTAATGCTGACTGCCTGGAAGATGGAATTTTGAGGGTGAATGAGAAGGCACTTTGTTTCCAGAAGCACTGTCTGACTCTGCACTCCCTGCCTGCTGTCCAGTTGTCTGAGGTCCTCCTCAGGGCTGACGGATTGCCTCATCTCCTTCCACTCCCCAGCCCGTGAGAACTGATATCCTGGCTCTCAGACGAACGTTGCCTCCTCTGGCATTCAACACTCTACAGTCTTCCCCTGTCCCCACCATGTCTAGAACCCTAGATGGGAAATCTGATTTCCAGTTCCGACGTCACCACCATCTCACTGGGTAATTCAGTCTTTCCAATTTTCAGCCTCCCCTGTTTTAAATTTGGGACATTAATACATAATATTGCCTTTTATGTAGGCTTTAATAAACTCTTATTTGGTTAGTCTCCAGAAACATTAGCCATTAATGAAACATGAGATTTTGAGGACACTTTAAAAGATGAAAACTGCTCTTTGTATGTTTCAGGTTATCACCATGGAGAGCTTCTTCTAATGCAATGATGACAAGTTTGTCATAAGGGTCGATGCTCCATGCAATTTCCATCTAACCAACCCTGACACAATTCCATCCCTGCCCACCTGAGCGCACACGTGGGCAAAGAGGCTTCGGGACACAAGTCTGTAGGCAGTGCCCGTCAGCTGGCCTGTGAGGTCAGATTCCCGCACCTGGGCAGCACAGGGAGGGAAAGGGAAACGGACTTGGGTTCTTCTCCGGACTCTGCTTGCTGGTGGTGTCTGTAAAGGAGAGGCAAGTACTTCGTAGAGCATGCAGAAGAGGTGCGCATAAAGTGTTCGACAAGTAGCTGTTATCATTACACATTAAACTGCACAAGAGCAGGAAGGATAATTGTTTTCACTGAATATAGATTTAGCTGTTGCAACAGAGAACTCTCTTTAAAACTTACTCATTTATAAATAAATTTAAAAGAAATAATTTACTTCCCTATCAAGTGTCCATCTGTATAATTACGATTAATGTCTGATAACAGAAGTTATTTTTCTATCTTAAACAGAGAAAGACTTCTGCCACCTACCAAAAATTTACTAGGACGGAGCTATTTTTACTAAAGTGACTTCCACTGCACGAGGATTTATTTCATAATTATGAGAAACCTATGATCTCAAATGGTGGTGGCTGTGATTTCTGAGGCTCATCTTTGGGAGCTATTAGGGGAATAGTAGAGATAAGAAACACTCTTACAAATTATGATTTAAAGAACTCAGGAAGTTTAGAAACAAATTACCATATTATAATTAGTCAAGAATTATCTTTCATCATCTATCATTTTCACATACTATCAAAATGGGAACCACTACAACTTATTCTATAATTCCAAAACTTCTGGAACTTGGAGAACCAGCTGAGAACATATCACCTGCATAGCTGGAAATGCTTTCAGAGTTTACAGATTAAACTACATGAAAGAAGGAGCAGCCTGTGTATCTTCTGAGCTCCTTCTTAGAAGTCAGACTGCCATGCCAACTCTTCTATCTTCAAAGGGTCAAAAGAGGTATACTGTGAATCAAACCAATGTTATACAAATACAGTGACTCTCACATGTTGCACAGGTCTTCTAAGAGTTTTTATTATACTGTAAAAATCTTGTTTTCTAAATTATTACTGGTTATTTCTCTAAATTAAGGAAAGTGTTGTAATTTAGACACAATGTTGAAGACAATATGGCATATTTTAAATGGAGTGAAATAAATTATTGTGAAAGCATCTGTAACTAGGAAATTGAATTGCTTATCTGCCAACCACATGTGACTATATTTTTTAAAATAAAAACAAAATAAACTACTTAAGTAAATTCACATGGTAGTTATCAAATAACAATTTTTGTTAAAATGTATATGCCTTAAAGGAAAAACGAAGTCAGAAGTACTGGCTGCAATTTTTAGATTGGGACCTAAGGGCACGTTTAATACCCTAATTTGTTACTCAGAAACGTGATTTGCACATATGGATAAATGACTGGTTATTTTATAAAATTGCCTTTGGAATTATCAACTGGTATTAAATAAATATATTATTCACTTCTTAAGAATGCTTATCCGTAATGTTTTCAGCTCTAACATCTGGTGTTACCTGCTTTTATTCTACAGGAGATCACTGTTAAGACCCAAGACTTTCTCATCTATGAGGTGGATCCTGGGCCTTAGAAACATGATAATGATAAAAGCACTCATCACAATCTGATGTGCAGAACTACCTAAACACTTATACTGAGAATACAGTGGTTAAAGGGCAGCCCTATTGTTCTCTCTACATTTATCATGACTTTGAAAAACGCAAATGTTTTAATAACGTTTCAGATTTAGTTTTCTATCCGGGAAAATGGTACTTAATCACCATTGGTGTTACCGTGATTTTTGGACTTTGGGTGCAACCCCAAAAGACTGAAATACTGTTTCTCCTCCCTTGTCTCTAATGGACATAGACCACGGGGTCCTTCCTGAGTTCCTCTCTTCACCTTCTCCTGGGGTACCACTGATGGATTGGGCTTCCCAGCCCAGCTCTGGGGAAGAGAACACAAACTGTCCTGCTCAAATGCTTCCCTGTGGGAAAGACATAACTCCCACATAATTGGGAGGCATATTAATAAAAAACAATAACACATTTTATGCAGCTTATTTCTTGACTATAAAAAAATGCATATCCATTGAAAGCACAAAGAAAAAAGCAGGAGCTCCACTTAACACACCACCAAGATGTGAAAGTTCTAGCCTCTTGGATAGACTTTGTATCAGACACAGAGACTCGCACACATTTTTATAAAATTTGTGTAATTTAAGACCTCTGACTTCACAGGAACTTTCGGTGAGTGAATTCTTCAAATACTAGTGAAAGAAACAGCATGGTACAGAAGAAAATCCACTCTCTGAAGAGTACAAATATCTTCCAAATTCAGTAATGTTTTTATAAGGTACTGGTTTATGACTCTAGTGATGAACTTTATTGCTGATTATGTTTTTATCTGGCATTTTATTGATGTCTGTTTATATATTTAGGAACCCTGACCATGACAAAATATTTGATGTATAACATCAAGCCATTGAGCAATTTGTTGGATAGGATTCCAGTGTTTCACACAGTGACACTCCACTGGATAATGACGACATGTGTTTGAGAGGATGGGGAAGTTTCATCGCATCAGTGATGGGGCTATTAAAGAAGAACCAGTGCTTTGGAGGAAGAAAAGAGGAATGTGAACCTAGTGGAAACACACTTGCACACAGTGTTCTGTAATGCTGGGTGGAAGTAATCATCAACCACCAATTCCCACTTGTCCCACATCGATTGTTTTTTCTCCAGCAGGCATTCTTTCTAGGCTTTTCCCACCTCAAGATTGTCTTGTTCACGGTCCCCTGTAATAGAGTGTTCAGGAGAACAGATCTTGTATCTGTCAAGGAATGACAGAGTTATGCTTAAAAACACAAATCCTTAAATCTCAGTGGTTTATCAACAACAAAAGAGTACTTCCCAATTGTGTCAAATAGGATCACAGACTCTGCTTAATTCAGTCCCTCAAAGATCGAATGTGATGATGGCTCAATCTCAAGACAAGTTTCACCATCATGGAGGCAGTGGAGAAAGGGGGTGGAAGGTCAAGACCAAGAAACGCTTCCATTTTCATTTCCGTTTTCATTGGCTCAAACAATTTACACGGTCCCAGCTACTTCAATGGGGGCAGTAGGAACCACATTCCTTTGCTCTCAGAAGGACAGGGCTGGCTAGCAGAAGTAAGATCTGCCTCCATGCTCAACAAATAAATGAAAAACGGGTCAACTAGTGAGTATTGTTTTTGAACTTGATTCATCTATTCAAAAATACTTATTAACCACCTGTGCTGTACCAGACCAATCTCTGGGCATCACACTATACACCTTCGACAAAAAAGGCAAACATTCAAGGAACAGGGCACTGTTATTAGACAGCACACCTAATGAGAACTCTCTCATTTCATACTGGGCCTTTCAGCTTTCAGTACTAGGAGATGATGTTATTTTGAAAATGTGGGAATCATATGTAGGGCCAAAATTTGCACTAAATGCAAACTCTTTTTTTTTCAGTTAGGCACAGTTGTGGGTCTTTGTCACACTCATCAAGGGCAATAAGCAAATGTGTTGTCAGTGCCTTTCAGGTCAATAGTTTTCTGCACATCAAATTGTGATGAGTGGTTTTATCATTATCATGTTTCTAAGGCCCAGGATCCACTTCATAGATGAGAAAGTCTAGGGACATCTGTGTCTTAACAATGGTCTCCTATAGAATAAAAGTGCCATAAGAACAAGATGTTTCCTATGAACTAATGTATTCCCAGTATGTGGGACATAAGAGGTGTAAAATAACATCTGTGATTGATTGATTGATGTGCACTGCTGATCAAAGGCCTTGGATAAAAGAAATACCCCACAAGGAGTGTCAGCAAATGCCACATCATTAACTGGTCTTGCTGAGCAGGAGGGATGCCAGAAGGGAGATTTTTCTGGATTATTCCCTCCGGTGTTACCTCTTAGCTAACAGGAACCAGCTCTCCACATGGATGGAAAAAGGCAGTTTGGATAAAATGAGGCCTTATAAATGGGCACTGTTATTCCATGACTATAAGAGCATGCACAGACATCACACATTTAGAAGGACTGGACACACTGAAACAGATGATATCTGCAACAGTCTGCATTCCAGGCTTCTGCTGATGGGCAGAAACAGGAGAAGACTGGGAGGAAACTAGCCACGCCTCTTTACTGGTGCACAGCCACTGCTGCCCACTGCCATTGGCCACAGCAAGTCTAAGGCCAAGCCCGGCATCACTTGTCAGAGAGACACACTTGTCCCATGTGACAGCGAAGGGGGAATGACCATTTGCTGGACAGCTGTCCACATTAATAGCATCACCATTATCTTGTCTATTTTTAGTAATACTACAGACTCCCTCCATCTGAATACTCCTCACCACCTGCTTAATGCTCCCCACATGCCTCCCCAAATCCACTTGCACTAACTCTTTAATGACTGTTAGTGATATAATGGATGGGATTTTCTAATTTTTTTCTAACATATAGGCCAGATGTTCAACATCTAGGTTAGCCTCTGTATCCCTGGCTGCTAAAACAAATACCATGCAGTGGGTTGGCTTAAATGATGGGAATTCATTGGCTCATGGTTTTGAAGCTGGGAGAAGTCCAAAATCAAGGCATCAGCCGGGAGATGCTTTCTTCCAGAAGACTGTGGCATTCTGAGGCTGGCTGAGGGTGATCCTTGGTCCTTGACTTTTCTGTCATATGGAAATGCACACGGCAGCCTCTCCTGGCTTCTCTGTGTTCTGTTGACCTACTGCTTCTTTCTGTGGCTTTCTCTGTCTCAGAATTTCATTCTCCTTATAAAGGAATCCAGTAATAAGAAGAAGACCCATCCTGATTCAGCTGGGTAATACCTTATCTGAAGCAGCCTCATCAATAGGTAGGTTCACACTCACAGGAATGGAATGAAATTAAAACACGCTTTTCTGGGGTACATAACTCCAAGCCACCACAGCCTCCAACAAATATTTGCTGTATAACTGGATGAACATTGGTCTTAGAACTTGCAAAGAAAGTATAGAAAATACACATCTGTGTATTTATATTACTGAATACATGTATATGTATAAAATGTACATATACTTATTAAAATATGCATTATATAATTATTAGATAAATATGCATAATTCTATGGATACACAAATGAATACATACAAGTACAGAGGTTTATTTATCTCCCTTCTGTTCATGTTAAATTTCTGAAAAAGAGGCAAAACAATTCTCCCTGTTAAGGTGATGTGGTTATCTATAGATGTTGCCTAACTAAAATTGCCAATATGGATATTTACCAATGGAAGAAACCTGCGAGACCCTCTATGTTGGGAATCAGAATTTAGAGATGGGGAAACTGAGGCTGACAAAGGAGTGGGATGACTTGCCCAGGACCGTGCAGTCACCGGGCAGCAGAGCCAGGACTTATGCCAGGGGACAGGGGCAGGGAAGCTCTGCCGGTGGCTGGGGGCCTCTTCTGCTATGGTTAAGGAAGCACATGGCACCCACAGCCGCATGCGAGTCAAGGATTAACGCCACCTGCTCCTGAGGACGTGCACAAGTGCTGGAGTCACTGCTGCCTCTGCAGGTCTGACGGGTGAGCCAGGCCCATGGGAGGAACCCGAGGAAAAAGGTGGTGAAGTTGATGGCGGTGATGATGATACCAGAGGTGGTTATGTCCAGGTTGGTCCAGTGAAAACTGCAAAATTGTTAGGTGGTAAATGGAGTGTTACACAGACAAGAGGGAAGATGTGAGCCACTGATGACTACACAACTGCAAATAAAGCTACTCATATCATCCCTTTGTTTTCCTAACAGCTTTTACAAACCAACTTGTTGCCAAGGACACTTAGGTACATCAATATGAATGCATGAGGAGCAATAGGATAAAAGAAAATAAGTGGAATAGAAATTTAGTTTACTGAAGAACGCAAATCTCATCACTATTTGTAATTATTCAGTGTTATCAACTCATTGATTTTGCATTAATGTCTTGCATCAACCGCTACCTAACTTCATTCTGTTCTATTAAGAGTTTCTAAATTTCATCTGCTCTTTGAGAAAAAAGAACTTTAATTGTAATGGTGTCTCAAGGCCTTAGAAATAGAAAAGTATACATGCCCCAAATGCATAGTTATGATTGGTCTTTACTCATTTTCTCAAGTGTTCTACTTGGATTTACATTTTTTAAGTAAAAAGAAACACACTGGTTCTTTGTGCAACAATTTTCCAGTATATATTGGTTATATTTCTCATTAAAATCTTCCACAATAGTGGCCTAAAAGAAGATGGACATAGAAAAACCAAGCCATATAAATGTTTCTACATCAGCAGTTTTGTTGAAAAGCAATTATTAAGGAAGGAAAAGTGAAAATTACAGAAAGGAGGTCAATCTAAATTGATAAAAATTGTGGCCACCTGCTTACCCCATTTCCAAGGGAAAGGATTTTATATGTTCAATAAAGCAATCTCTTTGGGGGAAAGAAAAGTTACTCTGAAATTTCTGTTGTCTAAATATTTGTTAAAAACTCTAAACATCTGGTCTACCCATCCATGGCTCCACCTGGGCAGCAAGAGGTCAACGGTAGCTGTTTAGAAGAAAGCAAGACCATTGCACATGACTACACATTCTCTGGATTTAGGGGATCTGTGGAACACATTGGGCTAACTGATTATTGATTTCAAATATGGAAACATATTCAAAAGGCGTGGACTGATTTGTGAGAACTGACAGAACAGCTTTTAGGGCTGAGTTAGAGAGGAACCGTGCTAGTGACTTGCCGCTTCAGACTGCTTCCACTGGGATATGGTTTTAAACATTTGCAAAAGGGACTACCAACCAACTGAAGGTCATGCTGAAAATATATCTCCATCCCATAACCTCAGGCCAGTACTAATCAGTAGAAGTCAGAGAAATGCCAATGGACTATTTTCTCACGTTCATTTAGACTGAAATTGTACCTTTTGGTAGGTATGACATTATTTTGGAAATGTTAAAACCAAATATATTTAGAAATGAAAGACAACATTGTTGTTTAAAAAAACTAGATAACTTTTACTTACAATGTCACCGCTGCACAGAAACTTTCACCAATTATTAACAGATTTTTCCTTTGGGAAGTAAGATTTTAAGAATTTAAATTTTTGTTTCCGTTTTATAATCTGCATTTTCTATTTTTTCCTAAATGATTTTACTACCTATAATTAAAAGTAATTTACATTTTTAAATATGTACAAATATGCTTTGAAAAGGAGAGAGGGGCTTCATTAATTCAGAAAGGAGACACCGCAGGCTTGCCAACCAGCAGGGACCTATTCACCTGTGTGCCTTCTTCTTTGTTTTATTTCAATCTAATCAAAAAACTACTGTTTCACTGCTACAATTAGTTCCCAGTAATTTATATTCACCCTTACCGGGGCTCCTAATTCACATACTTCATTCCTATCAAAGTACTAAAGAGGTTTCACTTTATCTCAAGTACAAATAGCTGGAAAGAGCATTGCTCCCACCCTAACAATGAGAAAAAGTCAAGTAGACTGACAATCCTAACTTTCCTTTAACTAGTAAGAAAGCTGTGGTTGCAGGGGCATTAAATATCCTGAGAAGCACCCAGAGACAGCTCTCCAGTCAGGGAATGCTGGAACAACCGGGCCGTGGCCGGGCACAAGAGGACGGGGTGCCTGCTGGGCACGTGGGTAGGAGGCTACACCGCTGAAGGCTGAGTGGGGGCTGGTGTGAGAGCACAGGGCCTAGAGGGCCTGGAAACAGGGAGGACTTCTATGTACTTGAGGAATTTTTTTTCCAGGGACCCTCCACTCATGAGAATGCTGGGGCAGGCAGGAAGATAGAGAGAGCCTCCCTCGGTCCTGCAAATGTGCAGGAGGCCATCGCACAAAACCTGCAGGCCTGGAGCCTGCCCTCTCTCCCCCAGGAGAACCCCTTACTCCTATGAAACAAAAGCTGCCCACCCTGGGGAAGAGACAGCCAGCACGGGGGCTCCCAGGACGCAGGTGATGGCCTTGTGTGGCTTCAGGAAGGGTAAAAGGCAAAGGTCACTTTTGCCCTTGGGGGTGGGACCTGTTCTCCTCCCAGGGGGCAGGGGCAGACAACTCTGTCCTCCCCAAGACCCAGAGACTCAAGACAAAATTGAGGGCCCTAGAGGGGAGCCCGGACACCTGAGAAACCTGCCCCGGAGGTTTTTATGGCTCCCGGGTCACCTAGGACCTCGGCATATCGACACAAGTGAGGACCCCCTTCTTCCCTCCCTGTCACCGTCCAGCAAACGTGGAATAACAAGACAGCAAAAGGGGGAGGGAGGACCCCTTCCTGAGGGCCGCAAACATGGAGAATGCTTCTGACACCCTACGCACAAGACGTCCGTCACCGGATGAACTGGAGGCTGCGGTGTAGCAGGTGAAAGTACCACCAACTCTGTCCAGAGAGGAGACACCCCCACCTCCAGGCTTCAGGAGTGCCCACCCAGGGTCTCCCCAGCCCCCCGTGGTGCAGAGACCATTCATTCTAAAGCAGGAAAAAGAAAAGCAGGAAGGAGCAGCCCTTTCTTCCAAAATCCAGGTCACCAACAGAAGCAGACTCGGAGACGATGTCAACAAACATCACCGGACCCCAGAACTACCCCCGCCCTCAGCCTGCCTCATTTTGGTTACTAGTTCTTTTCACCATCAGGCATAGGGTTTGCCTTATTTATTTGCTCCTTGTCTTTCTCTTCCCTCTAAAGTGGGACAGAGACCTCATCTCTTTTTCCCCCACGGTCTAGAAAGTTACCTGCATAGGCAGCCTTCAGGGAATGCCAGTGGAACGTATGAATGAATGACTTGCCTTTATGTTTCTCAAACCTCTTGATACCTAAGCACGTGGCTGGAAGTGTTTTATGTTCTTTGTTGTTAATTATAAAAGCAGACGAGTGGGACCAATTCTATTTCCCTGAGAATATAATCCACAATTAATCTGACTTTCATTTTTGAGGCTTATAATCCCCCCCCGCCCCTGCACTGTGAGTAAACACTGGTGAAGGGAAGAAAGAAGTTTCCAACTATTGCACTAAGTATTCCTTCTCGGTACTTTCCTGAAAAGGTCTCATTCACTGCTACCCAAAAAAGAAACCATTTATTAGTGAGAATTACACCCCAACTCTGCTAAGGCTGACTCAAGCTCCACAGACTGAGTTCCTCTGTTTCCTTAGCATCTGGCCCACTGGAGGAGTCCATCAAATATTTATTTACTATTAGCTCCATCAACACAGTTCAGCTCCATTTAACTCTGCATTCAGGGAACATGGGGTTCTAACGGGAGATTTACTGGTGAGATCTGCAATAGGAACTATTCAAATAGTTCCCAGGAATTCAATGAAAAGTCTGCCAAGTGATAAAACATATTTTTAATAACTTCAGTGATTTCGGAAATGAATTAGAATCCGTTCTTCGATTATTGGAATTGAATATACTAAATATATCAAAAATGCCTTGTCTGTCTGTGTTCCTGTACACCGACAGTCAATTTCTTTTTCCTTAGGGAAACCACAGTTTTGCTATTAAGGCCTCTCAACTGATTGGATAAAGTTCACCCAGATTATCACGGAGAATCTCCTTTATTTAAAGTCAACTGATTGCAGGTGTTAATCACATCTACAAAATGTCTTCACAGCAACATCGAGATTAGCACTTGACTGAATAACTAGGAACTATAGGTTAGCCAGGTTGACACAAAACTGACCATTAGACTCCAGCAATAATTTGACTGGGGGGTAGAATTCATGAAAAATCAGGACTGCTAGGAAAAAAGACATCATTATAATTTAAAAGTTGACAGACCTCATGTCTAGATTTCCAGCAAAGCTCATGAACAGAAACTGTCTGGCTTTATTTAACCTACATTCTGTGAGCACAAAGACTGACTGGGAGTTAAGAACAGACCATGTGCTCAGGGCACCAGCCTGGCACAGAAGATGGTAGAGTTTGGCTCCCTGGGTAAGACTCTTGGGCATGGAGAGTGTAAAACAGAGAAGGCAACATAAGAAAGCAGGCTGGGCCAGCCAGTTAAAGAGAGGGATTTCCTGCTAAAGAGCCGTCTGATCCCCTCAGGAGACCTTTCAACTATTTGGCAGTGGAAGCCTAGCTAAGGGGAACTGGAATCACCTTGGTTAGGTGCCGTGTCTGAGGTTCACCTGCATAATTTCCTCTAACCTTGGATTCTGCATCACGATTATTCCAAGGCAGTGGCGGGCACTTGGCCCTCACATGTTCTCATTCCTAACAAGGGTAATCGCTTACCCTGGGCAGCACTTCATGGCAAACTTTTTACTAACCAAGTATGAAAGAGAAAATCACTGTGTCTACTGATTGCTGTCATCTACTATTTTATTTAACTGTAACGTATTCTCTAGGAATGATTTAATACAAGGAGACATAAAATATGCCTTTAGAAATCAAATTATCTAGTTGAAAAGCTTTATCTTATTATGGCTTAATTTTCTTGGCTGCTCTTCAATTTCCATTTGAATGTCCTGCAAGGTGATTTTTGCCCCTGACAGACAGATGATGCTCTTGCCAAAGTCCATGTAAGTCAGTTGCCTTGTCACTCTGGGAAAGTGTGAACTATTTATTCAGGCTCCAGTTGGAAATTTAATTCACGATTGCCACAAAGTTTAAATCGTTAAATAAGGTTCAAATCCATGGCTAAATGCTATTTAGAAGACATCACCTATTTATTGAGCACGTACTATGTACCAGACACTGTGGAACCCAGTGAACAACACAGACAAAACCCAGACTCCAGCAGCTCCGCCTGGGACAGGGGACTATCAAAGGCCCAGGCAATCAAATGACAGTGTGACCACTGCCTTGGGGGTAGGTACACTGTGTGCTAGGGGCACAAACCAGGATGCCAGGCATTAGGGAAGCTTGTCCTTGGAGGTTTACATCTCAGCTGAAGCCCAGGGTCAATTAGAAGGAGGCCAAGCAAAGGAAGCAGAGAGAGATCTCCAGGCCTACAGAAAAGTGGATGCAGCAGATGTCCATGCCTTGTCACACCCCTTGGGCCTTTCCTTTTGCTCCAGCCAGCTTCCAACTATTGTGCTGCAGCTCTGTGCCAGAGGACCCTCTCCTTCCTCTCCAACTGCTCAAAGGCAGGCCAGACGGCTGAAGGATTCACATCCCTCCCTTCCAGAAGCCCTCAACCAATGAATAGTCTCCAGCCGCTGCAGCTGGATTTTGTGTGGTCTTGTAACTTGCTTTGTTCCATAGGAAGTAGTGGACATGGAGATGTGCCAATTCTAAATCTAGCTTTCAAGGGCCCTTGCCTGCTTCTGCCTTCCTTCTTGGACCTCTGCTTCTAACGTGAGCAGAAGCTTGGGTGATCCTGCTCAGGATGAGAGACCACAGGGATCTCAGCTAGTCTTCTCGGCAGCATTCAGCCTAAATCAGCCCCCAGCTGGCTGATGGGCATCTGAGGAAACCCCAGGCCAAACAAGACCAAAAGTACTGAAGCAAGCCCAGTCGAGAACAGCAAAATGGCCCAGTTGACTCCTAGTCTGGTGAACAATACTTGGTTTAAAAGCTACTGAATTTTGTAGTTGTTTGTTACACAGTATTGTAATGACAACAACTAACTGATACAAAGGATTTCATGGTTTTTAATTGTCCTTACTGAGTATTTGGGGATGGTGGGAGTGATTTCATTACATGAACCACAGTCTTCAGTCATCATTACCCAACACACAACCCCATCATATTTTCTCTCGTACTCCTGCTAGCCTTATTAAATAAACTCCCATACACTCCTTAACCAAGAGAACAAAATATTTGGAATTTCATACTGAGAAATGATTGAGATACTAGCATAAGTAACAATACATGAGAGATCAAAAAAAGGGCAGTGCAATTTTATTAATTCTGGCTTCAATCATTCACCATGTAACAGTCTTCTGTATCAGGTGATTAAAAGGGAACCTTCATCCAGTTGAAGTAAAAACAACAACAACAAAAACAGCATGGCCAGTGTTAGAGGGAGGGTGTTTAACTGACACGGACAAAAGCATTGAAGCTGTCTCACAAAATGGAACACGCCAGTTCCAAAGATCTATGTTTATTAAAGCCAACTATCTGTAGGTATTCGTCATTAACAGAATACTGCATGTATTCAGAATTTATAAAACTTTTTCTAGAAAAGTAATCAATAATCCAGACTGTCTTCACCCCAGCAGCGTAAAGTAGACTCTTCATCATCAAAATTCCCTAACCTTTAAACAACTCCTTGTTCTTCCTGGCAGGTCAGGCGGTGGCTCAGAGAAGGGATGGTCAGCGACAGCTGGAGCATATTAAGTGGCTGGAATTCATTAATAAATAATGTTGATTTCATGTTTGTGTCATCCAGAGAAAATCTAAACCCGGAATGTGCAAAAATCACTTTTCCTTATTATACTTCACTGCAACTTTCAAACTAGTGACACCAATTAAATTCAGATTTCTCTCTGAACTACCACTTGGGTCTTATTTTCTCCTTTCAGTTTCTGTCCAAATCAAAAAAGAAACTCAGCCCCCTTTGATTAAAAACAATGGCATGGCTAACCCCCTCCAGACATGCAGTTCTTTCTAATCAGCTGTTGCAGAGCCATTCTACTTGACTTCCACTCCTGGGTTAACATGAAGTATCTTTTGGGGGGCAGGAAGAAGCTGGGGATGGCATCAAGTGGTCACCTTAGAGAGGCAGGAATGAGTCAGGAATAGACACTCGGTGCCACTGTTGCATGCTGAGGGACTGGTCACAGAGACCAGCTGGTTTTATTTGGATTTCTCTCCTTTTTGATTGCTTATAGAGTGTTTCCATTTTCTGGCTCCTGAAACAAATGCCATGCAATGGGTTGGCTTAACAGAAATTTGTTGGCTCATGGTTGCAGGAGCTAAAAGGCTGGCTTACTCTCAGAGTTGGCACCCTTTGGATGGCTGGCAATTTTGGGCGTTCCTTGGCTTTTCCATCACATGACAATGCACATGATGATTTACTCTTTTTCTTCTGGGTTCTATTGACTTCCGGCTGCTCCCCATTGGCTTCTCTCTCTTTCACTCTGCATATAAAGAACGCCAGTCATCTGGACTAAAGCCCATTGTGATTCAATGGGGCCACACCTTAACTGAATTAACAACTTAAAGAGATGTGATTCACAATGGATCCAAGCCCACCAGAATGTGGGCCAAGACAAGAACATGACCAAACTGGGGTGCAGAGTTCAACACCCCACACAGAGGTCCCAGAGCCGGCCAGCCTGGGAAGGGTCATGGTGAAATAAAAAACACTTCTTTGTCTCATAAAGGCACCGGTGGAAAGTTAAACTATTAATTTGGATTACAGATCATTCATCCCAGAGTAATGTGGGATGTGCAGAATTAATTCCAGTACGGTAAATCTCAGTTTGCTATTAACATTTTCATTTACAACCATTTTCTTTTCCTTTTTTTCAACAATCATTTATTTCTGTTTCATGCCAAGCCCTCTTCTGGGCACTGGAATTGGAGGACAAACCTGGCACACCTCCCTGAGGTTCCAGTTTCTGGGGAAGGATTGTAAATCCCTTGCCCAGTCGTATGCAGGAATGACCACAAGACATGCTTTAGCCAATGTAATGTGAGCTCCATCTCCTGGGTCCAGGGATAAGAAGAATGGAGCAAAGCCATAACCCATTCACAAAGCACATGCAGCATCAGCAAGAATCAACCTTTGGGTGATAAGATGCTGACATTTACAACAACCTAACCTAGCTTACCAGGAGTGACACAATGGAGAAACAAAAGTGGAGAAGATAACCATAACTCTGCCACCCAGCGGTGATCACTGTTTACATTTCATCTTACATAATTCTAGAGCCCTTCTCTATATCTCAACTCTGTGCATCCCTTCTGTTTGACTTGCCATCTATATCTTTCCATGGTTATAACTGATAGTTCTCTGATATAGAGAGACACGTTACGGATGTAAGTGTAGATAGACCATAGGTAGGTGGAGAGATAGGTAGAAAGATGTGCAGGTGGACAGAGATGGCCTGCTCCCTCTGTATGCTTGGATCTCACTCACGCAGCTCACACTGCTTAGCCCTCCATAAATACTGAACAAAAAGAGGAGCATTCGACTGCTGGATAGGGAGGGCTACTTGTGCATTCAAGCACATGAACTTGCTCCAGGAAAGGGAACTTATCCAAGTTCTCCCTTTATGGCATGGTGTCCGCTGACCCTGGAAACTTATTTGCAGCTGATGAATTTTTATGAAAACTGGCACTTCGAATAAAAGATAAATTTTCCAAGCTGAATTAATTGGGCTGAAGAAAAAGATTCACTGGCATTCCAGATGACAATAAATGAAGGGCAGAGGTTGTCTTTGTTCAGACCCACAGAAAATAACTCAAGTGTTACAGACGAAGGGAGGGGGCACACCGTGAAAGCATTTCTAACCAAAAGTCTTTGAAAGCAGAGTTGCCATCCTGACCTGCTGGCCTGAAGTACCAGGGTATGACTGGGTTTAAAATGAACATTCTCTCACGCCCTCGTGCAAGCAGGCTGCTGGCTGTGTTGTCACGTGCCAAAGGGCCACCCTGTAGGCACAAAGGGACCCACCCATGCTTTCCTTCAACTCCCCTGAAGCCTTCAGGATGCACATGGAGCTCCAGACCAGGACAGAAATCCACAACGAAGGCAGCATATACCACCCCACCGTGACTCACCAACCTCTTCAAACTCCAGCTGTCGACATGGATGAACCCTGAAGTCATGTTGAGTGAAATAAGCCAGACCCCAAAGGACAAATGCTCTATAATCGTACTGATAAGGATAATAATTACAAGAAGCAAACTCATAGTCAGAAACTAGAATACAGGTTACCAGGGACCTGGGAGGGGGTAGGGAAGGGGGTTAATGCTTAATTGGTGCAGAGATTATGTTTGGGAAGATGGGAACATGTTGCTAATGGATGGTGGTGATGGGACTGTAACACACAGTGAACCCTAATATAAACCATGAACTCTAGTTAACAGTACAATTATAATAATCTTTCATCAGTTGTAACAAATATCCCACACTAATGCAAGGTGTATAAGAACTCTGTATTTTCTGCATAATTTTTCTATAAACCCACAACTTCTATAATAAAAAATTCTATTACAAATCCATTTTAAAAAATAAAACAAAACAGGCAAATAAACATAATATACAAGGATAAAGAGAACTGGGGAGAAGATGACAGCAGATACATGATATCAAGGCTATTTGGGGAGAAATCACACAGATGCAGATGAAAGAACGGTATCTGACTTACTAGATCAGAAGAAGCTGAAATCCATTTACTTGCAGAGAGGCCAGCCAAAAAAAAAAAAAAACAGTTTCAGCTTAGAACTCTGGAAAAGCCCCCAGAAGTGTCAGCACCAGGAATTCTGAGTGTTTGATGAGCAGTGGGGACTGAAGAGAGGATGACAGTTTGAACAACTTGAATAATTAGAAGTTAGACTCTCAATCCCATCTCCTGTCAGTCTGGAAATTAACCCTTTCCATTACAGCAAAATGTGGGTAAGGTAGGAGATGGTCTCTGGAGAAACTGAACCAGAGAGAATGCAGGATGCCAAAAAAGAGTTGAGGGTGCAAATGAACTACACCAAAAATAAGGGTATGGAGTGAGACTGTTCATCCTATGAACGTCCTGGCCCCTTCCTGGACCCAGAACACCAGGGACCAGCCTTGTACCTGCCTCTCCAAAAAAAAAGGACACCCACTGGAGAATTCCTCCTGTAGAAAGTGGCCAGCCCAAGAGAAAGGCTTGTGTGTATTGACATTTTGAATCCATCAGCAAAAAAACTGGGCCTTCTTCTTGACCCAATGTGAAACCAGCTGATCAATAAGCATCACCCATTGATACAGAACTTGGGTTTCACGCCTCACTCTGAGATACAGCTAGGCAGTGAGGACTCCACAGGTGCTTGGGGAAAACCTCTAGTAAATACATAGCACAAAACAGATTGAAAAGAAAAGATTCCAACAGAAATAGAGTTTATGTAGGAAACAGAATAAAATTTCCAGAAAAATATGGTCTATTATATTTAGAATTAAAGTTCATTAGTCCTTTCAGCTGAAAGGCAAAAAGATTAAGAAATACAAAAACACAAATATTCAGGGAACAATAGCATGCTCAGCTGTTCCAGTTTCTAAATACCAATATAAAAATTAACATTTCCATGTTTTCTGCCATGAAATCATTCAAAAACAACAAAGACAATGCAAAATAAAAAGAGAATCTTAATTTTCTAGAAGTGAAGTAGCTAACATTTCCTAACACACAAGAGGAGAAGTGCCAGCCAGACAATGAAGACTGACTAAGCAGCAGGAAAGCAAGAGGGAGGAGAGAAAAGGGTGATTTTGGGTCTAAAGAGCTCAAGAGAGAGAAGAAATAAAGATCTTCATGATCAGGTCACAAATGTTGATGGGTTCACCAGATGGTGATGGACTTCCTGAAACTGGTTATGTTGCAAGAAGGAGAAGAAACAGGCCTGATGAAGAATCTCACAGATGAGTCACATTGGCAAAAGGCAGGATGTCTGTGCGGCCCCTGAGGGCTTCAGGTTTCTAGCATTCTGGGCCCAGGAAGAGGTGAACAATCCCACACCATCCGCTCATTTCGTGTAGTTAACCTGCACCCTCAGCTCATTTTGCATCCTGATTCCTCTCTGTGTGACCCCAGTGCCAGCCGTAGCTGCAACTCAAGTCCCCGTCCCCAAGAGCTGGTAATCAATTGGCTCCTCCCCCAGAATTTAGTGACATGAAGGAACCTCAAAAGTATTTGAGATGTGAGATAACGGTGGCTTATGAAATTACATGTATTTGTAGAAAATTAATTTTTTTGTGTGTGCAGTTGAATTTGTGACCTGAAAAAAAATTGTACTTTCCTTTGTGTGTTCATAAGGTTTTGGTGTATGTATCTATGTCTATCTTTTTATACACACACACATTCACACATGGACAAATATATAAAAATACACATATGAGTAAGAGGGGAGGGGGGAAAAGACCAAAAGTATGAAAGGCTGTGAATCTGGAAATTTCTCCTGCAACACCCTGCATTATAATTGTGCAAAGTAAGACCAAGCAGGGCCAGCTTTCCCTTTCCAGGCTCCATCAGTGCAGGAGCTGCCCAGGCACAACCGGCCAACAGATGCTAGAGTCCACCAACTGGCAAACTATGAAAGAGTATGATCACAATTTTCATTTGCAGCCATATTATAATATGCACATTCATTTAAAGTCTTACACACCTTTCAATGCAATGCCCATTATAAATGTAACAGAAAGAGAAGAAAGATGCTGCACTTTTTTCTCCCCCCAGGCTGGAGGGCTTGATACTGTGTTTGAAGGTAACGATTGTTTGGGGTTTTCTTAATCTAGGTTTTAGAACATCACACCTCACCGCACACCCCTCCTCCTGGTGGCAGAGAAAGGGTTTCTCAGGAGCCTCTGTTTCCAGGGATGAGGAGCAGTGAATATTCCAAACTGCTCCCAAAGGTTGTGCAATTGAATGGATCAGCTCAGGGGATCCCTTTCATGCAAATGAAAGGAAACAGAAGGGGGATCATCTCTGAGGGTGCAAGAAAGTCAGCTGAAGGAGAAGTACGGAAAATCTGTCCCTGCTGATATTTCTTAGGACAATATCTGAATTCTAGTGTCTGTAAGAAGCAAAAGGCATCCAGAGCAACTGACACTGAATGATAGTCTGATTAGACTGACAAGGACACACTTAAATTAGCATTATTAAATATTATCATCCACTTTACATGCACCATTAGAAGACGAAGGGATGTAGTATAAATGCATATAAGAATGCACATTCAATGTTTTATATATTATGCAATGCTTATTATTAAAATCAACTTTATCTGGAGGAATTTACAATGATTCTTGTAAATATTTATAACTATGACTGATTAGTACATTAAAATGATTAGTACGTTAAAATCTAAATATAATGGCAAGAAAAACAATCCGCACATTCTTGTGTGACAGCAGCTAGATGGGAGAGCCGGACCGTGGGCCAACCTATTTAGCAAATGTTACTTGCTATGGTCTTGGTGAATCTACACACTCATCAGTCCTCCAAATCAGCTCAGCTATTTGTAAGCAGTGACAGATTACTGTGAAATTTCTCTCTCTAGAAACACATTCCCAAGCCAGTGGATTCTAGGCAGAAGAGGCCAGTGGTTTACTCTCTGAAAGTTATCATCACCCACTAATCTTCCTAGGAAATGGGCCTCTCTGTGAGTCCGAGGCTGTGAGCCCATTTGCACTGGGTTCTCTCCTCTTTAAGAGGATAGTGGGAAGTCATGGCTTGTCAGAGGAATTGCTCTCTGCCATCCATTTATTCATACATCCATGCATGCACAGCAGCTTTGCTTTCCATATTTTTAGTTCTTATTTCAGGTCATGAGGAGAGAAGGAAATGAATCAGACACTGCCCCTGCCCTCCACAAACTCGTTTGAGTCTGTTGGAGAGCCAGGTGGCCACAGAGATGATTATGGGGCAACACAGAGTGTACTGCTGGATGTAGATGCAGGGGGTTGGTGGGTGCTGAAGAAAGCATGACTAACCTGGAGGTGTGTCATCTGGTATGATGGTGAGAGCATGGGTCCCGAGGCCAAATCCAGCTCTAACCAGTCACCAGCTGGGGGCCCTGAAACAGACCATCTTCTCCTGCTGGCCCCTGCTCCTCCACCCCCTGCCTTCCCTCCCTATCCCCTCACTTTAGAATCACAAGCACCAATCTCAGCTCCAAGGCTGTACAAAAGCAGGCCTGTTCTGCACAATCTTTGAGTTTGGTGGCAGTCTGAAAATACAGCAATAATTCTCAGGGAAGAGGGAATAAAAAGAAGTGATGCCCCAAGCCTAGTGTGTGTGGGAGAGGCCAAGCAAAATCCCAAAGCATGACAACATTTGCTTTATTTATCCACAGAAAAAAATAAATAAGTAAAGGATAAAAAATGAGAAACCCCATTTGGATAAAGAGAGCCCTTAAAGATGGTGCTAATGGTGAAGAAGTCAGGAACGGTTGCTCAGCAGCGGACAAGGTTTGGACAGGTGCTCTGGATGGTTCCAGCCTATGGCCGATGGCTCTCTGAGTGGAGTGAGGATGACCTCTGGATCCGAGTTTGCGGTCCTCAGGGGAAGGAAGGACTGACCCCCAGGTGAGAGGTGGCCATGGTTTGGCTCAGTATCCAGGCCACACCCCCATTTTCCAGTAGGGGGTGGGGGTGAAAGCAAAGAATCTTCAAGACGCAAATGGAGAAGGAGAAATTATTCCCAGGAAAAAACATCTAGCCAGCAAGGAGGACCCCCCCCCCCTTTTTTCTTTGACAACTAAAATAAAACAGCATTGCCGCTGGCCTTTGTGAGAGCTTGGCATTCGAGTAATGAGAGCAGAGGGTCAGAGACCCTCAAGTGTTGTACTGTTCTATCCAACAACGGCAAAATAGAAAACACGGCAGAAAGAAGCAGGTGCCGGGCATGCCAGGGTCTGGCAGCCATTGGCATCGACCAACAGGCTCATGGATGTTGCCTGGTTGTAGGCATCATTTGCATGGATGGAAACTATATCAATGATTAGCACTGACATTAAAATAGGAAAGATGAATCTGAAATATGCACTTTATCCTTTAACTGAATCTACTCATCTTCCTTTTGCTTTGGTCTAACTAGTTTTTTCAACACCAGCTGTACAAAAGAATCATCCAAGGAGTTTTCAAAAAATATGGACACCCAGGCCCCACCCTCAGAGGAACGAACTCAGCATTCCAGGCATCGGCACTTTGCGAAAGGCTGTTACAGGACTATAAATCGCAGCCAGGGTTGAGATTCTCTGGCTAACTCTTGGAATATCTGCATTCACCTGGACTGCAATAAACTATAGCAGCTTCATGTCCTATGTCACCGAGGGTGAATTGCTTATATATTAAAGTTTGATAAAAATGACACAAATATTTTAAAAGGAAAAGGAAAGAGACAAATCTTGAGATTTCCTCTGCTGTGACCACGGGCACAAACACACCTGCGTGGGGCATCCTCGTTAGGGTTAGAGCAGGCGCTGGGCAAGTTTCAGGTCCTTTACAGCTGGGACCCCAGGGGCTGTAGAATTCGTGATTAAGAATGATTCTAAGGTTGAAGTCTTGTTACGGAGGCAAATAAGTTATGGTTCTGGACTAAAGTTAACTGGGGAAAACAAGCAAAAGGACGCTTGAGACTTAGTTTACAAATTCTGATGGACTAGAGTTGTATGTGAATACAGAAAATAATCAGTTCTCCGTCCTTCGTTTGCACATCCCCGGGGCTGGGCTGTCTTGACAGTAAACCGCTGTTCCCCCGGCCAAGCCTGCAGAGAGCCTGTGCTTGAAACTCGAGAGGGAAGCAAAGGCGCGACCTTCCGTGGGTGCGTGGGCGGCTCCGGAGAAGCTTCAAGAGACCCTGCGACCAGGGCAGGGCTCACCTGAGCAGGTGCCGGGCAGCTCCCCACGTGGGCCCCCAGGACAGTCGCCCGGCAGGAGGCAGCCCTGGGGCGGGTTCCCACTTCAGCCTTCAGGCTGTTTAGAGCTGACGGTGTCTCTCATCTGGGAACCAGGGGTGGGGGCGATGGAAGACAAGGCTAAGCGTGTGCCCCGCTTCTGTGCTGAAGAAGGGAATTATAAGGAGTGAGGTTTAAATGGCCAGGAATGAAATAAAGAAAAACCTGAATAGCAAAGTAGTAAAAAGGATTTTTTTGCTCTTCCTGTGTTGAGAAGGAAGAGCTGAGCCAACGGGATCAGAATAAACAAGTCTTGTGTCCGTTTTGTATTTCCTACTGTTTTCATCATCAAACATACATTACCTTGTGATAAAAGAAAAACTTTTCAAGCGGTTTAGGATCTTACAGCTTTACTGAGTGATTCATGAATGGGGCAGCACCCATTCAGGAAGCAGACGGGAGCTCCACTGGGAGAGGGGAAGGGGAAAGCTCTGGGTAAACATGGAGGCAAGTGAGATGTTCTGATGGGCTGATGTGCAGTTTTCATCCTACATGGAGCAGGGAGCAGATATACATTGATTAGTAGGGTGTGTTTATCCTTTCTGATGAGCTCTCTCTACTGGACCGAATCTAGACTTATCAGCAACCCTGCAGGGTGTGTGACATTTTCTCAGAAAACCACAGCAGGTCGATGGTTTTTGTCTTCTGAAAAAGCCCTTCTCAGAGAGAGGTCCCCTCTCAGCAAAGCCCAATGCAGGCAGCTGTTTTATCTTACTTAACGCTTGCATGGTTTTAAAAAAGAAAAGAAATCCCATTTGTACACCCCTCCCTCCACCTTCTCATTCAGTCATCTGCTGTGTGTTCGCTTTTTGATCCCACGATTATTGCCTCATTTCATATAATGGCTGCAGAGGCTCTGAGAATCACATCCCCACAGCTGTATCCTTTACAGGAGGAAAGTGGTCAGAGAAAAAACAGTTTTCATTTGACCAAAAAGAATAGCTATTCCTAGAATCCTCCTGTATGCCATCATGTAACAGGAACACCGGGGCTGCAAGGAAGGCAGGAAGACAAGTGGTTGACCCAGGATACATGCAGAGCTGCAGTTATCTGTGAACAATCAGAATCAATACACTGAGGCTATCCCCCCAAATCAGGGGAATCAGCAGAGACAAGAGGGTTGATGAAGGGGAAGACAAGTCCCAGAGTGGCCCCCACTTTGTCCAGAGGTCCCAACTCTATTCCGTGGCTCCGTGCCCTACACTCTGCCCCGGTCTAAAAGGGACACGAGGCTTGTTTAGTCTGATCCCATGGGCTCAGCTGTTGCTTCTCAACACAAATGCTGCAGACCAAAACCCCACTTAGGTGGGCCATTAGCCATGAGCTCAAAGTCTGCATCTGGCTGTGTCTTTTGTCTGCTATGCCTGGGCCAGCAGAAGGCTCTTCAGTGAACACTTAGTGCTTGGGCCAGCCTCATCTTTAATATGAATGCAGCCCTGAACACCCTTACTGGGATAAAAATGAGGTCTCTGTGAAGGATATGAGAACATCCCCACAGATAATTGAGAAGGAGCTTCTTCTCTGCCCCACAGATTCTTACAGGAAAACATGTTGCTTTGAAAGGGCTGAAGAAAAAATAGGCAATAGTGAGTTCCAAATAGCCTCCCTGGGTCATCTTTTACATTTGAGTTTCCCGGTTGGCTGCCCCCACCCAGGCAGACTCAGCGTCACACCTAGGTCCTGAGTTTACTCTGCACTGAGAGGCTATCTCTAGAGCTGCCTAAAATTTCATTATCAGCAATCCCATTTAGATGAAGCATCACACTTTACAGTCTTGTCTTTGAGAACCAATTACAGTTCTCCTAGGGAGATGCAGAGGATAGATGAAGAAAGGAGACCCTCATATTCCACAGCAGAGCAGTTTAAAGATGCTTCATTCTTCATAGAGAGTCCCAGACACAGTGGAAGGATCAGAGCCAGTCACGTCTTCTGCTGGGGTTGTATTATAAAGAGCACGGAAGTGCCATGCACAAAACGACTCTTAAACCAGCCATGTTAGGGTGTTTATTTCCCTCTGGAGGAGATTTGTGACTTGAGTCTGGGGGACATGTCTGACCTTCTATGAGAACCAAAACTTATCTGCAAACATCCGAATCACGGTCGGGCAGAGTGCCCACCGGGGCAGGCCGAGGAGCTGAGGGCGCCGAGGGAACCTCCGATTTCCAGCTTCCGTCTGGGTCCCCTGGCACAAAGTCAAATGGAGAGGAACGGCCAGTATCTGCAGAGCTAGGGACTGTGTTCTCTCTCATAATCCCTCTCTTTCTAAAGCTGAGCTTAAGTTAAATTCGCATTCAGTTAAACAGGTCTATGGTGTGGTTCTCCCGGTGCTGGAAAAAAAGGCTGAAATTTGAAAAGAATGGAGAAGCTGTGGTTTGGAGAGCCAACTAGCCTGGCCATGATGTGTTAGAACTAACAGAAAATGGACCCAGAAAGGCTTGGGATCCACCTCACCAGCTTCACTTCTGGACTTAAGATTCTTAACCTTTTTATGTAGCAAAAAAAAAAAAAAAAAATTTTCATAAACTGGCCGTAAATTAAACATCTATTCCAGTTCATACTCAAGTCTAACCAGATTAAATAAATAAATACTCTGCCAAATCAAATCAGGCTTTCTGGCAATGCTTTAATGAGAAGTTCTCTAGCATATGCAAGTACTTAATTTTCAATTAAAAAGATGGGTACTGTAAGTTAATTACCAGTTGAGTGTTAAAAAAAATGAGTTGCTATGTAATTAATAAGAAATTATTCTGAAAGATAAATCTAATGCCATTAGTACCTTAAGGTTTTTCCAAGCCCTCATAAAATGGGCTTTTAAGACTAATTAGCATTGCTCACAGCAGCCTGGAAACAAAAGGCCAGGTCCCAGTTATCTGACAGAGGAAGGAAAGCCGTCAATGCTGTCCGCCATCAAAGGAAAACATTTTTTTTTCTTTTTCTTTTTTTTGTCATTTATTTGACTTTTCCTTGTGGTTGTTGGGTTTTTTTTCGTTGTTGTTATCTTGTTTTTTTTCCCAAGTAAAAAAGTATTATACTGAGCTGAAAGCAGGCAGAAAACAGAGGTGTGTCCTGTGTCCTGGCGGCAGGGGAGCGGGAACTTGCCTGAGTGACTTGGTTGAGAAAGGCTCAGTTAAAAATAATAAATGGCAGAAAAGGTCTAAGATGACTTTCGTGGGCTTCCTTTTCCTTTCTGTTAGCTTTGGGTTTGGATTTCTGAGAATTTAAGCTTATGGATGGACCCCGCTTTATCTAAATGAGGGCCAGGGGCATGGAGCCAGGGCTGAGCTTTGCAGAAGCTTCAAGCGTAGAATTTTGTCATTTCTCTGAGTGTGGAATATTGTCATTTCTCCAAATGAGCTTATACACACTTGCACGGAGACCTCTGACATTACAGAGGAAAGAGGAGCTCATCAAAAAAAGCTCTAAAATATTATCTCATGACTAGATCCAACTTCAGTTTGTTATGCTATGGAGAGCACAACCATATTGTCTTACATTAAAATGTGTATGTTAAAAAAGTTCACCTCATTTTCACATTTAAGTAGCCATAGCATACTTGATAGGCTGTAATACTAAATCCAACATAAAACAAATCAGCAACAATTACATAGCAAATGGAAAAAAACATGTCTCACAGTGTCTGTAAAAACAATTACAATAAGGGGTATGGGATGTTTTGGGAGTTCTCTTTTTTTCCTTTTCTTTTTTATTGCTTCCTGGAGTAATGAAAATGTTCTAAAATTGATTGTGGTGATGAATGCACAAGTATGTGATGACACTGTGAGCCGCTGCTTGTGTACTTTGGATGGTTTACATGGTGTGTGAATAAATCTCAGTAAAATTGCATTTTTAAAAAACAATTATAGCTACCTGTCTTGGTCACACTTCATGTCTGGGATTCTATTGGTGTGAATCTTACTACTACCCTAAATTTATTTTTCTTAGAGTATCAAGAAGCAAATGATCCCCCTGTCCCAGCAAAGACCCATCTGTCTCTTTTAGGACCCTGATTTGACTCCAGCCCTCTCATCGCTGTCCCGCTACACCCTTCTTTACACCACATCCTACTCACTCTGAGCTCAGCATGTGGCCTCTGGTGGGCATTATGATGACCGGGAACGTCACACACTGGCAGACTGTTGACCAGATAAAGCCCACAGACATGTTTTGCACGATGTCGAAAATTCTTTCCCATCGGGAGACTTAATACAGATTTTGTTTTGTGTTGAAAAATCATATTCTGGCAATAATGAGATATGCACTGCAACCTATCGACAACTGGCAGAGTGGGCCTCAGAGACAAACGCCATTGTGTGCACTGAGTTGGCTAAGTCATAACCTTAAATTATATAATCAACGTTCGGTGCCACACTTCTAAAGTGTCTGCAGCCCCTTGGTATGCTACAGGGATGTGATTAAAAGCAGTAGTCTAACTCAATATGGTTAAAAAAATGTTTTTCTCTTGAAATGTAGTGATACAACTTTCCTTTCTTTCCTTTCAGATGGTGACTCTGAGAATTACTCACAAGAGTCGGGAAATGTTGACTGACTGAGCTTTTCCATTCAGGATAATTTCAAATCCTCACTTGAGTGTTATCAGTAATTCCTCTCACTTATTGAGGATTTTCTTCAGAAACTCTTCTGAGGGCTTTATATGGATTATCTCATTTGAGCCTCAGGATTTCCTGATTAATTAGATACTCTCCTAATCCTCATTTTAGATCCAAACAAACTGAATCTCGTGATGATGATGCGACTTCCCCAAGGCCTCCTTCCCAGCAAACATTTAAATCAGAATTTAATCCCAGCAACAACTGAGGCCATCCATATCAACATAACTGTTTCTTCCAGGAAATTCTGGTCCTTAAAGATAGGACTGTGTAAGCAATAAAAGATTTTACTCTTTGTGGCAGAAAATAATGCAAATCCATTTATCCAGGCAATCAGTTTGCTCATCTGGGAAAAATAGCTTATTTATCAATGATATACTCAAGACCCTCACCAGGCTAAGGCCTCTGAAATTTATTATGTCAAAAACATTTTTCCAATCTCAACCCGTCTTGGCCTTGGAAGCCTCACCTTAAATAAACTGAGCCCAGACCCCCCAACCATGTAAAGACCCTACCTCATTCTTCCCCTTTCGAAACAATGCCAAGACCTTCCCAAGGTCTCCCAAGCTGCAGTAAGTTTACTACATTTAGCTCTGCTTGGTAAACATGGGTTTTCTTTTCCTGGTGGTCTTTGTGGGGGAGTCAACCGTCAACCTAAACAGGAAAACATCAGTGTCATCCACAGAGTCCTTACGTTCTACAGCTCCTGGCACCAGCCACAGACAGGGACTGTGAGAATAGCCTCTCTCCCACAGGGAGGGGCTCATCGTTGCTAGGCCTCTCTGCATTTGCCTGTGCCACCCCCATAACACCCTCTCAGTGACCGTCTCTGTAAGCAGGTAAGAAGCAGACTTGGAGGCCCTTTTGGGGGCAATCACAAGGTTGTTGGGAAGTGAGTGGACAGGGAATGCAGAAACCTTGATAAAGAAAATTGGCCTTGAGAGGACATGAAATAAGTGAGCCCCACAGGGGGGCTGTCACCCAAGACACAGAGAGCTGGACGTTAAGGAGCCGCTGTCCTGAGGGTCAGCCAGCCAAAGGCCTCATCACCCCTGCCGTCACCCCACCGGTCGACATAAAGCTGAGGGCGTGCGATTGGCAGGAGCTCCTTGAGGGCGAGCTGACCCACTCTCGGTCCAAGCAGGGATTGGAAAGAACCCTTGGATGCAATGAGTGGAGAGGAAATGTGAATAGAAAACACAAGCACCACTCACAACACCGCCGTCTGCTTTCCGGGAATGGCACGCTGGAACCAAGCCGGCACTCTAGGGAGCTCACCTGTTCAGAGGATGATCTCCAACGATTCTCATAAGAGCACTCATATATCCCAGGTAGCAAAGTAGTAAGCATTCAAAAGATGCTGGCTGATAGGAGACAGACCACCTTCACCTCCCACCAGTGAGTGCTGTCCTCCCTGATGCTGGGGGACTTAGCGTCTGGTATACTCATGTTCTACAATGGGATGAGGTACCCTCACACCCCATCCTCATCCGTCTGGAGTCTCTGAAGCCTGACCCATCAGAGCCAAGCTCAAATCGATGCTCCAATGTGGAAGCATTCACGTGGAAAGCTAATATGTAGAATTATTAATGCGCCTCCTCTCCCCCAATCCCAACCAGGCAAGAAAAGCCCTTTTCATTCCTTTGCTTTGGAGAATTTCCCAAGGTAGAAAAATAAATCACTCTGAAGACCATTTTTTTTTTTTTTTTTTGGTCAGTTTCTAGTAGAAGTGTGACTCGTTGCTCCCCTCCGGGGGGGGGGCTGATGGAAGAGTGACTAGAATAGAAGTGGGGGCCAGCGTGGAAGGAGATTTGCAGAGACTGCACAAGGCCTGAATCTGTTGGATCTTGAAAATAGTAAGGCTCTTGCTTTGGTCCCCAGTGGGAGGCAGAAAGATCTCAGAAGCGATGGCCGTTTGGTTACACTGGACGTGGAAAGCGACACAGGGACCTCCACCCTGGCTCTAGCCGTGGCACGGAAGGCAGCTGCTGCAGGTGGTTATGCAGCATGTTCTCTGCCCAGGTGCCCTGGTGGGTGGCAGCGGTGGCAGGGGGACCTGAAATTTAGCTTGTGTTCTACGCGCAAGGCAGCAGACTCTGGTTCAGAGCTGGACCTGCCCAGAAGGGCCCCCTCCCCACCATAGAATCAGTAGAGCCAGAGGACTTTAATGAGCCATTTTTTAGGACCATGCCTCTCCCCGGTGAAACCATAACCCTTTGCAGTTCACCATCAACCCACGAATGCAGAGCTCTGCTAGACCTGGGACCTCCGCAACTCTGAGTTAGGGGGAAGGTCAGCAAGGACAGACTAGAATGTCCTACCAGTCTTGCAGAATTTTTAAAAAACAATAAAGAAGTATAATATTTCACACACTCAAATAGGCAGACGGGGTTCAACATGCTTGCTACTACAGTGAGACACCTGTGACATGGTATAAATCAAACACGCAGATAAAAGTAGTTTAGAAGGCTGGTGTTTTACCACCTGCAAACAGATTTAGGCCAATGGGGCTGTTGGGGGGTGGGGGCAGGGAGCAGGAGCTACTATGTTTGGTCCTCTAGAAGGTTAATGTACTCGGAGAAAATCCAAGACAAGTAAGATGAAGGTGGTTGGATTAAGAGCCTTGGTCCTTGCACTGGCAGACTAACAACATTTAGCCTCTGGGTACTGATCTGGCTCCAGGCCCATCCTGAGCCCAATCTGAGAACCCATCATCCAAATTCTCCCCCAAGCAGGACCATGTTTGGGGGTTCAAGGGCCAGGGCCTGAACCACTGATTTCCACTGCAGCAGGTACAGATATGCGTCCACTGGGTGAACTGGACCAAGCACTAAGGAAGAATAACATAATTTCAAGGAAAGTCAAGACTAAACACAGCATCAGATCACCAGGCTTTGTTTCAGAATTTCTCTGTCCATGCTGTGCATGTGTGCGTGTATATGTTTATACACACATGTATACATACACACACATATAGTATACATATAAGAGGAGCAAGATGACAGAAGCAGAGGGGAGAGAGAGAGAGAGAGAGAGAGAGAGAGAGAGAGAGGGAGGGAGGGAGAGCAGGAGGAAGCTTAGAAGGTTCTACAAGCTGGCACTGAAGACGGAGGACGGAACCATGAGCCTCGGCCAGCCACGAGCTAAGAGTCCAGGGTCCGCAGAACGTGGAAAATGTAAGGAAGCAGTTTCTCCCCCAGAACCTTCCGAGGGACACAGGAAAATCTTAGGGCTTCTGACTCCCAACACTAAGACAAGAAATGTGTTATTTCAAGCCACTAAATTTGAGGCGGTCTGTTACAGCAGCAGTAGGAAACTAACACCCTGAGGTATCACCTGGGCAGCCTCCCCTGGCTCGGCACTTCCTGAGAGTCCCAGCTCGGGACTTGAGAATTAGCAAGTCCACCTGGCTAACACACCAACAGCAATCATAAGCCTCTTAGGATCTAGCTGTAATAATGATGGTAATTTTACCTCTTAACTGCAATCTCTTTATTTCCCAACTTGTTTAGAACCAGATGGAGAATATGGGCACATTCATCAGAAAAGTGAGACTTAATTTTAATATGTTTTATGGGAGGGGAATGCTCCCTTTGGCTGTCTAGACTAATTTCACCACAAGAAACCCAGCACCTCCTTTCCCTTCCCTGCCCTTTGCACAGCACAGCTCCTCTACTATGACCGCGGGTTCCCTGAATTGTTCATCTTCTTTTATAATTGGCCAGCTTTACCAAGACATTATTTTTAATGGCAGCAGTTACAAAGCGTGTCCCAGTTAAGCTTCTCAGTGATGAGGGAGGAGCTCTTTTCCAGCTGCTGGGGCGAGGCTGCGTGCGTGCCAGGCAGCGGCTCTTCCCCCACAGCACACGGCGCCCGCTGTCCTGACCACTGGCCGTGCAGGCCCCACCCACGCCAGCACCTGCTCCCTCCACAGGGCCTGAAGGGGGCCGCACCCTGCACAGCACAGCACAGCACAGCACAGCAGACAGCAAAGGGGGGCAGTTCACAGAGGACAGGGCTCCGTCACAGCCATGGTGAGCAGAACCTTCTGGGAGGGCAGGGTCCAGTTCCCACAATGCCTTCCTGTTAGGGAGGTGGAAACCGAGTCCCAGAAATGGATAACAACATAACCAAGGTAGCAGAAGCAGAGCAGTTAAAGGCCATTCAGATTATGACCTTCCTTGGCTTAAAATCTCCCGACTGCCTGCCAGCTCAGTCAGAAAATCTCCCCAGCTCCTAGAAGGCCCGGAGCGTGCTGCTCGATGCCAGCCTTCCCTGCATCACTTGGATGTTTCCTGACACACACTCTCTCCAGACACCGGGACCCTCTGCTCCGAGGACGGCAGGCTGGTTCTGCCTTGGGGTGCTGCACTGGCAGCTGTCTCGGGATGGAAGGGAAATTTGTCCAGATTTTCCCTCCACTAGCTCTTTCTTGTCAATTAGGATTCAGTTCAAGCATCCCCTTTGATGAGATGCTTTCCCAGAAACTGTCCGCTGAACTAACAGACCCATGATGGCTTTATCTTCTTACCACGCTGCCTTTACCTTTCCCAGCTTATTTTCCGTCCCCCGACCCCTGCCTCCACAACTGAAAAGAACCTTTCTGGGCATGGGGAGGGTGGGTTTCCCACCGCTATGTCACTGGCACAGACCAGGTGCACAATAAATAGATGATGGAATATGAGCACGGCAGCCAGAAGACAAGAGTGATACTATCTCACCCCAAATGAGTCGATGGAGGGGACTGGTATGGGGTTTGGAGTAAGACAGTTATGGGTTGCCCAAGTCACTGTGGCCCTGTTACTAATTTTTGTATGTACTTCTATTATTTTGAAATAAATTCAAACTTACAGAAAAGTTGTATTAGTACAAAAGTCACCCAAATACCCTTCACCCAGATTCCCTAGATATTTTTATCGTTTTATCACATTTGCCTTATCATTTTCCTCTCTCTAATATGTGTGTGTGTGTGTGTGTATGTGTTTCTTCCTCCGAACCATTTGACAATAAATTGCAGCAATGATGCCGCCTTACTCCTAAATACTTCAGTGTCCAAATCCCTAAGATAAAAGAAAAACAGAAAGCAAAAACTTCCCTTACATAGCACACAACCACCATCAAAATCAGTAAACTAATGATGCAATACCCTCATCTGATCCACAGACCCCATTTGAATTTTGCAG
The DNA here is from genome assembly GCF_015220235.1 of Choloepus didactylus. Classification (NCBI taxonomy): domain Eukaryota; kingdom Metazoa; phylum Chordata; class Mammalia; order Pilosa; family Megalonychidae; genus Choloepus; species Choloepus didactylus. The sequence continues at coordinate 5,096,109 of NC_051329.1, read as the reverse complement.
ACTGTCCCAATAGTATGTTTTATAGCAAGGAGCAACAAAACAAACAATTGAACAAGCAAAAATCTTCACTTTTTCTTCTTTCTTGTCTGGCGGAACAAGAAACCCGCCACACCTTTGACTTCCAGTACCTTCTACTCCACGAATGCCTCTCTTCCCCCACCCTGCCCCAAATTAGTCTTTTCAAATCATCCTTATACCTTAAGACCCAACCTATAAGTCCTGGAAATTTTAAATGTCCCATATTCACCAAGTGAAACTAGACTCTTTCCCAGCTTCTCTTTTCAGATTGTTTTGGGATTTGTTAAATGTGTATTCACTCGGCAGGTATTCATCGAGTACTATGTGCTGGGCACGGTGGTAGCCACTGGGGACATTCAGCCTAGGAGCCACCAGCCTGCACTTGGACTTCCTCGGCAGGACACCAAGGCCCACCTGCTCAGCAGTCCACAGTCTCAGCTCTCATCTCTGCTCTTGTCTCCTCATTTAGTCTTAGTTCTGATCTTTATCACTATCACTTGGATTCTGGCACTTGCCTCCCATCAGGTCTGCCAGTATCTACCTGTTCCCTTCTCTAAATGATTCCCCACACTGCAGCCAGAAGGAACTTACAAACCTCCCTTGTACTTATATTATTTTCCTTCCTTAAATCCTTTATTCACAGCTCATTTCCTAGTGTAGTCTTTAAGAGCTGCTTTGTCTTACCTCTACCTACATAGGCAGCCTTACATTTGACCGTTCCTGGCTTTCCACCTAGCACTCCAACCACACAAAACTCACAGTGAGTCCCATAAATACGTAGACGTTTCACATGCTGATCCATCTGTGTGCAAAACCCCTTCCCAACTTCTCCACTGGGCTAAGTCTGGCTAATTCTTCAATTATTAGCTTGGTCCTCATTTCTTCTAGAAAGCTCAATGGTGCCCCCTGTGGCGGTTTGTACATTTTATCCCCCAGAAAAAGCCATATTCTTTGATGCAATCTTGTCGGGGCAGATGTATTAGTGTTTATTAGGTTGGAACCTATTGATGGTTTCCATAGAAATGTGACTCAATCAACTGTAGGAAGACCTTTCACCGGATAATTTCCATCGAGGTATTACCCCACCCATTCAGGGTGGGTCTTAATTAAACCACTGCGAGCCATACAAAAGAGCTGACAAACAGGAGCAACTGAGAGTGACATTTTGGAGAGGAGTTGCAACTTATAGAAACATTTTCAAGACAGCTGTTGAAAGGAGAGATTTCTGACACTTTGGAGGTACTAGCCTAGAGTTTGCCCCAAGAGGCTGATACAGAGACATTTTGGAGAACGTCATTTTGAAACGCCAGCCACGTGCCTTCCCAGCTAACAGAGGTTTTCCGGACACCACTGGCCATCCTCCAGTGAAGGTACCCGATTGCTGATGCCTTACCTTGGACACTTCATGGCCTTAAGACTGTAAACTGTATAACCAAATAAACCCCCTTTATAAAAACCAATCCATCTCTGGTGTTTTGCAAACGGCAGCGTTAGCAAACCAGAACAGCCCCCTCTACCTTTTGGGGCCTCACTTTGTGCTTCCAGAGCAACTTGTGCAAATATGTACCATAATTCTTGCTGCCTCTATAGAAATTATCTCTATTTGTCTATCTTTTCCATGAGATTATAAGCTGCTTCTGAACAATAAATTTCTATCTGTATCTTTGTGCTCAGCACAATCCAGACACACAGTGGGTGCTCAATCAATGTGTTGCATGAGTGAATGAGTGATGTGTCCTTCTCTCCATGTCTCTGCTCTCCATGAAGCCAGGATTGTTGTCCTCATTAAAGAAAATCTGCTGTTATCATCACCCATTGTTCAGGGTTGCTAATGCTGCCATTATGCAAAACACCAGAAATGGATTGGCTTTGATAAAGGGGGTTTATTTGGCTACACAGTTACAGTCTTAAGGCCTTAAAGTGTCCAAGATAAAGCATCAACAATCGGGTACCTTCACAGAAGGATGGCCAATGGCGTCTGAAAAAACCTGTGCTAGCTGGGAAGGCACATGGCTGGCATCTGCTTGCTCCCAGATTGTGTTTCCAAATGGCATTCTCCAAAGCATCAGCTTTCAACAGCCGTCTTCAAAATGTCTGTCTCAGCTGCAGCACTGGCTGGGCCTGTGTGGCTCTTTTTAAAGTACTCCAGTGATCCAATAAATACTCACCCTGAATGGGTGGGGCAACACCTCCATGGAAATAATCCAATGAAAGGTCTCGCCCACAGCTGATTGAGTCACATCTCCATGGAAACACTGAACCAACAGGTTCCAACCTAATCAACACTAATACGTCTGCCCCCACAAGGCTGCATCAAAGAACATGGAGTTTTGGGGGACATAATATATCCAAACTGGCATACCCATGAACTGTAGGACACTGTTCTCCTACACACTGTACACAGTAGGTGCTTGATCAACGATTGTTATATGAATGAAGGAGTGAATAAGCAATGTTTCTGTAAGACTACACTGATTTTCTCATTAAGGTGGCCTCCAAAATGAAAATCTTTTGATCTTTTGACATCATTACCCATAAAGCCTGGGAGTAATAATACCCATTAAGCACAATCAGTATTCAATTATGTTTGCTGGATCAATGGATGGATAGATGGATGGGTGGATGGATTTGTCTCTTACTGTACTAGTCTGTGATCTCCACAAAGCCTGGATCTATCACCCTCATTACAGTGGCCTCCACAATGAAAATTTGCTGCCATCATTGCCACGAGCCCTAGAGCACTTTTCCATTGTCCCATTGTAGGCTATCAGTGCTCAATCCATGATCTACTGAGTGATCAATGAAAAGAGGAAACAACAGAAAGATAGGTAAGGTCTGATTTTTGATAAAGAGAAACAGTGATAGAAAAAGTCTGCTTGAACCACAGCATCGTCTCAAATCTTAACAATAATCTACATGACCACTGCTGTCCATGAGCTTAATAAGAGTAACATGAGGACAGGGTCTCCCAGGGCACAGGATCCCTTTGTGAAACTGAAACTCAGATGGACAAAGTGATGTTCTCCGAGGTTAGGCAGTGAATTAATCATAAAGTCAGGTTTAGAACCTGTGGCCCGGGTCTCAGCCATCATCTGATACCTTTTCACATTGGTCCTAATAAATGTTTCCATCATTTTAATTGGTTTCTTCATACAGATTGATGTCTATGTACTATTTATTCAATACACATTGTTCAAGCATGAAGTCTGTGCTAAGAATTTCCAGATAAATAAGACACAGTTATTATTCTATTCTTCAAGTGCCTGGCTCTTATTTGAGCACTGCTGCAAGCATTACATATTTGAAATTTGTTTATCATTTACTGATATAATATCAAATCAAATATACCAGTTATGAAAACATAGCTGAATCAAAATCAATCTGAACTATAAACATATTTATGATCATCTGGTTATTTTTCCTTTGAGTTGAATGATTGCCAATCACTCTAAATTGTATTTCATCTAAAATGGATGCTTAATTTCTACATTTGCATAAAAATGCCCATTTGTGCCGCTGACTTGAATTTTTCTCTAAATATAGAGGGACAAATTCTTCTAAAAGGACAGTTTGAAAACCAACAAGAGGGATGCAATAATATTTCCTAGAGTTGTCCCAATGAGTAATCATGAAAAATATTCCCAGGAACACCTCTTTCATATTGTGTTTTGAAGCTTTTTTTTTAAGTGATATTTAACGAATTAAGCTAAGGTCTTGAAATTGGGTTAAGCATTATCTATGGCCACAGGACAGAGTGACCATTTCCCTAGAGCAGAGAACTAGGATTGTGTGATGTTGTGAGACAGAGGTTGTGAACAGCCTTCACGGTCATCGGCACGAGAGCTCCTGCCGGCCAACACGCCCACACTTTAATCAACAGGAACCTGGAATATCATTTTAGCTTCTGTCTTCCTGCTTTGCTCCTGTTTCTAACTGTGGATTTACCTGAGTCCACGATATACAAAAGTCTCATTCAAATAAAAAGTCTCCATCTGTCATGTGATTCTGACTCTAAATGAAACTGTATTCTTTTCTCTCCTCAGTCCACTTTGATCTGGGGACAGCCATACCCTTCAAAAAGCCATTATGGCTCACGCAGCTTTGGGCTCTAACCTATGGAGTTAACTTGGGTGAAGTCCACTTTACTCTCAAAGAGCATTTCAGCATGGTGGCAGAGTAAGTAATATTTTCTCCCTTCATGTTGAATTAACAGCAAGAAGATGTCAGTTCTTCTTAGCATGTGAAAGATGAGCTTTATCATCGTTGATAACTGGACCCCTTTCCTATGGTGTGTCTACCTGCTGCATTTCTCCATGAAAAGATTCCGTACTACTTTATCGTGGGGGAACCATCTGTCTGGACAGGTTTTAAGAAGGGCTTTGCTAGCAAACAAGGACTCAAGATGTCTACATCACTGAGGATGAGCTCCAGAAGCTGTGTTATCATGGTCAGGTATCTTGCTTTGCATCTTGCAGAGTTTAACTTAAAGTGACAGGTGATTTGGAAGATGTGGGGAGATGAGAATGAGCACACAGTGGCCTTTGCTTCATCACAGCCAGTGATTTAGACACAAAATACTTTCATCAAAGTTTACTAAACTAAATCTTCATCTCTGTCATTCTGACCCTGTCAATCAAAGAGGACATGCACCGTTACAATTTCATGTCTGACCATGATTCGGTTAATGTCGCAGCTTCCCATCTGCTAAAACAAATACCATACAATGGGTCAGCTTTACAACAGCAATGGATTGGCTCATGGATTCAGAGGCTGGAAGGCTGGCTTCCTCCTGACACTGGTGCCTTCTGGCTGGCTGGCAAACGTTGCATTTACAAATGGGCTCAGGACGCCTTTTGTGGAGGACACGATTCAATTCTCCAGCAGTTCCTGGGAAGACGAGTAGAGAGAAGATAGAAAAGGAGTAATGGACACAACTGCGATGAAAACTGTCTTCTCACTGTGGATCACAAGACAGTTAAACATATACTGTGGACACACAGGTATTCCAGGGAAAAGTTAAAGGGGTGCCTGAGTTCTACCAATCTCTATGAACCTCAGATTACTCCTGGAGCTCTCCTAGGGACACAGCACTAATCACCAAGCATCAGCCATGTGTTTATGGGAATTTCATCATGATTGCCGTATTGGCAAGTGGCCTTTGAATGGAAGTAGAATAGACCTGATGACAGTCATAACCTGCTCAGAATACACTTTTTGTCCCCTACCTTGTTTGCGTGTTGCTTCCATATATCCAAACCGCAGGATACCGGCATAGGAATTTAGCTTCCTTAGAGAAATTAGTCTGCTCAGGCCAGGTTTCTCAGTTGCAATGTGGTGATCCCACCAGCAGGTTAATGTTTACTCTGGGAGTGTGCTGACAGTTTCCCTATATGCCTAAATAAAAGGGAATGTTTCCCCCCACATTACTCCTGATAAAGCCTTTCATATCACTGCATGCCGTCCTGGTGACATTGATTTTTACCACAAAGCTCACCTGGGGAAGAGCACTCAACCTGAAGCAGCCCCTGCCAACCCGAGTTTTAGATCCTTACAGAAGTCAACCCACCCAAGTAGCAAAAAAGGGGGCAAAGGCATGTAATTTTGTAAGCATTCTTGAATGTTTGCAAACCTTGTAAACCTTGAAGTTTGGTTGCAAACCTGTAGTGTAAGTCTCCCTTGAAAAAACAGTGCTTTAGTTACATTTGCATAAATTACAAACATACCTACAGGAAAAATAAAACAGTGAATAAATCCCCTAACGAAATGCAAATGGGTACTAGAAGCTTGGTTTAATATTTCCAGCACAATGTTTTTTTCTAAAAATTACACAGACGTGAATGTGAAGGCATCCAACAAACCCAGTGAGAGAACTGCAAGAGTGACGGGGGAGGACACACAGGTCCAGCCTGCAGGTGAGCAATGGGAATGATGTTGTTTCTTCAATTAAATAGAGTAATTATCTCTACATTCACTTAATAGTTTATGTAATATGTGTGTTTAAATATGCATGGAACTAAAATTAGTAAGTAGATATTTGACTATTTTTACCTAGATCTCTAACAGTTTGAATATTGAAGCTGGCTAAAATTCTGTTAATTTTTCCATTAGAAAACCAGGGCTAGTGGCCTGATATTTTGCGGTGCCTTAAGATGGGGATTTTCCTAAAATCCATGTGCACCTATTAGAACGTGTCAAGCATTTCTGCTCCATGGGTGATTTGGGGAGAGGGAAGCTGGAGAACTGTTGGTCTAGATTAGAATTTGCAAACAAGGAAACCAGGGTTGAACTTAGCTCACTGATAAGTCTCCTTTAATTTGCTCAGTGTTTTAAATATTTGAATGAGTTTCCATCTTTGAAAAACGAAGGACATCTGCTTTTTTGGGGGAAAACAAACAAAAACCCCGAATACAGGGCATTTGTGGATTCACATTCATATAGAATTATCAGCTGCAAGTGAGGAAGAAACCACTGCCCTTTGCTGATGGGATGTATGCTTTTCACATCAGAAAAATTCCCAGGTAACTCCCACTGACTTTTGCCAGTCAGTCTCACGCACATATACCTCTTGCTGGGTTCAAATTACAGTTCTCGTTCAGTCTCTATCTTAAAATAGAGGAGACCAAGTTCCTTACCATCTAAGGCTTCTGACTGCAATTTAGCATTCTGCCTTCTGTAGAACCTCTGTATGAGAATCACTTAGTGGGTAACTTAGCAAATAAAAATTCAGGACACCCACAGTTAAACATGAATTTCAGATAAACAACAAATAAAATTTTACTGTAAGTAGACCCCTCACAATATTCAGGATATACTTACACTACAACAATCATTTGTTGTTTATCTGAAATTCACTTTTAACTGGGCATCCTGAATTTTATCTGGCAAATATTCTCCTTAAAATATATATTCTGTGACCCTGTCAAGAAGAAAATCACTTCACACTCGACACCTATTGCCTGAAAATTTTTCTTTTTTTCTTTTTTTTTGATGGAAGGCACAGACTTGATGGCCTGCACAGATGCTGGCTACAGACCTGAGCTCAGCGGGGGCTGTCAACTGAGAACTTACACGTGGCCTCTTGAGGGTAGTCAGATTCTTACGTGGTGTCTGCCCCCCCCCACCAGGCAAATATCCCAAGAGAAAACTTGTGGATGTTGTTATGACCTTTTATCATCTAGGCTTTGAAAACACACAGGATCACTTCTCTGCCATCATTTAATGGTTGAAGTATCACAAAACCACTCAGATCCAAAGAGAGGGGGTGCAGACCCCACATCTTGAGAGGAAGAATTTCAGTGAACTTGGGGTCATTGTTTTAAACCCTTATATTCACTCACATTTCCTTTCTCCCCATGGGTATTACTCGAACATCTTTGATATCTGTCCTCAAAAACACACTTATTTGACCATGTGATTGTGACAACTTCGTGGCTCCCATTCCCTTTATATAGTGTATGCACAGATAAATAGGAAAAAGAGGACAAAAAGTAAACGAATAATAGGGAGAGCTGGGGGCTATGGGATGTTTTGGATGTTCTTTTTTACTTTAACTTTTATTCTTATTTTTTTGTGTGTGTGGTAATGAAAATGTTCAAAAATTGTGGTGATGAATGTACAACTATATGATGGTACTGTGAAAAACTGTATACGTTGGATGATTGTATAGTATATGAATATATTTCAATAAAATTGAATTAAAAAAACACACTTATCCTTTAAAAATGTGGTGACTTTCTTGTGAGTACCTTTTCCATCTAAATGGATGTATTGAGCTCTAACTCTTGCTTTGTTTTTAATTTTTTTCACTTGCTGTAATTTGGAGGCTTATCCATGTTTACATGGATGTCTATGGAATTCTTATGGCTCCTGGAATATATTGAAACCCAACTAAAATATTAATTATCTAAAACAATATCACCCAAAATTATTTTCTGAACCCTGGGTAAATAAGACAAAGGGTAGAACAAAAAGTAACACCCTTGAGTCCAAAGGCAGAGTCAGCTCTGCACTTGGCATCCATTTAGTCATTCTGCTGTTGTTACAGAGGTGAAGATCCATGAGGGGCTTCTTTCTTCCCATCTGCAAAGGATTCTCTTGAATTGAACATATCCTCTCCTCTTACCTGTAAATACTCAATGTCTTCAGGAGGTGTCTTTGTTCACTGCCTGTTCTTAATTTTCGCTGCCATCGGGGGGAAACCGAGGATCCCCTTCCCGAGGAGCTGGGGTAGGAGATCTGCATCGTCATCATTCTCCTTACCAGTGTCCACCTTGGGCAATGGTATCTTCTGCACATGCTCTGTCCTCCCTTGCAGATCATGAGAATCTCAGGACAAAGTCCATGTCTCTGTGAAATATAGATTCCACCACTGAACAGAGAACTTGACAAAAGAGGTTAAGCAATAAATACCTTCTAATAAACAGATGCAATATTCATTACTGTTGCCAAAATTAGCCTCACCTCTCCTTCATGATCAAGGCTTTCAAATGATATAATTGAACACTCATGCACAAGTGTGTGTCATAGGAAACTTACATGCTTAAAAACGTGTGTGTGATTGTTGAAATAATCAAGGCTATGGCTCAGAGTAGAGCTGAAATCAAAGTGGTGGTATATTTTTTTTCCATAATGAGATTACAATGGAAAATTATGATACTAGGAGTAAACTCTGAAAATACTAACATAACTGAACCTGAGTCCTCAGAGCAGTTTACCTTACAAATAAGAACAACAATTTCATCTGTGACTAAGAATACAAAAGTAGGACAAGCTATTGGAGATCAATTTTAAATCATCTGAAGCTATTAGAAACACATTTTCTGTGACTTACTTTAAAATGGATACATACGTGATACTGGCATGGCTCATTAAGAGAGAGAGAGAAGGCCACGTGCATTTTAACAGCCCTTCTCCAAAGTCACTTGGGATGCAAACATTCGCATTTAAGGCAATTAAGAGCAGTTAAAGATACTACTTTTAAGAAGATAGAACTGAGTTATGACTTTTCATGTATATGATGACTTCATTAAGATAAAACAAATTGAAAGATGTGTCCTATTCATTAGCTTGTAGAAAACTAATCTTCTCTTTTTTTATTTCTGGATAAATTTCTACGTGTAAAATGGAATCCTTTCTTAAGGAAGTTGGAGGGGCCGGATTAACAATAATATGTGACATATTCAGCCCTCACGACAGCCTTAGGGGGTGATGATGTTCTCTCTCTTTTACACACGAGGAAACTGAAACACAGTAGGTCTAACTAGGGACCCTCAGGGAACATTTTTTTTGTTATTCATGAAATAAACCCAATTTGTGTTTTATTTAAAGCACAAAAACAAATTCAAACGAAACCCTTCTGCTTTCTAACTCTGAGGTCTTCCTCAGAAACAGGGGGTCTGAGCCTCCCTGGTGGGGGCTACTGCAAGTTCTATTTGTTCCTGAGCCCTCCCTCGCTGTGCAGAGGGTTCAGGCCTGGCCTGCTGTGCACAGTCGACCTTGGGAAGCCCTCACCCCCCACCCGCACCTCGGACCTCAGTTTTGCAATCTGTAGCAACTACACTAGATAAGATGACCACTTCCCTGTGACTTGAGGAAAAAGTTCACAGTCCAGAAGCCTGGTGGGCCACATTTGGCCTGCAGGCATGTGATACCTTTTTTTTGTACAGCTGTCCCTTTTACAAGAGGCTGAGCTGCTCTCCTGGCTGCCGCAGTCTCTAGTGTTCCCTTTTGTCTTCCTGAAATCAGATCCAGTGCTAAGTTGCCATTTATTGTTGTGCCTGGACTCCTGACTTTAGATAAATAAAAAAAGAAGGAGAGCTATGTCCTATACCCATGTTGTTATCCAACTGAGAAGACAAAATATACATAGAGATAGCTGCTAATTTTAAGAAAAGGGGCCCTTGAAGATATATGAATTTTCCACCCATGCCCCAGGGTTTCATGGCTCTAAGTTAAAATATCCCACAGTACCACTTCTCTGAGCCTCTTTATCTTTCCCCTTAGTTGTTACTTCTCTCTTCTAAATTTGTTTTCCTCACTCAATTACAATTAAATATGCATAAGTATTTATTGAGGGCTGGAGAGTGGAGAAGGCAGAAAGGAGATTAAAGCATGCTTGCTTTTCTCATGTTTAGATTCTATTTTGGAAGACACATTAAAATGTAAATAATCATGCAGCATTCCATAATGATAATACCAAGCCATTTACTGTCCACACATTATTTGCCAGCTCCTGACAGAGGAGATTTTATATATTATCTCATTTAATTCCTACAGCTATCCTGAGAAGTATCCCATTTCCCTTTTGCAGATGGGGAAACTGAGGCTCAGGAACTTGTCCCGGTTTACCTGGCCAGTGCTGGGCAGGCCCAGGATATGAATCCCGTTTTGACATGTTCCAAAGTTCTTAAATAGCACATTGACAACTGCTGGGGGTCCACAGTCATTTTCCAGGGGTTCTCCAATTTCTTTGTGGTGATATTTAAGTGCTCTCTTCCCTTCACGGAACTTTTGTTCTTCCTTCCTTGTTTGTATTCTAGTACTGAGACTTGATTTAATTGCATTCCTCTTCTCATAGTACAAAATCATTGCTGGTTACTGTGTGTCTATTATTTGTTTTATTTCACTTTTTTCTCACATTCCTTTTTCCTTCATGGGCACCCCTTCCAATAGGTTTGCTACATGTCCTTGACCCAAGACATATATTCTCGCAAAAAAAGTAGTGAGGTTTTGCATGTTTTCTAAATTTGCACGAAAAGCGTTGCTCTCTAAAGTTGGGGCTAATTCTTAGATTTTTCTTACCATTTTGCTTTGCTGACCAGATTAGTGTTGGTTTTCTGACTGGGCTGGCACAAGGTAAACACTCTATGGGAGATGGCATTTAAGCTTTAATCCAGCTTTGCTAGACCACTGATCATGAACTCCTGGACTAAAAATGCACGTTCCCTGGTGTGAATGTGTTGGGAGGTTGAGGTTATAGTGACGTTACACCATCTAGCACTGCCAGATTTAGCAAATAAAAGTATGCGGTGCCCGGTTAAATTTGAATTGCAGATAAACAACAAATATATATTTAATAGAACTACGTCCCATGAAATGTTTGAGACATACTTATATGAAGCAATTATTCACTGTTTCTCTGACATCCAAATTTCAACGGGTACTTCTATATGTTGTCTAACAACTCTGTAAATAAAGCCATGCGACGTGACCTGGAGGACACGCATCGCAGGACGTGTTCACTGGGAGATGCAACAGTGAAGAGCAAAGTCCACCCGCAGGCCTTTGTTTGGAGGCTGAAGAACGAGGAAGACTTTTCTTGTTTCACAGTGGAGACCTCATCCATGCAAAATACATGTGGGAGTGAAACCAAGAAACAGGATTATCCACTAGGCCTTATGAAGCTGGTTTTAGCACAAGGAAATGTTTTGCGGCCTGGGGAAATGATTCAGGACATGAAAGCTTGTTAGTACAATACCATTAACTCAGAAGATAAAAAAAGTCCATAATTTGATGAAGCCAGACATAAATGCCCCCCTCAGCTTCCCAATTGCCCCTTTTTCCCCCATACCAGTTTGTCATTTTTATTGTGATTGCCATAGCTTATGGGAAGAGAAACTAATCTCTATTCATAATGTGATATTATTTGCATATATCATGTTTGCTACTCACTGCACTATTCCCCCTAAGCAGAAGTTGGTTCTAACACCTGTGGATGGATTTTTAAAAGATAATCTGATGTGTATGCACGTCATTTGCTTAAAAAAAATTCTTCTAAAAAATATCAAAGCATATGAGACAAATATTCTATTCTAATGCTTATCAGTCTTTTGTATAAATGCCATCTTCTCCCTCCAAAAGGCAGGCTATTTTCCCTATGGAAGAACTGAGAAGACCTGCCTATTATTGTTCCAGCACAATGGAAAGATACATCAAGGTGGGATAAATGACTCAAGTCAGGAGAATGAGCAGTGGGGACCCCATTTATCTTGCTACTCCTGCCACACTGTGTTAACATGAATTGGGACACGTGGCATCCTTAAAAGTATCAACAAATATAGAATTCTGACTCCAGAACAAATGACGTGGACTTGCTTTTCCCTCATCACCCTCTAAACACAACCCAAATGCCTTAGATGTAATGCTGGAAACAACAATAAAAGATGCTGAAAGCTGGAAGGAAGAAGGTGGACTGGCTGTGGCTGCCAGGACTTGAAGAGTGACAAGACGGTAAGTTCTCTGGATTTTATTTTTATTTCTCATATATTCCATAGTGGTGCCAAAGAGGAGTACAATCTAGACCCACCAGGAGACATAGGCAAGCAAGTCCGAAGAAAAGCCTGCTCCCTCTGAGCAAGGGACTGGGAAAGGGGCAGCCCGACAGGGACCTAATGGAAGCCCCCATTCTGGCTCCATACCCGGAGCAGGAGCTGAGTTGCCTGCAGCCGTGGTTTCAGAGCACCAGCAGACAGAATGATCCTCAGTCTACACCCAGGGCACCGGCGTCTGAACCCCACAGAGTTAGTGAAGTGCAGGCAGGCTGATCCGGTCCCTGTGCCACAGCCATTTGTGTAAGGAGACCAAGGCCCAGAAGCCTCCTCTGCCTCCACACCTGCAGAAGGTGGTCTAGTGGCCCAGGCAGCCCAGGGAAGCACCTTCCATCCCTGTAGGTGACACCAGCAGGGACTGAGCGGGAGGGGAGCCCTGCAGCACCAGGAGGATGAAGCAGAAAAGAGTTGCAAGGACACTGAAAACTAAACTGTCATTGCAATTGGAGCCCACAAATGTAGGCCAGAACAGGACAACTTAACCTAAACAGGACAACTGCCTGTGAAAATAAAAGATTCAAGTACAACCCAGGGTCTCCTAACACAATAACCAAAATTTCCAGGATGTGGTTGAAAATCACTCCAAGAACCAGGCAAACGACAATTTGAGAACAGATAAGCAATGAGCAGCACAAATACTGAGATGAATCAGATGTTGAGATTATCTGACGAGAATTTTAAAGCAGCCATAACAAAAATGCTTTAAGAGATAGTAAAAATTACCTTGAAACAAATGGAAAAATATAAAATATCAGCAAAGAAATAAAAGTGATTAAAAAAGAACCAAATGGAAAATACAGAACTGAAACATATAATAAAAGAAAAAAAGAACTCCCCAGATGGACTCCACTATAGAGTGGAGATGAGAGAAGAAGGGATCAATGAACATGTGGACAGATCATAGAAGTGACTCAATCTGAATGACAAAGAAAATAAGCACTGAAAAAAATGAACAGACCCTCAGGGATATGTGGCACAGCATAAAAGAGCTAATGTTTCTATCACTTGAGTCACAGAAGGAGAGAGAAAAAGAATGTGAAAAGTTATTTGAAGAAAAAATGGCTGAAAAATCTACAGATTCAACAACTTGAGAAAACCCCAAACAGGATAAATACAAGGGAATCCACACCAAGATACATCATGATTAAACTTCTGAAACCTGAAAACAAACAAAAATATTAAAACACAGCCAGAAAGAACAACACATAATTGATTGTGGAACACCAAGTCTAATGTCAGTGGATTTCTCATCTCAAACCATGGAGGTGAGAAGGAAGTGGCACAGCACTTTTCAAGTACAAAGAAAAGAACCGTCAAGCCAGAATCCTTTATCTGGTGAAAGTATCTTCTGGAAATGAAGGAGAAATAAAGATACTCTCAGACATAATACAACTAGGAGAATTTGTTGCTAGGAGATTTAACTATAGAAAATGGCTTTAGGAAGCGCTCCAAGCAGAAAGAAAATGGTAATAGAAGAAAGATTGGACCCGCAGAAAGAAAAGAAGACAACAGAGTGGATATAAATATAAGTAAATATAACAGACCATCTTTACCTCAGTAATTACTTTAATCATATTTTATGGTTAAAACAAAGATTATAATAACACCATCTTAATTGGTCACCATTGCATGTAGAGGAGATACTTTAGAAGATTATATTTAACAAGTGGGGAGAGTAAAGGGACATAAATGGAAGGAAGTTTCCTATACTTTACTCGAAGCAGTATAATGTCAATACCAGTAGGCCGTGGTAAATAATGTATGTACATGATAACACCTGGCACAACCACTAAGTAAACTATACAAAGTGATGTGCTCAAAAGCGTATACACAAATCAAAATGGAATTCTAAAAACTGTTCAAATGACTCATAAGGCAAGAAAAAAAAGAAACAGAAGCACAAGAGAGGGAACAATGGAAAACAAATAATGTAAGAAAATGGTAGACCTAAGCCCTACACATATCAATAATTGCTTTAAATGTAAATGATCTGAATACATCAAGTAAAAGAGAGAGCCTGACAGGACAGAAGGAAAAAAAATTACTTGATTATGCACCGTGCTCAAGAAACTCACTTGAAACTGAAGGGCATAGGTAGGTTAAAAGTATGTGGACAGTAGTGAAGAAAAAGTAAGGGAAAGCAGATAAATTAGTAATCTGATCAATATCAGATTACTAGAGAGAAAGGGGGACATTATATAACATAAGAGGATGAATCCATCAGGAAGACATAATTATCCTAAATGTGTACACAACCAACAGCAGAGCTTCAAATACAAGAAAAATCTGAGGGAGTTGAAAGGAGAAATAGACAAATCCAAAATTACAGTTGTGAACATCAAGACTTCATTCTCAGCAATTGATACAACTACTAGACAGAAAATCAAATATATATGATTTTGGATACTGAAGACCTGAACACCAGCACAACCAACAGGATCTAATTGATATTTATAGAAAACTCCAGCCATCTATAGAATACATTCTTTTCAACACCTGTGGAACATTCACCAATAGACCATCTCCAGGACCAAAAAGCAAACCTCAATAAATAAAATAACTGAAATGATATGCCGTATGTCCTGGGACCACAATGGAATCAAAGTAGAAATCAATAAAATAATGATATCAGGAAAATGTATATATACCTGGGAATTATACAAACAGAAAGATCTATGAATTAAAGGGGAAGTCTCAAAGAAAATTAAAAATAAAACAGTAGAATGGAATGAAAATCTCTCAAAACTTACAAACATCTGCAGATACAGCTAAAATAATGCTAAGAGGGAAGTTATAGCACTAAAAGCTTACATTAGGAAAGAAGAGGGATCTCAAGTCAATACTCTACACCAAGAAACAGACAAGCAAGAACAGAATAAACCAAAATCAAGCAGGAAAGAGATGATAGAGACAAAAGTGGAAATCAATAAAATTGAAAACAGGAAGACAATAGATAAAAATAATCTGGCTCTTTGAAAAATTCAACAAAAGAAATAACCCTCTAGCAAGAGAAATATACAAAGAGAGAAGACACAAATCACTGATACAAGAAACAAAATAGCGCTATCACAAAATACCTTGCAGCCATTCAAAAGATAGTAAGGGAATGCTACTAACAACTTTATGCTCATAAATTCAACAAATTAGAAGAAAAGGGCCAATTTCTTGAGAACCATAACAACCAAAACTCAGCCAAGATAAAATATACTACTATAGCCATCAAAAATTTTAATTAGTAATTTTAAAGTTCCTGAAAAAAGAAGTCTGCAGGTTCAGGTGGTTTAACTGGAAAATACTACCAAACATTTTTAAATGAACACCATTTGTGAACAATCTATTCCAGAAAATAGAATGAACACTTCCTAACACATTTTATGAGGTCAGTATTACCCCGAAACCAAGACTGGACAAAGACAGCACATGATAAAAAAGAAAAAATACAGGCCATGGTCTTTCATGAACACAGACACAGAAATTTTCAACAGGTAAAATAAAAAGCACACAAATTAGACAGGGATAAATAAAACTGTGTCTACCTGAAGATTACGTGATTGCTTATGTTAAAAATCCAAGTAAACTACAAAGAAAGGCCTATTAGGCAAGTGTGGAGGATTAGAAGAAGGGAAGTGGGGAGGACTTATCCCTCTGAGGTTGGCCACGCAGCTGGAAGGAAAGCTGCCCCCCCCCACCCTGGGTTCTCTGGGGTCCAAGCTGCTCCTCCTTCACCCCTGCTCCTGGTCGTGGGTCCCAGGGCCCCGCATCACCTGTCCTCAACCTGCAGGTCACTGGCCTCCCGGGAGAGCAAGCCTGAGCTCTGGATGGTGAGATGGAAGAAGAAAGCTACAGGCAGGGAACTGGGGAGGCTGGGGGCAAACCCGGGGCCCAGGTCCAGCCATGGGCATCACACGACCCCAGCCCTATTGGGGTGAACCCTTCTCTGGGGACAATGCTCGGTGATCAGGTCCTCCCCCAGCATTGCCAGCTGGGGCCAAAGGAGACCTTTCTGGGCTCTGCTGCTCCACTGAGCCAGCCCTGCTCTCCAGGGCCCGGTGCTGTCAGCAGCGGCCTGGATGGCCTGGCCTCCTCCCGCTGCCTGTCTTTGGAAGAGCAGGTGCTGAGCAGAGAGAGGTCCCACTTCCAATCACCCCCAGGACCAGGAACCACTGTCCCTTCCTGCTGCTCCCCACCTCGGGGTGGGTGTGAGGCCCAGGAGATGGGGTGGGGCCAGCACAGGGCCTGGGATGGGGTAGGCATTTAGGGACCATCTCTGTGCCCCACGGCATGTGCCACTGCTGGAGAGAGCCGCTTGACCCCATGGAGCACCTGCTGTCCGCCAGGTGTTGCTCTAAGCGCTTTGCCTAGGTGAGCTCTTTCATTCCTCTCTCTGCCCTGCAGATGGGGAATACTCCCATTTTACAGGTGTAAAACACAGAATGGTGAAATAACAGCTCCAGGGTAACAACTATTCAGCTCTTTTTTCTAGATCATCTTCTAGATTCATGATGTGGATCCCCAAAGCCCGACCCCAGAGTTGGTGCCTTTACCCTCTGCATCTGGCTGACCCCACATGAAAAGCTCACAGAAGGTTCCACAGCTGTGCTGCCCTCCGTGGTCTCTGCAGGGAAAATCCACTGAGGGCACAGCCCTGGGGGCAGGTGTGGAGGGCGCTGGGGCGCGGGTGCCACACCAGGTGCTGTCCTGCCCTGCCCTCAGTGCTGGCCGAGGGCAGCTCAGGCCCCAGTGGTGCGAAGGCAAAACGGAGATCTAGAGAAAGAGCATTCCGCGGGCACAAAGGGCTCAGGGGGAAGCCCACGTGTGAGTTGCTGCCAATTTACTCCATGCCAAGGAACTCACCAACACTCGGTGAGCTGGGAGGTGCTCATGGGGTGAGGCAAGTGAAGACAGTGGTCAGATTCTGGGGAACCCTACCCAGACCATGGTCAGGGGTTCAGGTTTTATTCTGAAATTCAGGAGTAATTCCGGAAAATTGGTCGCAGGAGATCTGGGTTTCTCATCCTCGACACCTAGGAAGCCAGCATTATCTGAGCACGTATTTCAGGACTCAGGATGCTTATCAAGCTCCACGGTCAGTGTGGGCAGTGAAACTCACACTCACACTGGCCCTGCAGCATCCTCAGAGCCAGGGGACTTTTCTGGAAAGGGTCAGATAGTGAGTATTTTCAGCCTGGTGGTCTTAACAGTCCCTGCAGCAGTTACTCAGCACTGCCGTTCAGTGCAAAAGCCACAGATAGTACAAAACATGACACTGTAAGTTAAAAAATGGGCATCACTTTATTTACAAAATTTTATTTACAAAACCAGGCACTGGGCTGCCTTTGGCCCAAGGGCTACAGACGCTGATCCCTGAATTTGTCTGCAGGTGGCCTCAGTATGATAAGAAATCTCCTACATGTTTATTTAAAAGAACAAAACAACAAAAAATGTCACTTCAGTGTTTGTCAACGTAAGCATGAGAGTCAATGGCACAGAGTGGCTAGAACCTGTCTCTGGAATTAAAATTCAAATTCTGCACTACTTGCTAGTGGTCTGTACTTGGGAGAGTTTCTTAGCCTCTCAAGCTTCAATTTTCTCATCTGTAAAATGGGGGTAATACATGGATTTACCTCTTAGGGTATTCTGGAGATACAATAAAAATGTCTATAAAATACTTATTTTAATACCTGATATATTTTTGGCTCAATTCATATTAACTATTGTTACTAGCAATATTTTCACAGATCAGAATTTTAATTGGAAGGATGTAAGTTCAGTTGGATATGGAACTAACTTTTGTTAAAACAAAGGCTGCTAGGCAATCTTTCTACAAATAGCACTTTGCTAACACCTTGCCACTGCCTCACGTTTATGTGTTTATGATCATCTTTTTATCCGCTGCCCTAGAACCTTGCATCCCAAATGAACAATGAGTTGGCAAATAATTAATTTATGAATTGTCATCACAGCCCAAGTAACTGAAGGATGCTCAGTCAAGGAAACATCTGGAGTGTGGTACTGCTTATTTCTGAAATGTTCCACATAATCTGACAATTTAACCTCTCAGAGCTAGAACTGCCCCATGTGACTGCCGGCAGGTCACCTTGGCCAGGTTAACAGGAGCCAAGTAAAGCAACACCGATCGTCTCCTTGTCTCTGACCGAGGTTGGGGACAGAGCTCTTCACCAGCTGCTAATCTCAGATGCTCTTAATAAAGATGCTCTGAAATCCCAGCAGACAATTTCCTGACAAGTCACAACAGCAAATATGAATTTGTCTATTAATAAAACTGCATGGTGGACCTTGAATTGGAAAAATGACATATATTCTTTGCCTTCTGGAATAGCTAGAACTATAAAACAAAAATGACTGCATGTTGATAGAATTTCCCGGTAGGTACATACATTTTCCCAGCGTGGTCATTTGCCACATGGACTCCTAACTAGTTTCAGTGTTTCCACCTGGGGGCTGAGTCCATTTTATTTCTCTGCATATATTTGCGTATTTGGACAAGGATTAATTGTGCTGACCATTCTCCTAAGGGATCCTACCTTTTGATAATTTACACTATGCATTTATCTCCTTTAAACCTCCCACACACGACTGTCATCCTACCGAGGGTGCCAGTGGCATCCATCACTGGCTGGCTGTGTTCTCCGTGGTGAGCACTGTTGCAAGAGGTTTAAAGGTTTCAGTTTGCTTATTCTTCACAACACACCTAGGAAGTGGGTGCCATCATTACCCCATCTCACAGAGGTTCCCAGTTACACAAGCAGAGAGGGATAAACCAGATTCTGACTTTACGACAGGAGTTTTAATTGTGGTGCTACAAGGAGCTTCATTCTTTCCAAAGTGTTTAAAACCACCTGCCTAAGGTACTTCAGAAATTACATTTTAAAAGCTCAAACATATGCAAGGATTTGTAACTTGCCTCTAGTGTTGACCCTCGAGAGCCACACAATCAGTTATAGTAACACCATACAGACAGGGGCTGGCAGACAGCACTGTATTAAAAGAATTCTATTCTGAGACAGCTATTTCAACATAAACCTGTAGAGATTTGCTCATAAACAGACATGCATAGTTCATATTTTGGGGGTTATGGTTAGGCATGACTATCTTTTTAAATATTCAAATCATCAGCCAACATATCCTTTTACTGTAATAGACAGAAAATAGATTTAGAGGCCCAAAAGATGCTGAACAGGGCAGAAAAAAAGATGAGGGAGGGGAAAGATGAAGTTTGAGGAAAACAGAAATACAGAGACTCATCCATAGTAAACAAGAACCCATTCCTGCATTTCCTGGAATAAAATCTATAAAACATTTTAGGTACAATAAAATCCAAGACCTAGCTAAAAGAAAAAAATAAGGATGCTTAGAGATCTGTTCTAATATGACATACTCAAGAGACAGCTGCACTGAAGGCAACTGTGTCCACGACCATAACTGGAGGTTCTAAGAATGTACAGCTGAGATCCCAAGAAAACCCTCCCACTGACACGACCAATAATGAAATCAGATAAGATGGTGACACTCCCAGGTCACCCTTGCCTGCCCTCCCACAGTTGTGCTCAAAAAGACATGGTCAACTCTTAATCCCTGCTCCTCTGGGTGTGAACCCATCAGTATACGGGACCTCTGAAGATGTTATCATTAGTGAAAGCGTGGGCTCATCTGTCAAAAGGTTCTTGAAGATCCTACTGAGAAGAAGTCAAGTGGAATTGGGGTGGCCTCAATCTATATGGCTGAAGTCCCTAGAAGTGGACATCTAGACCGAGACACAGGTAACCAAGCAGGAGAAGTGGAAAACAGAGGGGCAGCCGTGAGACAACATAGGGACACGAGCCAGGGAGCCCTGAGGACTGGGGCAGGTCAGCACCAGAACACCACGGGCTCCGGGAGAAAGCACGGCCTGCCAAGAGCTGGATTTTGGACTCTAGCTTCCAGACCATGAGACAATAAATTCCTGTTGTTTAATCCAACCTAAAGCATGGTATTTGGAAAATAAGACGTACAGGTTCTCTAACTCTGAGCCTCAGTTTCCCCATCTGTAAAATGGAGAAAACCCCTTTCTGAGAATTCTAATGTTGACTACGAGTCCATATATGAAAACTATAATGATTGGAATATAGTAAAGCCCATAATTAAATCTATTGGTAGTGTTAAAATGTAAAATAAAGTTATCGAAAAGCTGCCCTGCCCTGAAATTACCTAAAGAATGACTTGAGGGTAACAGGAATCTAAGAACTTGTATTGAGAGCCTCTCCCCCAGGGAGGGCATCTGTCATTAGGCATCACACCACCCACTCCTGTGGCCTCGGCAGGCATCCGTAATCAATCTCTTTCCCACTGATGTTCGTTTTCAGCCCAGCACCCCGTGAAGTCAGTATCAATCAATCCCAGCAGACACATGAAACCCAGTGGCAATCACTGATTTACACCATTTGATCAAGGTCACACAGCCAGGAAGCCCAGAATCCATTCTTCTGACTCCAAGTCCAATGCACAACCTATCACCCAAGCTGCCAGATGTGGGGGTGTCCTCCTAAGGGGGTCGCCTCTGGAGCCAGCACAACCTCAAAGGGAGATGTGAGGATTAAAGGCACTTATGGCTCCCCTTTGTTTCTGGAAACCCCACATCACAGGGGTGCACGGAGCACGGACAGTGCGGGCCCGGGGCCTTGGCTGTGGTTATGCCTGGCTCACTGAGCACACCTCCCTCCCTGTGGGAGGAAGGGAAGGCACGCAGAAGGCTCCTGGGCACTAGTGTCTTGCTGGGAGAGGGAGTTGCTGAAACAGAAGCAGAGTTGTCTACAGATACATGACAATCGACATGAAAAGTGGGGAAAAGATAAGAAAACATATATAAAAATTTTCAAATGCCCAAAAGATAAGGAACACAAAAGTGACCATTTCCACAACACTGTGGTTACATTGGTTAAGTGTATTCTAAATGGACGGTTCCGGTTCTGTTTAATAAGCATTTCATGCGCATAGAAGTAAGGTTAGGGAAATGGTATAGCCCATTAGTCCATTTATTTATCCTCCCTTCCATTCACACCCATCTGTCCATGTCTGTCCAGCCATCCGTCCGTCCACCTAACCATGCACATTCCTCCATGCATTCATACAGGCAGTAAACACTTCTTTACAAAATCAACTCAACCACACATCCTTCTGTTCATCCCTCCCTACACCTGTCCATTCACCTCTCCATCCATCCATTCATTCGACACACATTTACTGGAGACCTCAGCAGCAAGAACACCTAGAAGATTAAGAAACGATTTACATCCTTCCAGCAAATCCAGAAGAGTGATGAGAACACAAGATCACCTTACAGTGTCAGAGGGCAATGACAGAGGAAAGCCTGAGGAGCCGCGGGAGCTCAGAACTGGGACGCTTGAATCTGAGGAAGTGGAGATGGTCAGGGAAGGCTTCCTGGAGGAGGTGGTGGGGTTCACCAGCTGCAGTGGGCAGGGGCACAGATGTCCTGGCAGAGGGAACCACATGTGCAAAGCCATGCATCCATGCAGCACTTGAAATAAGGAGGGACGGCTTCCTTGAAAGATGGAGAAGCTTACTGGCTCAGAGTTTCCATGCTCCATCTTTGCAGGAAAGCGATCTGCATGCCAAGGAGGAGCGCTGCGTAAAACTACAGAGCAAATAAAGGCAATGCTGGGCAATCCAGAGTGAAGGGGTGATCTCACACAACAAGGGTTTTAAGTTATTTCATTCAATTATTTTCTATCCCAATAAAGCTGATATAAATGCACCTGAACTTTTTAGTGATAATCTGGGCCCAGTTTAAGGCTGAAATCCATTATGGAAAGTAATTTAAACAATCTAAACGCAGCACAAATTGATTTTAGAGAAAGTTAAACCAGTGAGTGAGCCAGGGAGAGGTTTTTTCCCTTTCTTTTGCACATTCCTGGTCTTTGATTGTACAAATTATTGGTCCTAAGGAGCTCCTGAACTTGAAAAAGCACACACTGAAGGGTATGGAGATATTTCCAGATCTTACTGTATACCAATGCAGTTAAAGGGCAGACACAATAAAGGTTTGGTTGAGGCTCTGGCTGAAATAGAATGTCTCCAAACACTTTCTAGAGATAATAAAAGATTATATATGTTGTCAGCGGCCTCTCATCTTGTGCAGAGATTGTCTCTACAGTCAGACTGCCCCGTCTGCCTGCAACCTGTCTAGAGCAAGGCCTCATCAGGATCCAACACTCACAATATTGGTACACCTGGCTTCTGCCTCTGTCCTCCTAGCAACCCAGGGTATAAAACCAAATGTACGTCTTTTGCTGCTATCCTATACTTCCCATCGCACTAGGAAAAAGTCCAACGTCAACCTTATGCTGTTACCCCCCGCACCTCCCAGCACACTGGGAGAAAGCCCTGATCCCTCCTCACAGGACCCCGCAGCACCCCACATCACCCCACCTGCTTCACAGCCCGGCTGCCTCTCCCTCCCCAGCCAACTCGTCGTTCTGTTGACTCTTTGGCCCCAGAGGGACTGATCTGCCTTCTGATTGGTTTGCTCACCTCCCAGCAAATCCCGCAATGCCTGAGCTCGGCTTCCCCTCCCTGAAAGCCCTTCCTCTCCCCTCCCTGTAGGACCCAGCTGGGCTGTGAGCCCCTCCAGGAAGGTGTCCATACCCGAACCAGGCTGGCACCCCATCTCCATCACAGGGACTGCAGCTCAAACGTGCCTCTGCCTCTAGAGCCCAAGTGTCCCAGGGGCTGAGGCTGTGGCTCACTTCTCCCTGTCCCAAGACCTCAAACAGAAAGACCCGAAACTCCTTGACTTCCACCTAGAGTTGCTGGTCTTGCTCCATGAGGCCTGGATCTGGCCTCCAGATCAGAGGATGTTAAAGCTGGAAAGGAACCAAAGCCTCATCTGATCAACTGCTTCACTGTACAGCAGAGCACTTGAGGCCCCTGGATGACTTGCACAAGACAGCCCAGCGACACTTTAGACGACACACCCCCATGTCTGCATTCCGCGTCCTCCCAGGCTCGGAGAACCCTCCCTGGACTCCAGGTAACAAGCGCAGGCCCCTTCATCATGGGGAAGGTGGCTCCTCCTGTGGACACAGAGCAGGGGTCCTGACTGCTTTAAAGCTGTGGCGGCAAATGTTAGGGAAACACAGCTAAACACAGTCTGCTACCGACCAAGACCACCTCACCACAGCGGTGCCAGAGAAAGAAAAACAGGCTTATTGTTGCATAAGCATTAAACCACAATGGGATGTACCACAGGCAATCCGCAAAGAGAGCGCAGAGAGAGAGAGAGACCCCTTTTTATGTGGCTATGCGGATGTGACCCATTACAACCCACTCATACACATTCTCAAGGTATTGTGGAGGGGTGGGGTAGGGGGTGGGCGTGGGTGGGTTAGGTCTACAATTTGGAGTCAATGGGTCCCTGGAAGTTATTTTAATTTCTTTCCAGGAAACTGGGAAATAACGGCTATGTCTTCCTCGATGACACTGCAATAAAATGAATCCCTTCCTTGAGGAGATCTTCTTGCATGGGGAAGTCTGCAAGAGGCTTATTCAATATTTTTTAGGTGGAATAATTTAAATTTACACATAATTAAAAAGGACAAAGGAAAAGAGATTTACAAGGTTTCTAAAATAAATGCAGAGAGATGGGAAAGGGGAGTCACTTCCCCTTAGGTTCAATGGGGAGAATTAAGCCCTTTTCATTATTAATTTTTAATTTGTTTTTGCCACAGCTCCTTTCCCCCATCAGATGCTGACTCCTCAGCCTCCCCACAGAAGGGATGGCCAATTGTCTCTATGCACAAATGACAGAAAGAAGATGCCCAAAGGGAGAAGGGCTCCTAAGAAGATTATCTTCATAAACAAAAGGAGAAGCCCTTTGGAGAAAGGTCTCTTTGCATCTCCCTTATCACCACTGGCTTCTGTCTTAAAAGCATCTTAAGCAAGAGGCAACAAGCACAAGGCTGAAAAACCATCATGTTTGGCATGGCAGAGCAGAAGGATGTAAAGAAAATGGGTTCCTGGCTACGCCACTGAGATGCTCAACCAGCCCCTTGGTAGCTAGGGGGGACACCGCGAAATAAACTAAAAGGGCTGCCTGCATTGGCCATGGCCAGGAGGGGACCCCTTTCCAAGAAGGGCTTGACCAGAAAACAAAAACAATTGCCCTTCAGGGGTTTTCTGAGAAAAAAGAACATATCCAACCCGGTGATAAAACTAGTTTCAGTCCAGTAGAAAGAGCTCATCAGAACGGACAAGATAACATACTGGTCAACGTATATCTGCTCCCCACTTTGTGGGACACCCCCCGCCCCCCAGGTAAAAGGGAAACCTTGTGTCGGCCAATCAGAAAACTTGCTCACTTGCTTCCTCATGTGCCTTTTATGAGCTTCCCCTTTCCCCTCCCAAGCTGGAGTTCCCTTCTGCTTTCTGAGTGGATGCTGCCTGATTCCTGAATCGCTCAATAAAGCTGTGCAATCCTAAATTGCACGAGAGGTTCTGCTTTTAACACAGGTGACCTCTGGATTTTGTGATACCTGAACAGTCAACACTGATATGCTTTAAGCCCCTATGATGCTTATTATCCTCTTATGTAAGTTGAGAGAATCCTAACTGCCATGTCCCCCAAGTGAAAGAAAACCCTAAATCAAGGCATTCTGGGTTGGAAGCATCTAAGAAACAACCTGCAGCTTGCCCTTTCAAGGGGTCAGTTACCTGATAACCATGAACACTAAAGGAGCAGCAGGTGGACAGGGAGCCCTGGCTCCTCGTTCCCAGCATCCCTGGGTCTTGCTGAGAAGAGCTAGAGGAGGGTGAGGGACAGCTGCTGCCAGTGAGTTCCAGCACCAGTTCTGCTCACCATTTTGACGGATCAGGGAGGCAAAGGAGAGAAGAACTGCAGAACAGCCGGCATTTCAGGGATCTTGCATCGAAGCCCTCAGGACACCAGGCCAGAGGGGAACAGTCTCTGAGGAAGTTGTAGGCAGCTCCGGGCAACTGGGCCGACGTGGAGGACCCCGGACAGCACTGACCAGCAGCGCCCTCCCTAGCGCTTAGACAGATGCGTTCTGCACTGGTGTTTGGCACACGGACTGCCACTTCAATCTAGTTTCTGAATTTTCTGCTGACCAGGTGCATGTGGTTCCTGACACTTTCGACTAGCGTAATACAAGGGAAACCTGGGCTTCCAAGGGAATTTCGCAGTCAGAAAAAAAGTCAGCACTTCTAAATGATGTGCTGCTCATCTGACACTCTGCTTATTACCACGTTGTTTTAGGTTCCTTGGCTGCTCAGGCTTAAACAATGGGAATTTATTGGCTTACAGGCTAGAAGTTGAAATCAAGGCGTCATCAAGGCATTGCTTTCTTCCCCAAGACTGGGGTTCTGGGGCTGGCTGCCGGTGACCCCTGGTCCTGGGCTCCTCTGTCACGTGGCCATGCACACGGCTGCCTCTCCCAGCCTCTCCCTTCTTATCTGGGTTCTGCTGACCCTCAGCTTCTCACTTCCCATGGCTTTTTCTCTCTCTGTCTGAATTTCATTCTGCTTATAATGGACTCCAGTAATGGATTTAACACTCAGCCTGATTGGGCTGGGTCATACAGAACTGAAGTCACCTCATCAAAAGATCCTACTTGTAAGGGGTTCACACCCACAGGAATGGACTAAGCTTAAGAACATATTTTTCTGAGGTACATACAGCCCCAAATCACTACACATGTTCAATCACAAGCATGAAAAAAACTTTTGTAAATAAGAAGAACCAATTTCAGAAGAAGGCAGTTAAGGCAGGGTGGGTGGGTTACGAGGGACATCCACTAACACAAGACGTAAATGTCTCCTCAGCTCACATCCACTGTCCTCCCTGCATAGAGGGGCTGGGGTGGGCTGAGCGGACCTCCCTTTCATGCACTGAGAAGAGAGAAGAGCTTCCCCACCCACCCCACAGTGGGGTCAGCACTTATTTGATGTAAAAGACAACTGCATTTACTCAGCAAGACTTAAACCTGTGCCAACCATATTTTATATATTGTATTAGATGAAAATATGAAAAGCAACGTATTGTCATGGTCCTCAAAAATGATGACATCAGAATATTTATTAAAGTACTAAAATAATATTAGTGAGGGGCATTTCACATATCAAGTCCTTTTAGCCCCAAGACATCTGAGTAAGTGCAGCCTTTGCATCATGTGATCCAGCTCAGCTGATATGAACTTGGAGGAGAAATAAACAGATTCCCAGGATCAAAATCCCAATAGTAAACTCTGTCATCTTCGCACCTCAAAACCTCCCAATGGAAACTGGTCTTAATAGATTGTTGTCAGGAGCCAGAAATATGACAGGCCTGCTAGTGGATCACTGGCCTTACAGCTCATCTGAGATTGAGAAGTGACATTAAAAACAGAAGGATATGGCTTATCTAAGCCCTGCAAAATTATGCTTTTGTAAAATGGCATTAAATTCTCATAGCCCAAGTCACCCCACAATTATATAAAATAATTGCACTGTGAGCTCAAGATAGTAAAATAATCTTGTGCAAAGTACACGTAATTAATAAAAAAATGAACATTTTCATTCAACTGTCCTTGCCCTTCGAAATCCTAATAATTTGTATTTCTTTTACTCTAACAAAGTTTTTTATTCTATTCTCAAATGCAAAGACCTGGATACATTTTCCCTCCAGAAACAACAGTGAAAAGACTGGCACAGTTATCAAGAACAACAGTTTCGAATGCTGGAAATCCATAGCCAGTTCAATCTTGGACTAAACAAAAAAAAATGTGCCACCTCCTCATCATGCACTTTTAAGAAGTCTATTTCTACATTACTAATCATTGTTTCCTCGGCGATTGGGAAGGGAGGTCAGGACAATATGATACAGAAACAACTCTAGGACAGAAAGCACATGCAAGATTTTCTTCACAGCTTTGCAAACTTTCTGGTTTGTACTGAAGAGGGAAGGAAAGCATCCATTTTGCATTGAAGGAACTCTTTAACAAGATTCTTTTAACACAGCAGCCATTGGCCATACACAATGTTTTGAAACATCACCTGCACCAGCTCTCTCCATGAACTCAGTGGCAGGGGGCTTCTGGGAAGCCTCCTGGTTAAAGTGCAGCATGAGATGCACAAAGATCATATAAATTGAATAAAGTGCTTTTACTTATTTATAAAGCACTTGCAGGCAGATGGCTTATCAGTGGCATCTTACAGGGTACTCTGAGTGCACATAAATGTACCGAGGGAGCCATAACATGTTATTCCATTTCCCTCTAGTTAAAAAATTATTTGCAATCTATTCTATCAATGGACTCTCTCCAACTTTATCCTTCCCAGTGCAGCGCTTTGTGCAAAAACCTCATTAGGGAATTTTCTTTGACTGTATTCCCCTCCAGGGGCCATGTTCGTAAGTTTACTCCCTTCTACTATTTCATCACTGTTCTTTCCAACCCCTGTGAGCAATCAATGCCCGACAAGAACTTATAGTGAAAGACAAGGCTTTTCTCTCTATGTAAAAACAGTACTGGGGAGAATGCATATTTTTATTGCTTTTTAGATACGGATCTGTCAGAATCCCTTGGAAATTGCACACAGACCTGTGCGAGAAAGCCAAGACAGGGATTCAGTGTTCAGTGACTAACGAGAAGTTTTTCCAGAATAAAGTCAATGAGGCCATAGGCAGCAAGTTAATTATGACAAGACTGAAGGTACAAACAACCTCCCATCACAACCAGAGCTGGCACCATATGTGAAAGGCCGTGAGCCTCCCACGTTCCCAAGGTTCCGTATTAAACGGCTTCCTACGCCTTCCAGCTTGGCCGTCACCTACTACTCTTAGCCAGAAAGGGGCTCACCAGCTTTAAAGCCACCTGTCCTTTTGGTAATAAAAAGGAAAATCACTCCACCTGGCCATAAAAATAAACTTAAAGAATGAATGAATGAATATTAAAAACATTCCAGCCAGGTACTTATATCTGCGTATGAATTACCGTCCGTTTGTGAAATAGGGAGTTTAGAAAGGGTTTAGAACACACCTTCACCAAATCAGCATCCCTCTCATTCAACCAGACAGAATGAAGGAGAGAACATGGGGAATCATTTCTCACCCTGCGATTTATTATAATTTGTTGTTGGACTGGTGCCGCCTGAAATCGGCCTGCATTGCAGCACAGGCAGGTGACTTCTGCCCAGGGGACAGCGATAAGGTCTGAGAGCTTCCATTTTCCAGTTAGGGGTGTGATTTAGCTAAGATTTATGGCAAATGAGAACACATGACACTAATCTCCAAGTTTATGATCTTTCTGCTGTGTTTTATCATCTTTAAAACACCAAGACCTTTAGGAATGCTTAAGTCCAGAATACTAACTATTTGGACGTGTGCAACAGTATACACATTTGAATGCCAGCTACATAAGCAAAGAAATGGGTAGGATACCCATCATCGTGCAATTCAAAACTTAATGGCCTAAAAAACAACAGCAACAAAAATAACCTAAACCCAAGGCAAAGCCTAGGCAGGCTATTCTATTCAAATACAATAAAATCCATTGGTGGCTGACAACAGATCTCACCTATATTGATTCTCAGTTTTCAATCCCTAAAAAAGACCCTGCCCCTGAATTTGACTCGGACCCTCCATCATGAAACAGCATCATTTCCCTTCCCAGAACACGTTCACATTTAATTGAACTGGCAGAAAATAGCAGTGCCTTGAGTTAAGGAAACACTAAATTGCCAGCTTCCTGCCTACAGAAAAATTAATGTACATTCAAGTCAAACCTGATTTTCTCTGTGTTATGCTCCTAACCAGATTTCCAGGAGTCTATTTAGGCCTATAAGACCGCCCAGGCAATATTAAAATATAGCCAGACCGTACTCATTTAGCCCGAATCCCACGACTCCATTTGCGCGTTAAATTCTCTTAGGTGAATGAGAACGTCGCCCACGCCACAGCAATGAAGCCTTAGGCGAGAGTTTGGAGGAAGTTTCTATTATACTTC
The DNA here is from genome assembly GCF_015220235.1 of Choloepus didactylus. Lineage (NCBI taxonomy): Eukaryota > Metazoa > Chordata > Mammalia > Pilosa > Megalonychidae > Choloepus > Choloepus didactylus. The sequence goes on along the minus strand of NC_051329.1, from coordinate 5,066,753 downwards.
CCCCTATCATTATTTTTCACTCTTGAATTCATAAGTCAAGACAGAGGTTTAAATTCCTCCCAGAGCTGAGCCCTTCGTGGAGGGTGCAAAGCCCCCTCTTCATCTTAGGCTGCCCGAGTCTTCAACCTGCCAGGAGGCTTTGTGCACTCTCTTACCAACAATTATGCAGGTCCCTCTCCCACGCGCCGAGCTCAAACCCACGGTCCTTGTCTTAAGACTCAACACCACGTCCCTACGGCCTTGAAAGCAGTGCATTCCCCTCCACACCGTCTGGGTTTTCCAGGGTGCTGTGACAGCGCAACGGGCTGGGTTAAACAACGGGAATGCATTGGCTCACGGTTCCCGAGGCTGCAAGGACGGCTTCCTCCTGGGTCGAAGCATTCCAGTGCTGGCTTACCTTGCCGCAATCCCTGGAATTCCCAGGCTTACATCCCTGCCTCAAGTGCCGTGGTGGCCATGTCTTCTCCCTTCTCTTCCGGGTTCCCCGTTGACTTCCGGGTTCCCTGTGGACTTCCGGCTCTTGGCTCTCCCCGTGGCTTTCTCGCCCTGTGGCATTTCTTATGTTTGTGAAGGTCCGGAGTAGTATGGATTAAGGCTGACCCTCATTCATTCACTTGGGCCACACCTTAACTAAAATTAACATCTTCAAAAGGCCCTATTAACAGTGGGTTCACACTCATAGGAATGCAGATTAATTTAAGAACATGCATTTTTTGGAGTACACACCTAAATCCACCATGCTCTCAAACAACCCCCCTCCAGGCCATGCACAAAGAAAACAGACAACTCACCTGAACAATTCAGTACAGCTCAAATTCTAAACCAAAACCCCAGGGCTGCAGGCCACATTTGTCCCCAACATTTGTTCCTCAACCCCTTTGCTCCATGTAGTTAAATGCTCAATGCTGTATATGTATATGCATATTCATATGCATATTTCTATATACACATACACAGAAACACACACACACATATAGAATTAAGTTATTTGCCAACATTTAAAAAAGGGAGCTTTCATATTAAATTCTAGGTTTCTGGTTTCTCTTGGAAAAACAAGATTATCTATTCACACTGGCGCTATATTTCTGCCTGGCAACGACCAAGGACAGGAAAGGGGCTTTGGATGGGGCTTGGGCTCTGGTATCCCAACAGTCTCCCCCACTGTCTTAAATTTGGCCAACTTGACTCCTCTCCCTTGAAGGCATTTGAATTTCTCATATCTAATCCTAAATAAAAACCAGAGCTGTATGGTTTTTTTCATACATAGCCTTCTATGTGAGTCCTTTTACTTAAATTATTTTAATTATTCAATTTGAGGTACCCACATCTCTCTTTACTGACTTCTCTTTATAGTTAAATTCAGCTGCTCTGAATTCAGACTACCTGAGTTTGAATCCTGACTTGCACATGACCTTGAGCAAGTTCCAGAATGTTTGCAAGCCTCAGTTTTTTCCAACCGTAAAATGGGGATGATAAGAATACCGACCTCTTTGGGCCATTGCAAGAAGTAAATGAGATACTGCATGTAAAGCACTTAGCACAGGACCTGACATAGACAAACATCTCAATCTATGTCTACTGCTATTGGAGTTACTACAAACCCTATTAGTCTTAAGATTAACTCTATAATAAAATAGTGGTTCAGAATAAAGACGCAAATTCACCACTGTCCCTTAGTCAGCTGTCCGGTCTTTGCTGAACGCAGAAACATAGATGGTCCAAGACAGCCACACCTTAAATCCATCACCTGCATATTCTCTTCCATCACCATGTGGACCTACCTACTAGGATGTAAAGCCGGTGACGGATTCTTCCCCAGGAAGACAGGAGCCTGACAGAGAGCATTTTGAAATGAAAGCTTCCCAAGAGCTATGGGTGAAGAGAAGGAAAACAGAGACTCAGTAAGAAGCCTCCTTTGTTACAAGTTTCTCATTTTTGTATCTGCTGATATCTCCATGCCCTGCTACTGGGGCTTCCAGTGGATCAGCCTCACAATAATACAAATGCATTCATTTAGCCACTCATTTACTCATGAAAAAATATTGAGGACCTTCTATGAGCCAGCACAATCTAGACACTGCGGTTGTTGAGATGAATGAGATAAACATGGTGCCTGCCCTGAGGGAGGCTCCTTCCAGTGGTGAGGAGACAGCAAGAAGCAAGTGAACTAATAATGTCATTTCAGGTCCTGATCAATGTTACTGCGAGGATAAAACTGGGAGTGAGTTAATGACTGTGGCAGTAGTTCTGGATTGGAAAAGATGCCCAGGGAAAGTCTCTCTAAGAGAGGAACCTGAGTGACACAATGAAGCAAGCTGTGGAACAGACTGGAAGAAGAGCATCTGAGCAGCTGGACCAGCAAGTGCAAAGGCCCTGGCGTGGTAGCGGGCTCGGCCTGATAGTAGTCACTGATCTCAGGCCTAGATGGAGCATGCCAAGCATGCATTATCTCATGTAATACTTCCAACAACCCAGTGAGAGTGGTGTTACTATAATCTCCATTTTATGGGTGAAAACACTGAGATATATCGAGGTTACGATTGTCCTCCTCAGTGAGGGAGGCAGGAATTCATTTAGGTAGCAAGTCTTCTCTCCAGAATCCCGGCCATCAACAACCCTTGCCTGCCTCCCATCCCACACCTGCTGCTCTGCTGCATGTTCACATCAGCCCTTTTCCATCTACCTCGATCTTCCTTGCTCTATGTTTGACCATCCTTGTGAAATTCACCAGTTCCTCTCTCTTCTAAAGTTACCTTAGATAGAAAGGGCATGTTAGAGGAGAATGAAACAGTGGTGGGCACAGAACTCAGGCAGCCTTTCTTCACCATGCAAGTGAGTAGTCTTCACTGTGGGCAGAATGGGGTGATTAATTTAGCAAAGAATAGCACTGCACGTGCCTCGTGCCTCCAAGGTTCTGAAAGTCATTGAAGTAGATAGAAGATGCACACAGGGAACAAAAATAGCAATGAAACACACATATGTGCTCACCAAAAGCTGCGTGTTGGACCCTACGCAGATAAGAAACAGTTGGACCAAATCGTTTTCTTTTTTCTCTTTCTCTCCTCCCCTGATGCTTTTTAGGGAGAACTTGCCCAAGCTTCCTCATTCACATAAATATTGCCCCTCCAGGCTTTGAGTGGAAAATTCTCTGCTCTCCACTCAACAGTGGGTCTTTCTAACCAGCGAAGCCTGCATTCCAAGACTAGCCCTGGCTTCCCCGACTGCTCAAAGTAACGCACCACTTGGCAAGATGCTAAGGGAGGGATGCACTTTTAAAGCAGGCAGTGAGTGCTCTGATACGTTGTGCAATTCTGGTATAACTCCAGATTTTCATGAAGTGACTCATTTCTTTGACTCCCAATGTGAAGACTTATCTGCTAAACTGGATTTAGATTTGTGGGACATCTGTTTCAAGAGTGATTTAATTAAATGTGACATGATTTGATGAACTGCTGTAGAAAATCATAGGAGAGTAGCCTGTTAAAATTTTATAGAGAGGCATTTACACAATGATTTATCACACATCTTTGATTTGAAAGCTATTGGTTGCAAGGTATTATCTATTGTAAGGTAGTTTAGAGAAGTCAAAGGATTAGATATTGTGAGGTAAGAGACAAAGAATAACCACCGCACTTAGGGTCAAATTCTCTCAAGCATATAGTCAGGTCCTGTATTTTGTCACTATATAAATGTCTTCATAGTAATCCTCCACATGGTTACTACAGACTGCCATAAATAGAACATATGGCTTCTTTACATTTTTAACTTTCTGGAATTTAATTCTAAATTTAGATCTGTGCTTTATCATATTCAGCACCAAAGGACATGGTTTCCTCTTTTCTTCAGCTCATTTCTTTAATTTTTTTTAACACTTTATTTACACATTAGCCAGTCAATAGCTGACCCTAAATGTTCTGTGTGTCATGACCTAGATACTTAAAAGAAAACCAAATGTATGTGTCCATTGCCTTGAAAAGGCAAACATTTTACTGAGTAACCTAAGGCCCTCAATTCCTCCATAATAACTGCAGCCTGAATTCCACATGTTTATAAAGCACGTCAAGTTCTCTCTGCTTCAGATGAGTCTCCTGACCTGTACACAAGCATTTTGCATTTGGCCAGCTCTGCACTCACCAGCCTGAGCTAGCTTCCACATAGAGGCTCACAGGAAGAGCACGCTACCCGGGGACTGGAATCACGTGCCTATGTTCAGGCCAGTGATATATGCCATTTTCTGGCCTGTTTGTGGGGTGTTTTCTTGCTCTCTTTCTTCCCTGTCCACAAGACAGAGCGAAGGGCTGTGAGATGGCAGAGCCACTTGAAGGAAGAGCCCTGGATTCTTGATGGAGGAGAGCCACTCAAGGGACCCAGCAAACCTGCATCAAACCGTATTATGAGAAAGAAAAAAGCTATGTCGATTCACTGACATTTGGGGATTGTTGGTTGCAGCAACCAGCATTATTTACCCATACCTTCTGATGGGGATTGAGTCATGCCCCCCCATGAAGATGTGGTCAAGTCCCAATCCCTGTGGGTGTGAATCCATTTGAACAGGGGATCTTGGAAGATGCTCTTTTTAGTTAAGATGTAGTCAAACTGAATGCAGGTGGGACTTAATACAGCATGGAAAGGGACTTAAGGAAGCAGATGCCAGGAGCAGGGGAAGGCAGGGATGCGGGCAGATTGCTGTGTGACAGAGGAACCCAAGGGCGGCAGGCCAACACTAAAATGTTACACACTTCAGGAGAAAGCATGGCCTGTCGAGACTTCAAATTTGGACTTCTAGCCTCCAAAACCTAAGGCAATAAAATTCCTGTCATTGTGTGATTTTTGTGACTGTAGCCCTGGAAAACTAACATCTCTTATAAACAAATAATTTTTCCCTGTTCCATGCCCATCCTTCTCATATTACCTTAAGCTCAGTAGAGCTCAGTTTTCACCACAAGTAACTCCTTTGTTTCCCTACTCTACTTTTCAGTTGGGGTCGTGATGGTTACGTTCTTGAATGCCAACTTGGCCAGGTGATGGTGCCCAGATGTCTGGTCAAGAAAGCACTAGCCTAATGCACATTTGTGGCTGGTTAATAAACCAGAAAGCTGGTTTATTAAATCATCACCAGTTGCCTGTACCTGTGACTGATTATATTAAGAGTGTGTCTTCTGCAATGAGAGAATTCAATCAGCTGGGTTTAATCCTGTCAGTGAAGACTTTTAAGGGAGAAGAGAGACAACTTTCATTTCCTCTTCAGTCAACCAGCCTCTCCTGGGGAGTTCACTGAAGACCTTCATCAAAGTTGCTAGCTCGTTGCATGCACTGCAGAATTTGGACTCATGCATCTCCACAGTTGAATGAGACACTTTTATAAAATCTCGTGTTTACCATTATCTCCTGTTGGTTCTGTTTCCCTAGAGAACCCTAACCAATACAGGGTCAATAATGCTTTTTTAGTCTCCAATATATGAAAGCTCAGGTTCTGAAAGTAAGAATATTAATTGCCTACTGTATATGCTAAGCTAAAATGCTTCGTTTAAGCTGTATAACAACCTGAAAATAAGTATATTTAGGTCTTTTTTTAGTAAGCTTATTGAAGTTGTTGAATTATAACATCACATGGAAAAAATGCACAAGAAAAATTGCACAGCTTAATGAATTTTCAAAAATGAATACGCCCAAGAAACCAGCACCGAGATGAAGATGTAGAATATTCCCTTTACCCTTTCAAGTAGGGAAGGCCTCAAGAGTAAGCCCCATGCCCTTCCAAGGCATTACCTCCCCCAAAAAGGTAACTGCTCTTCTGAATTCTGACCCCATCATTTAGATTTATATAGATGGGAGCACTCAGTTTGTGTTATTTTGTGTCTGGTTTCCTTTGTTCTGGTTTCCTTTCTATTTATGTGGATTTCCTTGATTGAGGCTAGGTATCTATTATTTTCTACTGAAGACTGTTCGTCAATGTGGACAGTAAAGAAATTTGGGGAGATGAAGAGCAAAATTTTAAAAGCAGTTATTTTGGCTGGTCAGGTTTCAGATTACTTTTCCTTTCTCACTCTTTTTTCTGTATTTCCAATTTTCTCCAATTAAAATACATTTAGGCTTGATATGGAGTTAAATAAGCAAATCCATGTCATTAACTAACACAGTAACTGTGTTAGAGATGCTAAATGCTATTATCACCATCTTCAGACAGAGTAAAGATTAAAAAGGGACATTTTTCAAATGACTAAAGATAAATTGGTGTCCTTTGGAACAGTCTATTTGTATGCTACTTTCTTCAGATAAATAAACCAAAGGTCAGAATTTCACGGGCATCTATCCACTGGGTTGATGAGCGTGGAAGCTGTGACATTTGGAGCTCCTCAGTGAAAGATGGAGAGATGTGTTCCCACAATTTATTACTGTCGTTACTCAGCGCTCATGTATCTTGTTTTGGCAGCTCCACATCGGTTTATGCAAAACCCTCAGAGCTTTCTCCCACCCTGCAGCTCCCAGAGGGAGCACTGGCCGTACCATGGAGCCACCTTGCCACATGTGGATGTTTGGCGGCTGCTGGTAGTGTATCAGCAACGACCCTTCTGTTCTGGGGGGCAGCCCTGAGTCAGTTTTAGGAGCCCCCATCCTGAAGATTTCTGGATGTTGTTTATGTTGTTTCACTTTGCCTAAAAAAAGAGCAAGGTTTAAAAAACAATTGGTCTCTTACTTGTCACTGGGAAATTGAGTCTGATGACTTAGATCCTTGTGTGCAGCAGGTTCTGCTCGGCTTTAGCAGATTTCCTCTATAACTTGACCTGTGGAGCCAGTGAGTCCTAGCGCTGACATTCCAGCTAAATGGGAAACCAGGCAACTGAGCCCCTGAGAAGAAAACTTTGTGGCAGAACAACATCATGGTTACTATTCTGGATTTTAGAATCCATCAAATAAACTTGAGTTCAATTCTTGGCAAGTAACTTGATCTATGTTAAATTACCTCTTTGTGACTTAGGTTCCTTGTCTGAAAAGTGGAGCTAATCATTGTGCCTATCTAATAGAACTGTTGTAGGTATTAAACGTGAAGACGTAACATGTTATAAAAATTTCATGTCCATAAATAATCCCTTAATATCATCAAATGAGAAATAACCAACTGAGCTGCAAGGCATTTATTTGTAGAACTGCGATTCAAGAAGCGCAGATACAAGTAGCAACCCAAATTGTGTCCTGTGTTGGCTCTTCCAGGCAAGGGTTTTATGCTGGTTTGGATGTATTATGTCCCCCAAAATGCCATGTTCTTTAATGCAGTCTTGTGGGGGCAGACGTATTAGTGTTGATTAGGTTGGAACCTTTAGATTGCTTCCATGGAGATGTGACTAGTAGCACCTTTGATTAGGGTATGACCTGTTAAGAAGATTGTTTCCATGCAGGTGTGGCCCTGCCCATTCAGCTTCAGGATTGATTTAATTACTGGAGCCCTATAAAACTCAGAAATAGAAGGACTTGAGAGAAGCTGCAGCCAAAAGAGACACTTTGAAGAACGCACTGGAGCTGAGAGAGGAGCTGGAACACAACCTGGGATCAGTGAACGCCATTCATGTGCCTTCCCAGCTAACAGATTTTCCAGATGCCCTTGGCCTTCCTTCAGTGAAAGTATACTTCTGTTATGGCCTTCATTTGGACATTTCGTGACCTTCAGACTGTAACTTAGTAACCAAATAACCCCCCTTTTTAAAAGCCAATCCATTTCTGATATTTTGCATAATAGCAGCATTAGAAAACCGGAACAGGTTTTTAAAGGTAAAAAAGATTACATAAGTTGTTTGGGATTCGTGGATATTTGGGAGCTCCAAATGTCCTTCAGGTTAGATAGTTTATTGAGTTCCTTATCTTATGGTTTGTTAACAGTGTCTGCATATCCTTGGGGTTTTGCGTAACATTATTGCTTGAGGGTTGCACACCTTGGCAATTTGTGATCTCTGGCTGAGATTTGCCTAAGAGTCACCTCCAGAATGACCTCCCAACTCCATTTGAAATCTCTTAGCCATGGTAACTCTATTTTATTTCTTTTAACATTATGTACTAGTCATTGTTTACCATAACAATGTTAACCCATAAAAGCCAATCAAGCTATTGCAACCAGTCAGATCCAATGTGCAACATAAGACATATATCATAATTATACAAGAAAATTCCAAAGGGTACAAAGGGACTATTTCTGTTTTTCTGTTGAGCGTTTATTGTGTGCCTCCCCTGACTCTATAGCACAGCACGAAGACTACAGACAGGAAATTTAAAAATATGCCATATCTACAGCAACTTCTTTCTCCCCTCCTACACTCTATGGGAAGGCTTAGATGTAAAAATAGAGGTGAAATCTTTTATTGTTATGACTACTTTGAAAAAGAGCTGGCATTAGCCACTCTAATTGTGTGTACACTGTCCCTACTCCTGCTCTGCATTATCTGCAAAAGAGAAAATTGGACATTACCCACTACTTACTTATTAACAAGCACCCATTAGTTGAGATACACTGAGCCTTTTAAGTGGATTAATTGTAAGGATCCCTGAGTGAGCTGGAGGACCTCAGCTACTGGCACTGGACAGCACTCTGAACAATTAGTGGTTGCTAATGAAAGGTGAATAGTTTAATAAATACCGCTGCTGACATTTTGATAAGAAAAGTCACCAGACAGGGTGTTCTCAAGTCAGAACTTGGAAGTGGCACTGCAGGGGCAATCTAGCAGAATGGGCTACTATGTTTCTCCCTTACTTAGAATGCAGCCTGTCTGGAACCCAGTGTGATATGTGGGGGTTACACCCAGCACCCCAACCCAGTCAGCCCCTAAGCTCCAACCATTGTCCTCATCATCTTGCAAGCTGACAAATGTAGCCTCAACCTCATAGTCTCTCAGCCACATTGCCCAGAATTTTCTTCCACGGAAAGCAGTGAAACCGCCTACAAGCCCACTTGCCTTGCCTCCTAGGCCGCTCCCCTTGATGGCCCCAGCCTCGCCCTGGCAGCGCCCCCGGCAGTCACCCCAGGCCTTAGGAACGCCCTATCCCGCCCAGTTCCTGTTTTTCACTTCTGCCTTATGGGCGGGTTCATACTAGACAAAAGAAGAAAATTCTGGCTACCCCTATCGGCACATGCCCAAAGCAAGAAACAGAAACTTCTGTCCCAAAGTCCACTACACCTAATCATAATACTAAACTCTCCGCCCACCATCACGCTAACGCCATTTTGATCAAGCCGTGTCACGAGCAGCGGTGGTCTTCCAATGCGCATGCTCCACCTAGCCCCGCCTCCAGACTACGTCATCCCACCAGACTGCGTCACTTCCTTTCACTGCCCTCAGCCAACTTCTGCCAAATCCTTTAAGCGTCCAATGCCTTTTCACCTTGGGGAGGCAGATTTGAGTCTGACCTCCAGTCTGCTTGCTTGGCTGCCCCGCAAAAAACTCCTTCCTCAAAATCCTGGTGTCACAGTGTTGACTTCTCTGTGCATCGGGCATCGAGCCCACTTGCTCAGTAACAGCAGGCCTGAAGGCTGTGACGCCCTCCTGGATCCTGGCACGCAGCTCTTCATTAATGTCCTAGCTCCCTTTTGCATGCATGAGGAAGTTTATTGTCTGTGTGTCCATCTTTTCTTGTCCTCTTCAGATGGAAGACCAGAATTAACTAACCTACAAAACTGAAAGCACAAAATTCTCACTGTTCTTTGATTGGCCACTCCTTGATTTCTAGAAAAACGTAACAGTTACCCAGACACTTTAAAACAATCTATTTTCGATAATTATCTTCTTGAGTATGCTCCAACACTGAAATTAATAAATCCTGAAGTATTTTCTAGCTACTTTTATATTCACCTCTGAGCCAGTGCAAATAAAAATAATATATCTGGGCTATGCCAATAAATGGTGATTCTAAAATATAAATCCAAGCTTATTTTAGAAATGATGGGAATAATGAAAATAATATTTTGTTCAGGGTCCCTACAAATAGTGCCTATTTCCAAAGTGTACATCAGTTCATAACAGAACTAATACTTCTCAATTGTAGCTGTTAAGATTTGGCATAATACAGACACAGAATGAAATTAAAATCCATAGATCAAAAAGCCATAGATTTAACATTTAATATTTTTTGCCATCAACCACTGGTAAGGACAAAGACAAATTTTTAAAATAACAATAAGAAAGGGCTTAATTCTCCCCGTTGAATGTAAGGCACAGCGACTTCTCTCTCCCTTCTCCCTGCATTTTCTTTAGAAAACCTGTAATTGTAAGTTCTCTTTTTCTTTGCATTTTTAAAATGTATGTAATTTTAAAAGTCTGTAAAAAGGTTGAATAAACCTCTTGCAGATTTCACCACACCAGAAGATCTCCTCAAAGAAGGAATTCATTTCTTTGTAACGTAACAAAAAAAATATTGCCACTATCTCCCAGTTTCCTGGGAAGAAATTAATATAACTTCCAGGGGCCCCTGGCTCCAAATTGTAAGCCTATCTCTGAAATATCTGGAGAATGTGCACGCAATGGGTTGCAACCACTTAGCCAGGGTTGCAAATAAAAGGGGGACCTCTTTGTGTCTTTGCAATGTCTTCTGCAGACTGCCCGTGGGCACTGTATGCCATCCTCTTTTCATTCGCTCTCCTTTAGTTTCCGCAGTGGGTGACTCCTGGTGGCCTGTTCGCCATCACTGTTGCCTGTTGTATGTGGCAGTCCTGAGGAAAATACTGCCTCTTCCCATTCGGTCATTAAATAACATGAAGCATTAAAAACGGTTAAAAGTTAGAATTGAGTAGACTTGAATTTGAATCCCATAGGTAACATTATAACAAATTTCTTAATTATTCAGACTTTCTTTTTAAAGACTATTTCTTAGAGCATTTTTAGATATACAGAAAAAAAAAAATGTAAGGAATAGACAGCGAGTTCCCATAGCTACTCTTGTTTTTTTTTTCCATCTGTAAAGACATCTGCAGGTACATTCTAAATATTAGAGGTAAATTTGTTAGAGTTAATACCCCAGTATGGACACTCAAAATGGTGGTGAATATAATTCAGTTTTTAAAGGAAACCATTATTGTTGGGGACAATTAAGGTAGCATATATAATATTCACCTTCAGCGATACCGGTAACATGCAACATGGCCGCCAGGGCTGATGCAAGAACAGCCTAAGCTATGATTAGCCTTCTTCAAGAAGTAACAGTAGTTCCCGCCTAAGCAGTAGCTAGTTCGCGCCTAAACGGTAGCCGCCTATTGGCCATCCACCCCAGCAACAGCTACCACCAATCCCAGACCCCCAGCAACAGCAACCGCCAATCCCCTGCATCTGCCTTCCACCCTAGCAACAGCAGCAGCCAATCCTAGACCGCCACCCGTTTTTACTAGCCACTCCCTCTACCTTAGAGCATATATACCCTGCCTCTTCAATAAAGTTTTGCAGCTTGATCAGAAACCTGTCTTGCTGTCATTCTTCGTGTCTCCTGTCCCATACCATTCCTCCCTCACAGGACTCGGAGCCTCCGTTGATCGTCCCGCGGGCCGGGACAATTATCATGCGTATTATTTCATGCAAGTTTGTTGTGCCTTGAAAATCAGTAGATTAGAAGCATTTTCAACATTTTTTTTCCTTCCTGGCTGCATGAACATTGCTGCTCCCCACCCTTCCCTCTGGATATGCTGCTCCCCACCCCTGGGACACCCTTCCCAATCTTTACCTTTCAGAGTCTGAACAGTTTTATCTATCTCACGGGGCGGCTGCTGAAGATTACAGCTGCAAAGTCTCTCCCTCCATCCTCTGAACTCCCGGATCGTGCCGGTTAGACTGTTACGTAGCAACTTGTTTCCCAAGATAGGATATGATGACTGACGACATATTATTTTGATACATGGATAGTTGAAAATAAGTAACCAGTATAGTGTTTGAATGTATATGAATACATGTTATGTACCTTTTTATAAATACTATCACATCACAAGGCTAACAGACATCATAGGATCCAGTTCCTTACAGTGTCTCTGGATTTCAGGCCTGGCCTGTCATGAATATTTCAAACCTTAAGGTAAGTTTTCTACTTTGGGGGATGACCAGTTAGGATTCCAAAGAGATGGCTGCCTCTCAGACCATCGACATGATTATGTTGCTAACAGCCTGCAAGTGGAGACTGTTCTTTCCGGGGTCTCCATTTTTCTATAAATGGGGTACATGGCACATCTTTAAGTCACTTTTATAAGTCACTGTATAGTGCTGAGCACAAACTGTGCAATTTACTGCACCCCCAATCTACCTGCTTCGTTCATTCATGTCACCTCTGCTGGCTGTGACCCCTGAGAAAAGTGCACAAGTAGTTAGACCCATAATCAGTGCTACAGAGAAATACGAGGAGAGTATGATACCAAATGAAGGGACCTTACCTAGTTTCCTAGTTCCAACTCCCGCTAATTCCTCCAAGTCAGGCTGAAGGCATCGACACTGGATTGGGCATCAACACTGGATTGGGAAAAAGAAGGTGGAACTTTTTTTATTCCTTATGAGCTTCACAGATTGGAATAATTTCAACCTCCATTAAATAATAACTCATCTTTGCTTGGTCATGTTCAAATTATTCAGGCTAAATTCATTGGTTTCCAGGAGCTGATGTGCTTCCAGAATTGAGCACAATGGCTGGACAGACATTCTAGGGATTGTGAGGATTTTAAAGCTGTTGAAAAATATGCCTATGGCTAAAAAGGATGTAAATCCTGCTATTTTAACTTTCAGCAGGACGCTGAGCAAGAATAGTAGTCAATTAATTAGCAGGTGCAAGGCAAATGTTCCCAGGTCTGACTTGATATTCAACAAATGATGCTGTGTTTTTAAAGAGTGACACCCACTTGAGGAGGCCGGAGAGGCCACTCAGCCTGTCCCCCGCCTACCCTGAGCTCCTCCACTGATGCATTGATTACTGATATAAAGGGAACACACTGGAATGTTTCAAGAAGAGAAAACACCTGCAGCTTTCAGGAAAAAAAAAAAAATATCTCAAGGTGAGGGAAGTCTACCTGAAGATAAATCTGCCTTTCTTTTTAGTCTATCTTGAAGAGATTCATTTGGGAACACTATTGGAATTACTTCACCCTTATGAAAATTCCAGCCCATGGTGGATTCTCTGCTAAGTTAGCCTTCTCTATCTCTATTAAACTTCCTCCATGAAAACAAAGCAGCAAGGACAAAGGATCCTAAGAATTATCTTCATAAAGCTTTCTTATAGTCCACATAGAAAAGCTTGTTTTATATTAATTATTATCCCTTTCAGCATCTTCTGTGTGTGAGACACTATGGCTGGCACCTTGTGGATTTTCTCCCCCTTACTTCTCAGTTCATGAGCTAATTATCATGATTAACATTGGTGGAGGGCTTACCACGTGCCAGAAACATCCCTGTGAAATAGACACAAATCCTTTATTTAATGCCTGCAACCATCCCACAAGGTGGGCAGCACTCATTTTAGTGCCTATTGCTGCACTAACAAATTATCACCAACTGAGAGTTTACAACACACAAATTCGTCTCACACTGTAGGTCAGAAACCTCATCTGGATCTCACTGGGCCAATATTGAGGTGCTATTGCAGAATTGTGTTCCTTGGGGCTCTGGAAATGAATCAGCCTCCAAGCTCCTCTAGGTTCTTGGCAGAATTTAGTTCCTTGGCTGTAGGGCTGGGGTCCTGTTTCCCTGCTGGCTCACTTTTGGGGGAACTTCTGAGCTTCGAGAGCCATCCACTTTCCTTGGTTCATGGCCCTATGTCTTCCATCTCGATGGCAGTTGAGACCTCCTGCACTTTGAATGTTCCTGACCTCCCCTTCTGCCTCATCTCCCCTCTGCTCTGCTTTCCTGTTGCATCTCTATGCCTCTTAGCTAGAGGAGGGACTCGGCTTTTAAGTAAGGCAGACGTGATACATGGGGTCCACCTGGGCAATTCAGGAGGCTCTGTCCGGCCCTCCATCTCAAGGTCCAGCACCTTAATCATGTCAACAAAGTCCCTGATGCCGTATAAGATCAAATATTCAGAGGTTCCAAGGATTAGCCCATGGACACCTTTCATGGCCAGTTTTCTGCCTACCACACCTCTTCTATCCCAGTTTTAAAGATGAAGAAACTGAGGCTATAAGATGTTCATTTTCTCCAAAAAGAAGAGCTTCTAAATGGCTGTGCCGGGAATAGCTCAGGTCTCTCCCCTCCCATATCCAGGCACCTGCAACCTGCAGCCTGCATGGTTTTCTCAGTGCCACACTTCTTCCCCAAACCCATTTTTATGTTCTATCCCAAACACTAGTGCCATTCCTGCAGCGTCATTAGACATCGCACATATGAGGTGCATGGGCAGGCTGCAGAATGCGGTCACGTGTTTGGTAACGCGAGCACAATGTTATCTTCTTACCTCAGTTTCTATCACTGCTCTTTTCTAATTGGTGCTCCCATATATGCCCAGTTAAGGCATTTTACACCAGCCCGCAAGTGCTCAGTGAGGGCAGTATGTCTGCAGCCTCCATTAGCCCCAGCAGCTGCATTTGTCCAAATGACGTGTGAAGACATATCTGTGCTTTCACTGGTTTTAGCCTTCACGGCAGCAGAATCGTGGCCACCTGGGACCACTGAGAGGCCTGAGCTGTGTGTGGTATAGAGGTAAAAATAATGGGGTGTGGCGTACGCCCTCTGGGTTCAAATCCAGACTCCATTGCTTGTTGGTTATGTGACTTTCAGCAAGTTACTTCCTCTCTCATTACCTTGGTTTATCCACCTATAAAACGGGTGCAGTAACAGTATCATAATTGTTACAAGAGTTAACTGAATTAGAGAGCCCTTAGAACAATGCCTGCCACATAGTGAGCCCCATGTGTGTCTGCTGTGGCAGGTGGCGCAGGCTTAGTTTTACATTCCTTGCTTTTTCAACTCTGGTGACATGCTCTACTGATCACCAGTCAACATTTTCATCATGACTCAGTATAACAATTGTAAACATACGTCTTGATATTGGGAAGATATATGGAGATACATGTAGAGATTATTGAAGACACTAGAGCTACTTGCTCCAATAATTGAAGGACAAACGGATCTGCTTTTGTGAGTTCTTGCTTCTGCTTTGTGTGTATGAGAGGTGCATGCATGATGTTTTATTTGGTTTTTTTTTTTTTTTTTTATTTATTTATTTATTTATTTATTTATTTATTTATTTATTTTATTTATTTTTTTTTTTTTTAAGGATTGTGGCTTAGTTAATGGGCTTCTGGTATGTGATTATGTTCTATCTCATTCGTTTTCTGCCCTTTATATTGTTGCCCGGCAGGCCCCACGCATCCGACCCTGAGCCGGTTCCCTTCTTCCCTTCTCCCTGTTTTGAACCATCCCTTCTTACACCTGGGGATGGTTTGGCTTCCTGTTTAGTCTCTCTTGCCGGATGTTTCTGGAGCTGCCTCAGTTTTTCTCGGCTTAGGCTTCCTGTGGTCTACCGTCACCCAACTTTTTTTTTTTTTCAAACAACTTTTGGTGGCCTGTCCTGCCTGACATTCAGGCAGCCTCTGTGGGTTTTGGTTTTCGCTCCTACTTCTGGCAATGTCCAGCCGTCTACTGACAGCATTTAGTCGCTATGCATTTCAGGCGGTGGCTGTGGTGGGTGGTGGAGTCGGTGTCTACCTCGCACCTTATTCTGGTTGTCATTTAACCAACTTGTTTTCGCTTCACTTTCTCTACCTTTGTGCTTTCTTCCGGATTGGCCTAACCTTACGTATTGTTCCATTTATAGAATATAATTATTCCAGGTTCCACGTGTAACTGCTTTGTTCCTTTGTTTGCCGAATTGTTGGTTTTACATGCCCGTGTTGTTCGCTTTGGAGACGGTATCCCGGAGATTAGGGGTACGTGGCTTCCGGGCCCGGTTCCGGTCTCGTCCACCTCCAGGCTTTTACCACTTGGTTCTGTTTTTATTTGGTTTTATTGTCTCTTATTATTAGTTGTCACATCACCTGCCTGCTCTACGTCCCCATTCCTTAATTTGCTGTTTCTTTTCTATTGTCGGTTTAGACACCAAATAAACAGCCTCATGATATTTATGTGCAGAATGCTATCTTTGTGATGGTCTGGGGGTCACTGCCATGTCCCTCCGAGCATGAACAATGGCTATCAATGGCCATTGATGACTGTCAATGGATATCAATGGGGCTCCAGAGGCATTTTTACTGCCTAGAGGTCTTTTACGTTTAGGCTCTGATTTTGGACAGGTATTTTCACACCCCAGGGGGCAGAAGGCAAGACCGCAGAACTGGCAGGGTTTTCCCCTGAATCTGACTGTGATGGTAAAATCCAGGCCTCCACCTGCCCTCCAAGAGCATGCGACCATGATGCTGTCCAATTGAATCCATGCCTGACCATCCAGACCCGTGCAGGGACACGGCTGACCCTCTTCACCCACTTCTCTTCCTGACAACCTCTGACGCAGTTACCTGCCGTGATGGATAACATTAGGCTGCAGTTACCAAGCTACAGCATGTGCAGAGAGCTCATTAACTTCACTATTCCATTTCAGTGGGGCTGAGTTATTGACAGGTAGGTGCAATAAGCTGTCTGCAAGCAGAAGCCAGAGCTGGATTTGAAAAGACCTTATTTCTCGCTAATAGTCCCAAATCTATTTCAGAGACCAAAGGACTGGCAAATGGCAAAGATCCTGGGGTTTAAGAATCTTAGAGGTTTTCTGGCTCATTAATCTCACCAGTCATCAGTCCTTTGGAAGGATTCTGAATCAAGGTGATAGGTAATTAGAAAAAAAAATTACCTAGTGCTTTATTTCAGTTATTAAGTTTTCAGTTGCACAACTTCCATGGTTTCTCTGATTTTCCATTTCTATGTAACTCTTCCAGTTCCATCTTATCTATATTCAGTTCATATATATTAATCAGAATTCTTAAAATCCATGTCTGAAAACTGAAATATTGGTATAACTCCCAGGTCTGTTCCTCTCATTTATTTATTCTCTTGGTGTAGGACAATAATTATATTATAATTTTACTAAATGCTGAACATTTGCATATGCAAAAGTTGAGACTCTCAATGATGTCATATCCATCCAGGGAGATTTATTTTAGCTCTAGCCTGCAGTGAGATTGGGGACAGTTCACCCTAATCCAATTAACTGAGCTGATTAGAGGCTGCATTTTGGTCTTCTGAAGTCCTTACCTCTTTCTGCCTCACTCTTAACCCTAGGCTACTGCCATTCAGTGTTCTAAATGGAGAACCAGGTTTGTTTTGTTTTGTCTTTTGTTTGTATTTTATAAAGGTCCAACTTCTTGGAGGGCCCCAAACACTGATTTTTGACCATGGTATGGCCACGATCTAAGCTCAGCATCTCAGCCTCTTGGAAGCCGCTTTCTGCCTGGCTCCTCAGCATCTCTCCCTGGGCAGCTGAAGAGTTGGCAAATGCAGCGAAGGAACCAGCAGTGCAGTGTGTGGCTCACATCCTGGATTTCCCTTCTCTCTTGCACGTTTGCCTCTTACGTGGTGTTTGCCTTGGTAACTCCGAACTCCAGTGTGTGTCTCCCAGTCTGGTGAAACTCCCAGAAGCTCCGCCTGGCTGTCCCTTTATGCTGATCTTTCTGCTTGGCCTCCCACGGCCCACCCTTTCCCAGTCACATGGGGAAATGCCTCAAGGAGAAAAAGGGCAAATGGTATTGGGCTTCTGTCAATGAGTTCCTCTTCCCTGCAAGATCTTGTCTGAATCTTGATGGTCTCGGTAGCTCTCTGAAGCCTCCAAATATATATATATTTTAAATCCAGCTATCCTAGTTGTATGTAGTAGTGTATTTGGTATCCTGTGAAAGAGTGCAACACACTGAAAGTAGATGAGCTCTCCCTGCTTTGACTCTCATTCAATCTCCAGCACGGAGATGCTTTCATTTTTCTAATAGTGCTCCATTCGTGGTGCTTTAGTTAGGCTGAAGCGTGAGTCTCCAAGCCTCTGAGGGGTTAATTCTGGGGCAAAGGGAGAGTTTCACACATCTCAAGAGGAAAAAAATTGTTTTTCTTTTTCATCTGACTACGGTCCTAACATATGGTGTGGAATGTTCGGTTCGGCTCCTTCAATGAGTCTACACTGAGCAAATACTCACTTTGATTTCAAAATCGCAAAACCCATCAAGTAACCTTTCCATCCTTTAAAGGAAAGTATTTCAAATTCTTCTTGGCATCTAAAGTGTCCTTAAAACCAAGGCAGTTTGGAAGGCAGGAAAGGGACGTTCTACAGTGATCAATATTAGCATTTTTTTCTCAACTGACATTTCCGGAATGTGGTTCTGGAATTTTCTGAGAACATGCGATTTCAGT
The DNA here is from genome assembly GCF_015220235.1 of Choloepus didactylus. Taxonomy (NCBI): domain Eukaryota; kingdom Metazoa; phylum Chordata; class Mammalia; order Pilosa; family Megalonychidae; genus Choloepus; species Choloepus didactylus. The sequence goes on along the minus strand of NC_051329.1, from coordinate 5,048,424 downwards.
TTTCATGGGTTTATTCTGCTAGCTGTACAGTGGTACCAGAACCACAGCCTCCAAATCACAGTGCATGTGTCTTGCTACTCACATAACAGTGAAGCGTCATCTTTTCTGAGTGTCTTTGCCCATGACTTCATTTCACAAAAGGAGATAAGTTGATTTCCCACTGGGTCAGTCTATGCTTTAAAAACCCAGGTTCACAGTGTGTGCCAGGACTGTCAAACAGCGGCATCGATGATTCTTCCCGTTCAGAGATACTGTTAGCAAAAAATGTTGCAAATGCATTTATGTGCAGTTGGAGTGCTTTTGTGGGATATCTATATTTGGTATTTGTTTTAAGAAGGCTCATAAAATACAGACAATTATATTTTAATTGCAGAAAGTAGAAAATACAGATGATAGAAAAAGAAGCCATTAAAAATCTTTTATGTCTATTACCTTTGTTAATTATTCAGATATTTGCACAGAAACCACTGGACATGCTGCTGTATAATCTTTCAATATACATATACTCCTATCAATGGTTTTTTATGCTAAGAAATACAAACCCATGACATTTCCACAGCATTTCCTGTAAGGGCCTGCAATTTGGGTGGGGCTCAGAGGGATACGTTCTGTGTGCTCAATGGGTGCCAGGTGGGATCCCTGAGGGCTGGCCTGGGTCCTGGGACTGACGCTGCCTGTCGGCTGGGACCCCACCTGGAGCTGAGCTGGGCCCCGCCTCCCACCTGAGGCCTCTCCAGGTGATTTCCCGGCTGCCTCTCAGTGCAGGGGAGACCCTCCTAGTCCAACCTGGCCTCGAAAGCCACACGGGGGTACTTACACTGCTTTCCATTCGTCGAGGTGGTCACAACTTCAGCCCAGTTTCGAGGGAAGGAGAAACAGACCCCACCTCGTGATGAGGGGCTCCCAAGGCCCTGGAAGAGAATGAGAGGCCAGAAATACTGTTGGGTCAGGTTTTTAAAAAAAACAGTTCTCAAATCTTTTAATACATTTGTAGAGTTGCCTTTCTGAAAAGCAGACTTTACTTTTTAGAACAGTTTTAGATTTACAGAAAAATCGAGAAATTAGTGCAGAGCCCCTGTATACCTCACACCATTCCCCCTCCTCTAACTGCTTTCATAAATGAGACTAGTTTATTATACTGCCATTGCCATATCATTTATTTTTAAGTGAAGAAAACATACAATCTTAAAATAATAAAGAACTGGGATTGAAGTATAAAATGCACAATGAATATTGATTTGAGTTCCTGATACTTAGAGACCTCCTATTATGCACTCAACTTGTTGTGTCCATTAGTTCACATTCTAGTCACTGCAAATTTAGCATCTGGGCATTTGTTCTTCTATTTGGGAGGATAGTTAACGCTCTGGGGCCACCTCATCAGAGCGCTGATTGCTCTGTTGTCTCAAACCAGCACTGTGAAACATTAGTAACCCTCCCTGAAAAATGACCACACTCCTCTATTTTAATTAGTAGAAAGGAAGGTCAATGTCAATCTTTAAAAATACATTATCAAGAGCAATGATATATTCAATTACAAGGAAAATGACATAAAGAAGAGGACGGAGAAATCAACACAGATTGCTTCCATGGCACGTTTACCAAAGTATGAGATGCAAAATTTGTATCAAGTGATCAAACCCTCCAGTTTGGTGCAGATTTCCAAAACCCATTTCCAAAACCTGTTTCCACCACACCAACACCATCTGAGCTGTGGCAACTCCCTGTTCGTGAAGACGTCTCCGGAGCCGGCTCCCTCACGCTCCATGTGCAAAGGAACAAGCATAGACCTCCTGCAGATGGGTCCTCAGCCTCCACGTGGCAGTCGACCACTCCGGGTTTCTGAAACACAGAGGGGGCTTTGGTGGCACCTCCTCTGAAGTGATGGATGAAATGCATCTGCAGAACCCTGTTTGCCAAGTGTCCTCTGTGCTACTCCGCTAGTTGTGGGTCTTATTTCTCTTATCTATGACCCTGAAGCCTCTTCACGCCTACTAAATGGTGCATGTGTTTCCATGGCAACCACAACAGAAAATCAGGGCAGGACCACGGGATGCCGGGCCCATTTGTGTGGGAAGCTTTTCTGGAGGCCACAGGAACGTGGGAACACAGGGGTTTGTGTTTGTAAAGCATAAGTGGCTTCCCTTCCTTTTTCAAAAAAAAAAACAAATTATTCAGGACCCTTGTTCTTTGTCCAGAAGGAAGCTAGAATGGCAAATGTCTGCTCAGCCTTTGCATTCTGAGGTGGTGTATATGTGATGTGTAAGTAAAGTGTTTCAATGTTTTAATACAGAAGCATGATGCAACTGTTGGGAAAGAGTCAAACAACATGAAAAATGCAAAGTGTAGCTCACAGAAGAGGCCCTCTCCCCTACGCCCTCTAGCCAATTACCCCCTTATTCCAGGGCCCAGCCTTCCAGAAATGAACTAACATTAAACATTAGAGGAGATGGATAACTGGTCCAGAGCCCAAGATTGAGAGGGAGGAACTGCACAATAGAATAAGGCACAGTCATAATTTTAAACTTTGTTATAGTCATATTAAAAAATAAAAAGAAACAGGTATACTTCACTAACTTTTATTGAAAATGCCCAAGAAATCCTTATATTTCAATGTAAAGAGATTTTTAAAAAAAAACAGAATTGAATTGACAAAGCCTTAATGAGAAAGACGTTTCCTTAAGGCATTACAAAAGGAATTAATGTAATAGCGGCAAAACTCTTTTGAGAACGTTAATTTTCAATGGTGAAAAGTCCAAGATCAGCCATACAGGGCAGGGGTTATTTTGCAGCCGAAGTTTGCAAATGTGGAAAAATATTTCTAAATAGTTATAGAAAACTTTTATTACGTTTAACTCTGGTAATGGTTTCTGCTCCGCTTTGCTTATATGGTTCTCTCCCCACTGAGAAAAGGTGGTGGTCAAACCCAAGGACGTGTCTTACTATTTGTGCTGAAGCTCAGTGCTCAGCGGAGGGGCTGCCAGGCTGGGGCAGTGCCAGGGAAATGCACAGTGGTGCCTGGTCTGCAGAATAAGCAGCTCCTCTCCCAGGGATGCCCACCTTCCAACCCCAGAACAGGAGGGGGAACCAAGGTAGCAGATGGAATTAAGGTTGATAATTATCTGACCTTAAAGTAAGGAGACTATCCTGGCTCACCTGAGTGGGCCCAGTATAATCAGAAAGTTCCTTCTAAGTGCAAAGAGAAGGCAGAAGGGTCAGCTCAGAGTGATGCCTAGTGAGAAAGACCCAAACAGCCACTGCTGGCTTTGCAGGAAGAAAGGGGGCCACGAGCCAAGGAATGTGGGAGAAGGCAGGAAAACGCATCTGCTCCTAGAGTCTCCGGAAGGAACACAAGTCTGATGACACCTAGATTTTAACCCAGAAAGACTTGCGTAAGCACTATTACCTATAGGACTGTAACATAATAAATTTTTGTGTGTTTTTAAAGCCACTAAATTTGTGGCAATTTGTTAAAGCAGCAACAAGAAACTGATTCAAGGAGCTTGATCTAATAACCTGAGAAGACCGAATCACATTTGAAATAAACATGTTTTCCTAAATCATGAGTGACAGTTTCACCTTTTTGATCAGTTTAATAGTGACATCAGGTCACTTCTTTCTTCATAGGAGGAACCTGTGCCCAGACATGGCCCAGACTTGTTCTACAATCCTGGGCTGAGAACCAGCGTCAGAAGGCACGAGACTGGATTTTCATCTTCACTCATTCACTCAGCCATTCAGCAGCTGGTCACTATTTGTGTCCATTCCTGTAATAAACTTGACCCAGTCCGCAAAAAGAGAGGGAGACCCAGTCCCCGAGCTCACTGAGGTTACAGAGAGGAGTTAAACACATACACACACATATGCAGATAAATCAACCACATATAGCAATATAAATGTGGTGCTAAAATTGCATTATATATAAATTCTTGGACTGCAGAATGTACTATATAAGGTCTATAATCCTGCAAAGTAGAAACTGAACTCTCATTGATTTTATTTTTGAACAGAAGTTGATGGTGAGGCTCAGAGAAGCTGTGTACATGTCCCAGGATTACAGAGCTAAAGGTTAGGGTGATGGACTCCAAGCAAACTCGGTGGCATTCCATACACATGGACTTTGTTTTACTCCGTGTCACCAGTTCTCAAAATGTCCAGTGCTTCCGAAGACCTATCATTTGGCTGCAAATAAAAATATTCAGCCTTCTAATGCCTACTATGGAACCTGTTGACAGCTCCGTCAGGAGGCCCAAACACTCCCATATGAAACATCACCTCTTTTTCTATACGTGGGAGACTTAGGATCCACATCCAAACTGTAAACTACCTTCATGCCATGAAATAACTCCTTAATTTACCTACTGTTACCCTATAAAACTTCTCCATATGTTTCAAACAGAAACTAAACAGGCCGGACATTTTTGAGCCAACAGAATCCCCAAAAGACAGTTTTCTGACCCAGCCCCACTTCCTCACAGCTGCTGTTTGGTTGTTGCCCTGGAGGAGTGGACTCCAGGGAGTTATCAGCCCAGTTCTCCTTGTCTGTGAGTTCTTCTATCCTTGACAACCCCAATGTCACAAATGCTGGTCCAGTAGTGATAAATTATAACTCCACGTTCAGTTTCTCTGTCGCATTAGCCACATTTTGCGAATTCAATAGCCCCATGCATTCCTCAGCACAGATACAGGACATTCCCACCATCCTGGAGAGCTTCATCGGACAGGCAACTGCACACAGCTTCTGTTGCGCAGAGCACGTGAGTGAGGAGGCACTCGTGGCCCAGTGCAGACAACTGTGGCCTATATTCCATACAGAAAATAAGGTGGACATCTTTTATTTGTAGAATAAAAATTGAAGGCCTAAAACTCAGATGCTATGTTCACTGGGGGGAAAAACCAAAACTGAAATTTGGGTAGTTATGTTCTCTCTCTTAGGAATCATGGAGTGTGAGGGGATGAGGCTTATAACAACAAATGCTTTAGCTGAATACCTTTGATTACTAGGTTCTCCATTAGAAAACCTTATACGTATGTTGGAAAATTCATACTCCCAGATATCCGTTTCTGTTTGAGCTACTTAGACTTCTCCCTCTCTCTCACCCTGCCCCCTGCCTCTGCTAACCATTCCCAACCACATACTTTGGTGCTGCTCTGGCTTTAAGCAATGGGTGGATTAAGAAGGTGGTTGCAGAACTTTGAGTTGTTTCCATTCCTCCCTCTAATCACCTGTCTCCCATTTCCCTGTCCTTTGTTTGAGAGGCTTACATAGTTATCTACAGCCTCCTTCTTTGGCATAAGCAGTAACTCATCCAAAGTGTACAATCAATTGTTCACAGTATCATCATAAAATTGTGCATTTATCTCCACAATTTTTGAAGATTTTCATTGCTCCAAAAATCAAAAATAAGAAAAATAAAAATAGAAGTAAAAAAGAACACCCAAAACATCTCATACCCCTCCTCCCCACTATTATTCATTTACTTTTTGTCCCCATTTTTATACTCATCTGACCATACACTGGATATAGGGAGCGTGAGCCACAAGGTTTTCACAATCACACAGTCACACCATGTAAGCTACATAGTTATGCAATCATCTTCAAGAATCAAGGCTATGAGTTGCAGTTCAATAGTTTCAGGTATTTCCTTCTAGCTATTCCAATACACTCAAAACTAAAGTGAGGTATCTATGTAGCCCATAAGAATACCCTCCAGAGTGACCTCTCAACACCATTTGAAATCTCTTAGCCATTGAAACTTTATTTTGTTTCATTTCTTTTCCCCCTTTTGGTCAGGAAGGCTTTCTCAATCCCACGGTGCCAGGTCCAGGCTCATCCCCGGGAGTCATATCCCGCATTGCCAGGGAGATTTACAGCCCTGGGAGCCAGGTCCCACGTAGGAGGGAGGGCAGCGAGTTTAGCTGCTGCGTGGGCTTAGAGAGAGATTGGCCAGACTTTTACCCCAGAACCTGGTGCCTCTGTGATCCACTGGAGCCTCTGATGAGACCTGAGGCACATGCTCAAGACCCTGAGTACAGGTTCCAGCTCCCTGGCTTAGCTGACGGCCACAAACGGAGGCCCTCACTCATGACCAGCAGCAGGGAGTGCTGATGAAATTACGGATTTTTTAAAAGATTCCAAAACTGGAAAAGGAAATTCAGGCCACTTTACCTAGTGTCATGTTGACATCACCATGTCCACAGAACAATACTTAGTATAGTCTTTACTCACAATTCTGGAAAAACCCATCCACTTCCATCCATGCAAAGCCATCAACTTCATCCATCCATACTTCATCCATCCAATTCAGAGCCAACAGAGTCTTCTTTTAAGGTGTTGTGCTTCTTTGTTTGTTTTATTAACGCATGCCAGGAGAGCTGGGTATTGGTAATATGTGTCAGTGCTTCAGGGATCTATTTGTTTGCAATGACATCCCCCTCCCCCCATTTTTGCATAACTTTGTTCAAGTCTTCGTGGGAGAAAGAATTCTGTGTATCTTGGACCACACGCATCTCTCCTGGCCCTTTCCACCAAGTCCCTATCCAAGGTAGGGAGAGTTTCATCTCCAAAACAAAACCAAGTCCCTTTTAACAAAAGAAAGGGGATCTGATTTGGGGTGGTTTAAAAACAACTAAACTTTCTATAACGTTCTAGCTGAAAAAATACTGGGAATAAAGAATCAGTATTTCTTAGGTCTGTGATGTTCCCAGAATTTTGCTAGATGATATTTTTAGTAATAACCAACAATAGATTAGAGTTTACTACATGCCAAATCCTGTTACATGGATTTAGCATGCGTTGACTCAATCTTCCTGACTTGTCTAGGTGGTAATTAGCCACTTTTATCCCCATTGTAAATATAAGGAAACTGAGGCAGAGAAGGGTCACATAGCTAGTGAACGGCAGAGCCAGAAATCACGTCTGAGGAATCTGGCTCCAGTGCCCACTTTCCCAACCATTACCTTGAGTGGCATTTTCACACTGGACATTGAGGAGTCAGAATGCTCGCATGCAGTGAAAATGTCAACTCCCAGGCCTCTTCAAAAGCAATGGCCCCTCCATGGATAATGCCAGAAGTGACAGGGCACTCCACTCCGATGACGCTGAGTGCTTTAGCCGGCTCCCTGGCCATGCTCTCTTTCTGACCACCACGTGGCAAATGGAAGCTTGTTTCTACCCCAGTGAAGTCCCCAACCAGAATTCATACCAGGCAACCAGGCCTTGACAACACAAACATTTTCTTCCAGATTGTCCCCACTGAAGTGGCTAGGGTGTTACTAGCATGAACTATTACTGAGCAATAAAAATTTCCTAATAAAATGTTTGCATCAAGCATGCTGGCTGCATAATATATTTATATAACGTGCTTCTGACTTATTACTCCTCTGGTACTGCTCTGACTTTACCTGGGGATAGAAATTATATTTGCTGTTATATTTAGCTGATTTAGAGTCTGGGAAGGGGGGGAAATAAAAGAATGGGGAGTATGATGGTGTTTGCTCCCCAACTGTCTTTGGGATTACCTGGGAATGAATGGGGAATTACCGCCTTATTGCTGTAAATCGTCCTCAACTCAAGACACAAAATTGTGTTCTGGAAAAATACAAGTGATGGCACTTAGATCAAAATAAAAATCTTTCAAGAACTGGTTAACAGATGGGAATGAAATTAGTCCGAAGTTCTGTGTTTTCTTGATACATGAATTTGTTCCCCAATAAAATACAAATGATTTAAAAAACACATCTATCCATTTCCCTTGGGAACCTATTTGCAATTTAGCAAATCTGAAACAAAAAAAAAGTTTAATCAATAAAAATATTTATCAAGTATCATATGAATGTAATGTTTTCATTGAGACAAATGTTGCATGCCTAAAATTCACCATATTATAGTGTATAATTCAATGGCTTTTAGTACATTCAAAAGATGGTGCACCCATCACCACTCTCTAATTTCAGAACACTTCCATCAGTCAAAAAGAAGCCAGCGCCCTGAGGAAGCCCTCCCCAGTCACCCTCCCTTGCGGCCTGGCGTCCAGGAATCTACTTTCTGCCACTGTGAATCTGACTACTCTGCACATTTCACGTACATTGCATCAGACACTATTTGACCCTTGTGTCTGGCTTCTTTCATGCAGCATAATGTCTTCAAGGTTCATCCACGTTACAGCATGTATCAGTGGCCTTTCATTTGTATGACTGAATAGCATTCCATTTTAGGTGTGTATCAACTTTCTATCCATTCATGGAGGAGGGACACTGGATGTCAGCTTCAGCTTTAGTAGATACCACCATTGTGGGCTGAATTTTGTCCCCTGAAAGAGATGCCCAAATCCTAACCTCAGGCACCTGTGAATGTGAACTTATTTGGAAACAGGGTCTTTGCAGACAGAACTAAGTGAAGGTTCTCAGGAGGAGAGTGTCCTGGATTTACACTTGGCCCTAAATCCACTGATGGTGTCCTTGTAGAGGAAAAAGATGGAGATCTGACACACAGGGAGGGCCCGTAATGAGGCAGAGTGGAGGGAGACAGCTCCTAGCCCAGGCCACCGGGGCCACCAGGCAGGTTTCTCCCTGGAGCCTGTGGAGGCAGCGGGGAGAATTAGCTCCTGCTGCCAAGTCACCAAGCTGTGGTGGCGTGTGGTGGAGCCCCAGGAAAGCCACACAACCCCAAACAGAGCCGAGTTTGAGCTGTGTGCGTGCGCGACGTCCTCGCCAGCAGCCGTGTCCTCAGTCCTCTGCTTTATTAACTCTGGTGATCCAGGGGGTGACACTACCAACACCTGGGGAGCACTTTAAAGTTTACTCCCCTGTACTCCGGAAACAGTGGCAGATTTATTTATTTCCAGTCTCCCTCCCTCTCTCCCTTTCTGTTACAACGTCTGGCACAACGTTGAATCAAAGTGGAGAGTTTGGGCATCCTTGTCTCATTCCGCATCTCAGTGAGAAGGATTTCAGTTTTTTTTCATTGGTCACGATTTTTATCTTTTGAACATGTTATCAATCACTTAAAGGGAATTTCCATCTATTCCTAGAGGATGGTGAGTATTTTGTCAGTAATATATAGAAAGTATTAGTACTTTTTCTCCATCTATTGAAATAATCCATGTTTTCTTGCTTCTGTTAATTCTGGTTTTTTTTTTTTTTTGCTTCTGTGGTGATTATGCTGATGAATTTTCGCATGATAAACCATTCTAACATGCCTATTATCAAGACGACTGGATTTGATTCTCTAATATGTAATTAGAATTTTGCCATCTAGGTTCATGAGATAAATAGCTCTGTAATTAATCTATCTCGTAATGTCCTTGTTAGGTTTTGGCATCAGGTTATGCGGGGCTCAAAAAGTAACTCTGTAAGTTTTCATACTTTTTCTGTGGTAGACTGGGTGAAATTAACGCTATCACTTCCTAGACTGTTCAGACGTTCTTTACGCATGGAAATAGTTTTGTTGAAGAATTTGCAATCATGAGTTCAATTTCTTTAATAGATAAAGAACAATTTACATTTTCTATTTCTTCTGATAAATTATGTTTTACTAGGGATTTGTTCATTTCAGCTCAATTTTTTAAATTATTGGCTAACATTTTTGACGATATATTCTTTTTTTTAAAATTCCACTAGGTCTTGTACTTCTCACATTTGATTTCTGAAATAAGTAGCTTATTTCTTAATTTTTCTTCATCAAATTTGTTAATTTAATTACTACTTTAAAATAGTAGAAATGCTTTGCTAATTTTCCCTATTTTAGTTTTTTTTCAATTTTATTACTCTGGTTCTTTATTATTTCCTTTCTTCAACTTTATTTGGATTGAATCTTTTCGTCCTTTCTAACTTCTTGAGACAGATTTTTAGGTCTTAGATTTTCAGACTTATTTTATTTTAAATTTATGTTCTTTAGTCCTATTTTCCTCCTTATATCTCTCCCATTTTCTCTTTCCCCACTTCTCTCTTATTTCCCTCTGGTTAACGTCTACCCCTTGGACTAGTGGAAACAGCAGAAATTCGAACGCCCACCTCTTCTAATCTCAGCCCCTGGGGACGCCTAGCAGCCTGGGGGGACACACCCTAACCCTCTGTCTACACAGGCACTTGAGGGGTCCTCGGTAGTCCACTTTGGGGCAGAGTCCAGAAAACATGACTCACTGAAGGCTTTCCCGCTGACCTTAAACTCTTAGAGTAGGTTCCTGAGTTTATGCGCCATGCCAGCCTCTTCATTTTCGTTCCTAGAGCTGTGCGGGTTTTCTCACCCTCTTCTGGGTGAGATCCTTTTATTCCAGAGAACAAGGTCTGAAGGTCTGTGGAGAAGCCAGATGCAGACCACGCGGAACCGGACCACACAGTGACAGAGCAGACTGAGCTGGGCTCCCCGCATAACAAGGCAACACAGTCTAGGCCAGCCACGGAGGCTGAGCCATGATCTGGAGGAAAGTCTGACTGTGGATGTAAAGCGGACACCCCAGAGAAAGAGGTGTCACGGCCCAGCCCTGGGGCAGTCTGGGTCACTGCAGAACCAGGTTTCATATATCAGCCCAGCTAGGTGGACTGAGCTGGGACCCAGGAGAATGAGCTCTCCCAGTCCAGATATGGAAACTGAGCCAATATCCCAATGAAAAGGCTTAACAACATGGTGTGGAGACTGAGCCATGATCCTGAGAGAATAAGGTCTTTCCAGCTTTTCTCTTAGAAATTCAAGACAGCAGACTACACAAAGGCACCTACACAAGCAGGTGGGGATCACAGAGAGCCACCCCCTTATAATGCATTATTTAGCTCGTTTTTTCATTTCCCCTGTTTTTTGGTTTATTGTGGTAACACATTTTAATTCTACATATAGTTTAGATCCTACACAGCATTATTTCTCTTGATTTATACAATCAATATTAATTTACATTATCCACATATTTAACTCTTTTTTGTTTCCTTCATTCCTTTCTTTATTTCTTTTTATCTGTCTGGATTTAGATTATTTCTAACCTGAACTCAGATTAGATTATTAATTTTAGTATTATTTTAGTACAGGTCTCCTATCAATAAATTCTTTAGGCTTTGCTTCCCACTAAATATCTTTATTTTGATTTCAATTTTTTGCTGCAAATAGAATTCAGGGTTGGCATCTGTTTTCTTTCAGCACGTGTGGTTTTTTTTTTTCCTCTTTATTTCTGTTTATTTGCATGTTTACTCTGATGAATCTGGATATCAACATCTTTATGTTCATTTTGCTTGGCTTGTGGAACTTGGATCTGTGGCCTAATTTCTTCCATCAGTTTTTAGGAAAATCTCAGTATCTGCTCTACTCCTCTTTTCTCTGACATTCCAGTTACATGTTTGTCAGACTTTTTCTGCAAGCCGTATATGCTCTTTTCTTTCTTTTTTATTCTCCACTTCATTCTGAATATTTTCCACTGAACTATCTCCCAGATCATTGTCACTTCAGTCATGTCTAATAGGCTGTTAACTCATATACTATGTTCTTAATTTAAATCTTGTCTTTCTGGAGCTCCAGACTTCCCATTTGATTAGTTTCTATAGATTGTCTTTTCTTTCTGCTGAAATACTTTACCTTGACATATATGTTATTGAACATATTTATCAGATTTTTAAAAGTTTTTTTTTTTCCTTATGCTTGCTCTTTTCTTTTGATAAACCTAACAGTTTTTATAAAATTTTAACAGAAACAAAAACAAAATAAAAATAGTGATGTGTACAAGCTTTTTTGGCTTCCAGAAAACAGTTAGTGTACATACAGACCACATTTATTTTTTAATTATGATTAAGAATATTTGAGAAAATCTTCCAGTTTTTGCAAGACTGGAGGAGGTTCTAATTTGCCCTTACTTATAGGATGAAGTTTTTTTGGTCTAAATTTGGAGTCACTTACCAGGGCCTTTACTTCTTGTTGGATCCTTGCTTCAGTTTGCTAAAGCTGCTGGAATGGAAAATACCAGAAATGGATTGGCTTTTATAATGGGGTTGATTAGTTCACAACTTTACAGTTGCTGTAAAAATGTCCAATTTAAGGCATCAAGAGGTAGATACCTTCTCTGAGGAAAGGCTGATGGCATCTGGGGTTCCTCTGTCAGCTGGGGAGGCACACGGCTGGCATCTGCTGGATCTTCTTCCAGGTTCTGGTTCCAAAATGGCTTTCTCCAAAGTGCCCTGGGCTTCTTTCTCTAAGGGTCTTGGAACTCTCTTCTACATGTCTCTCCCTGAGCTCCAATAAAGGACACCAGTGAACTAATTAAGACCCACCTTGAATGGGTGGGGTCACGCCTCCAGGGAAATGATCTAATCAAAAGGTCCCATCCACAACTGGGTGGGTCATATCTCCATGGAAACAACCTAATCAACAGCTCTCACCCAAAATAGACTGCCCCCACAAGATTTGATTAAAAGAACATGGCTTTTCCGGAGTAAATAATAGACTCAAACCACCACAATCCTGAAACTAAATTTTTGTTTTCCTCCTAAGAGATGGCAAGAGCTTTCCTTACTCCTCAGTTTCTTAGCTGCTGCTTTATGCCTGGAATATTTTCAGAGAAGTAACAGCTGCTGGGCCTACCTGTCTGCCCTTGTGTTTCCTTTGGTATGCTGGCTCTTAAATTATGACCATCGTGGTAATATTCTCTTCCATATTCTGTCTTCCACAAACCATAAGGTCAACACAAGCTCTGCCCAGCTTCTCTGCCTTTTAGCCTCACATTTTATTCTGCTTCCAGCTTTATGGCTTTCATTCCTTATGAAACGCTTCAAGGAAAAATAGAGCAGTATACTGGGCACATCTGAAAATATTACCAGTGAGGGTCTGTATTAGTTAGGCTTTTCTAGGGAAACAGAATCAACAAGAGATATCTATAAATATTTATAAAAGTGTCTCACGCAACTGTGGGGATGCACGAGTCCAAATTCCCTAGGGCAAGCAGCAGACTGGCAACTCCAGAGAAGATGTTCGATGAGCTCCTCAGGCAGCGAACTGGCAACTTTGATGAACGTGTTTGATGAACTCCTCAGGAGACGAACTAGCAACTTCAATAAACTCCTCAAAAACACTTCGCTGGTCAGTCAAAAAAGAAGCGAAGGTCCTCTCTCTGTCTCGCTTAAAAGTCTTCAATTTATTGGATTAAATTCAGCTGACTGAATTCTCTCATTGTCGAAGATACACTCTTCGTTGACGTCATCAGTCCCAGCTGCAGTCAACCGATGATGATTTAATAAAGTAGCCTTCTCATTTATTAACCAGCCACAAATGTCCTTGCAGTAATGGTTAGGACAGTGCTTGCTTGACCAGACACCTGGGCACCATCACTTGGCCAAGTTGACACATGAATCTAATCATCACAGTCTCAGACCCTCCTCTCTGGGCTGCATGGTTAGCAATTATATTAAATTTAATACAATTGAAAATTAAATTATAATTTAATTTTAAAACTAAAATTACAGCAATTTTAATGCTTTAAACTGAGTTGTTCATTTGGATTTCATTCAGTTATTTCCTTTGTCCATCATGGCTAGAAGGATAAGCGTTCTCAGTACTGGCATTTTTAAAAGCTCAACAAATAAAAATTAGCCACTTTGAAGGCATCTCAACATTTTTTTAACCTTGTTTGTATATAATTTTTAGAGCTTTAAATTTATAAATATAAATAAAATGTTTAATTAAAATTAGTTAAAGATATGTGGGCTTAGACCAGACTAATATTTTAAAAGAAGAAAGAGACTACACGTGACACTGGAGGTATTTTAAATTCTACTTGGGAGAGAAAGTTCTCATATGATCTGCCTTCTACAATCAGCTCACAAACCCATGCCCCAAACAATAAGAACTATCTTCACCCTCCTGCACTGTGGGATTCTTCATAACACTGTAATGAGATCTTGTCAAGCTTGGCATTTAAAAAAATTCTATGGATTGATGTATTTGTTTTGTATTATGCCACTGAAGTTACTTTCCTGAAATATTTACACCAGCATCTGCTAGGCAAACAGGGAGAAGAGGAACCCTCACATTTTAGGTACTAGAGCATATTTGCATATATTAAACCCTCCTGGGAATTTCATCAAGATTTCTCAGTATAACACTTGGGATGGAAAGGGTGGAGGAAAATATTTTTGGAGGCATCCTCAACTGCCTGTACTTTTATTTGATCCTACTTCTGAATGCTGGGATTGCCCTGAGCAATTAATTGCCTGCTTTTTATATAAATACCTTGCCTCTTTTGGTTTATTCTTCCTTTGGCTCTCCACCGGTTTTCACATGGTGAGCAATCTGCTAGAAGTAATTGTTTCAGGACCTATTTCCAGTGAAGAGTAATTTATCTGAAGCAGAGAGTTGACGCAAACGTCAGCAGGAAGCCCTTTTGGAGCGCCCCAAGGTCGGAAATAACAAGACACAGCAATGCGGGAAATTAGTAGCCTCTGTTGGGAAATTGTGTTCCTTTACCACATACACTACCGGTCTCTAACTCTGTCTAGGCATTGAAATAGTCCAGGGGGAAACTGTTACAACATAGATTCCTGTGGGATTCTGAGTCAGTGGACAGAAATCTGCGTGTTTCCCAGGCTCTCCGATGAGCCGGGAACGGCGAGGTCTGGGAGCCACTGGATGGACATGATCGGCTCACAATCCACCCTTATCTCCTCACTGGCCAAAATTCTGTTGACATGTGATAACTACAGTGCATGCCCAAATATACGGGGAGGCACTATCCCAACATCACATTTCTCTCAGGAAAAAGGGGAGCCATCTCATATGAGAATTTGGACAAAGCCTCCCGTCACGGAGCTCTCACACTCTTAGTTTATTTTTATGACAACTACAAAACCCTTGTTTGGAGAAGGCACTTTAACCTGAAATGATCTAAATCAGTGCACATTTTGGATATTTAGAGATCACAAAGCATAACTGGCTCAAAGAGGAGGAGGAGGAGGAGGAGTTGTTAAAGGAAAGGAGGAAAGAAAGTGAAGAAAAGAAGGAAAGGAGGGAAGAAGAGAGAAACGAAAGAAAGAGAGCAGGAGGAGCAGGGAGGAAGGGAGGGAAAGAGGGGCAAAGGCAGGTAACAGATTTTGAAGTCATCCCTGGGAGTGTGACTTCACCAGAGCAAAGTATTGAATAGCACTGCTATCAACAAGACTTTAAAAGGTTATCTAGAGAAATCAATACTGTAAAGTTCTGGGTTGTGTGTGTGTAGCTCGAGCAACCTGTCCCATGACAAATCATACAGCAAGAAGTGATAATGATGTGTCCTGGAAAACTGCATTAGACAAGCACTATGGGCTTATGGACACAATGTCCAAGATACACATGAAAAATTTATATCTAGTGCTCTGGAAAGCTGGGAGCAGAAAGGACAATATTTCTAAATGGATGCACTGTTGGATGTATTGTTCTAAATATTCACTCATATATTATCCAGTTACTGCATTAAATATAAGTAGATGTTTGACCTTTTCATCTACATTTTTAAAGTATATATTGGGGTCATCATATTTTGGGTATATTAATGTATAAGAAATACAGTAGTACCTCAGTACTCAGTGTTAATTGGTGCCAGGAGGTGCAGTGAGTACCAAAAACGACGAGTACCAAACAAATTTTTTCCATTAGGAACAATGTAAATAAATTTAATGCATTCCCAAACCAAAGACAATGCACATTTTTAAGACAATACGTAAAAAGATATGGTTGTATATCATTGCTCAGCGCTATCACTGCTCATTTTCTTAGGACCCATGATGAGAAAAAAAGTGCAGAAATACACAAAATGACCACAGAAACCAAAATAAGGCCGCAAGGGGATGTACACAGAGGAAGAGCGACCACGTGACTAACACGTGTCCCTTTGTTTCAGCTGGAAAAGGTAGCAAGTCACGGGCAACCGACGCCGACCATTTCTAGATTGTGCCTCAAGTACCAAACAAAGGACGAGTCCCAGGACAACATTTTCACATCCAAATGTGTCAAGTATCAAATTTGACACGTTTCACAGCAGTCGAGTACCAAGGTGCCACCGTAGTTTCTTTAGGATTAGGCCGAGTCTGAGACAGGCGAGGCCTCTGCACGGACGCAAACCAGCGGCACAGGCCGCGGAGTGAGCCTCTGCTCTGTCACTCGTGTGGGACACTCCCGTTCCTCTCTGCAGGAACTAGCCGACCACCCCAGAGCTTGCAGATTACTCTTGGCTGTTTAAAGCCAGCATATTAAAAATGCATTTCTAAAGTAAATGAAAGAGAACAAACCACCTTTTCTTTACATGTATGGATACATCAAGCAAAGTCCCCACTACTACTGGGTGACTTGAAGCAGTCACAATTAAATGGAAATTGCCACATTGTGAAGTTGGTCATGCCTGCGGTAGACCCTTGGCACCCCCATTCCTGAGTGACCCCGCAGGAATGAAGGGGACTGAGGCAGCCTTTTGCTGAGTCACATGCTCATGTGGCAGGCTAGGGGCCGGAGTGCAGGGTAAAGCCCCTTGGCAGCGACTCAGCCTGGGCCCACCCTCATGCACCTGCCGTTACTGTAGCTCTTTCCTCCACTCACTACTAGAAGTCAAGGATTCTCGAGAAATGATTTTACTTGAACGTACTTAAGTGAACTCTTTCTTCCTTGTGTAAAATGCCCATCAATTTAGAGAGAAACAGTCAATGACTGTGGGGAAGATTATCTCAGAGAGCGCTTAGCTGAGAGGTCATTTGCAGTCGGGCCAAGAACCTGCGCACAAGTTCCATCCTGCCTGGGAAGGTCCCCTGGGATGTCAGCACCTGCCCCGTGTGAGTCCCTGGGCTGGCAGGGGAGACCCAGGGAAGGCTAAGCCACTCTCTGCCCTCAGCCTGGCCACCCAAATTGGCGGGGGATGGCTGGCAAATATATAGACAACTCTTACTGCCATAATGAAAACAACAACAAAAGCAAAACAAATGAACAAAAGGGACTGTATAGAGTGGTGCTGATAGAAGGAAGAAGGAAAAATTAATTCTAAAGAGCAGGATGAAGGCTGACAAGGAAGATTCATTACTAAAACTGATCTGGAAATTGGTTTTGAAGAAGGAGCAGGATTTTTACAGGCAGATAGGTAGGGATCAGGAAAGCCCCAAAGAGAGAAGATTTACAAAGTCACAAAAAATACATTTTGGGTTTTGGGAAGAGTGGACAGGCTGGTATGGCAGAGGGCCCTTTGCGTGGAGGCAAATGTAACCAATTTGAGATGTACCATCTATGCTCAATAACCTAGTTATGTATCTCACTCTGTCATTACCAAATTATGCATGTAAACCAAATGCATTTTTGCATTCAACTCCTTTTCAAAATCACTAGATTATCCAAAGCTATTATGTTGTAAGCTCTCAACCACCCACTAAAAAGTTTTGCATTCTTTTTCTTCCACTCCCCATTTCATGCCTGCAAGGAGTTCAATTTGTATTTGGACAAGAGGGACTAGAAGGGATAAAGATGTCCAAAAAATTAATCTTACAGAAGAACTGTCAATTTTTCTGCAGGAAAAAAAGCCAATCCCTTATCAAAGATAGCAAAATCATATTGTGATTTGCTTTTGTTGAGTTCTCAGAAAATTCTAAAGGAACATTTCCAGTCTTTTCTAGACTCAGTTAAGGATGGCTCTTTGGGGTAGGCCTGCACTGGTGCCGAAAGGCAGTGGCACTTTATTCAAAGAGCCATCCCCAGTGGGCATCTCTATATCCTTTCCCTCTCCTTGTCGGTGTTTCTTTGAGCAATGGTGGAAAATTCTGATACAAGCAAAATCCAAGAGGTTCTTATCTCCCAGTCTCAAGATTTGAATGAAGACTTACAGGCACAAAAGGTGGTTGGAGCTGAGTCACCCTGATGGATACATCCTGGAGAAAAAAACCATGAAATCCTGCTCCTGAGGCCTCGACCTGTCCGGAGGCCAGCTACCCATCCTTCTCTTCTCTTGTTAAGTACTTAAATCCCTTGTGTATTAGTTTTCTATTGCTGCTTAAAACAATGCAAATTGGTTACTCTACAATTCTGGAGCTCAAAGGTCTGGAATGGGTCTCACTGGGCTAAAAACAAGGTGCCATCCAAGGTGTCCTTTCTGGCAGCTCTAGGGGAGAATTCTTCTCCACATCCTACAGGCTCACGCCCCTTCCATCTTCAAAGCCTGTGAAGGCTGACCAAGTCTTCCTCACGTTGCACAACTGACCCTTCCTCTGTTATCCCATCTCCTTCTCTGACTCGGACTTGGCCGCCTTCGTCTTCCACTTTTAAAGACCCTGCAATTACACTGGGCCCACCTGGATAATCCAGGATCATCTCCCTACGTTGAGGTTAACCGATTAGCAACGTTCATTCCATCTGTTTCCTTCATTCTCCTTTTCCACACAACGCACTGTAGTCACAGGTTCTGCCGACCAGGGCATGTACATCTTCTGAGGGCCATTTTCCCACCTACTACACCGTGATTCTCTCAAACACCCCAGTCTCCTTCCAAACTGTACCCTTTATATCTTTAGTTCGGGTGAGTTTCTGTTGCGACTAAAGCATCTTCACTGAAATGCCACGATGATGACCACACTAAGGAGTGAATTTACTCTGCAGTAATTACATTTCTTTTGCAACAGAGATTCAACAATGGGTTTCAACTCACATATGGGAGCCACTAAGCTGACAAGAGACTGGACCCAGCAAGTAGCAGATGTGAGTTTTTTGGGGAATGGCAACGGTTTATTTACAAAACCATCAGTGCTCTAGTGAGGAGAGAGGCCCGACATCTTGAATGGCAGGGCACCATCACAAATTAAATCACTACCCAAAATCTACCAATTCAAATAATTTCAAGACATAGCATCAGCAAGCATTTACTTAAATATATACCAGGCACTAAAGCTTAGCATTTCAAGTATAATCCAAAATTCCCCCTACAGTAATTTATTATGACAACTTCTTATTATCTACCCTTTGTAGATGAATAAATGGAATCTTAAGGAGGTTAGATACCACTGCCCACAGTTGTGCAGGTGGCACCTGGCAGAGCTGGGGTGAGAACGCAACCAGATCTGTTTGACAACGGAGCACACACCAGTAAGTCTCAATGCAGGCCTCCTGCCTCAGTTTGCCAGGCTGCTATGGCAAACACCACACAATCGGTTGGCTTCAGCAAGGGGAATTTATTGGCTCACAGGTTCAGAAGCTGGAATCAATCTCTAGGCACCAGGCAGGCCAAGCCTGCTCTTGGAAGACTGTGGCATGTCGGTGCTGGCTGCTGGCAATCCTTGGCGTCCCTTGGCTTCTCCAACAGAAGGCAATGTCCTCCCCTTTCTCTTCCAGATTCCCACTGACTTCCTGCTTCCAGTAATTTGGACTCCAGTAATCTGAATGAAGGCCTACCCTGCTTCAGTTGGCCATGTCTTGGCTAAAAATAACATCTCAAAAAGGCCTCTTCACAATGGGTTCACACCCACAGGGATGCAGATTACTATTAAGAAAATGTCTAAACTGGAGCACCGACTTTAATCAACCACACTTCTCCACACTCCTTATAGCTCTTCAGCTTCTAGCGTTGTGCTGTCTCCAGTCCCTTAACATCTGAGTCATTCTGTCTAAATGGACAGAGCTTCTTATATTCACTTCTTAGCTATATATAAAGTTGTCTACGGAAAGCTATGCTAAAGAGGCAGTGTTGAGCTGTAACAGTGGGACCGAAATCAATATTTACTGTAGATTATGCAACACGAACAATCCATTGTTCAAAAGGATAAAGAATAAGTCATGATAACCCTGCTAACACAGGGCATTTTTATGGCAAAAGAGTCACAATAAATCCTCACAAGGGTAGCTTATCTTGAGCTGTGTTCAATACCATATGTTGATTGCAACCCCTGAAAATCTTTAGTAATAGTTCATACAGGAAAACCACAAGAGCTTCTGTGGAACATGATTTTTCTTTTAATCAGAACAAGGGGAATAAAGAGAGGATGGAAGGGATTAGAAGATAGGTGGACTGTAGAATCTTGGGCATGGAATGAATAATACACACAAACCACGTCCATCTGACAGAAGGTTAGTGTGCACACTCTGGCTAAGTATGTTGGACAAAATACAGGTGGAGATTATTATTAGAAAACAGATACATTTTATTAAGAGTGTGGATTCTAAAGAAAAACCATTCTCTTCCCCAAAGGCCTGCTTATTCCCTCTTCCCTCTTCCCAATCTAGATGACTGCACATCTCTGAATTCCCTGAGGACTGGGCCCCCTGTGAGTTCTGGTACAGATCTCCCCATGGGGTAAATTTAACAGATACATCCCCAACTGCTCACCCAGAAATCATTCCCATAGGCCCATTGACAAGGTCTCATGCTGACATGCCCTGCCTGGAATGCCACTGAGCTCCAGACTCACAACAGGCTCCACTGCTCACACATCATCGCTCACAAGCACAAAATAAAACGTTTATTTTAAAGAAATGTTTGCCTTGAAAGATGAGATCCAGACCCATGTGAAATTAGCATTGGGGTGCCTGGAAGACATAAAGAAGGAGATATTTTGAAAAAAACAAGGCAGATTAGTGGATCTGTCTTTGATTATCTAATTAAGTCAACAAATACCTATATGGCAGGTACCACCGAGGACACTGTGCATAGAATACATAGCAAGACAGATAATTCTCTTCTCCAGGAGCCGACTTCCTAACCCGAGCAGTGCGACTGGGCTTTAACTTCTCTACGCTCCATAAGATGATGAGCAATACTTAACCTTCAAGGCAGTAACATGGGGCTTAAATAAGCATATTAACAAGTTATTTTCCTTCCCTGCCATAAACTCCCCACCCCCAATGTGCGCGCACACACAGACACTCACAACGCACGTCAAAAGATTTGCAAATGATATTGTCCAAGAGCACTGAAGTTGTAGGCACCTTTAATTGTCAGAAAGCTACTACTCATATTTAATGAAAATCTGCCATCTTCATTATTCATTAGACCAAGAACCAAAAAGCATCCAGGTCCTTAAAATCAAGGGCAGTGTCTTCGTCTCTTCCATTTATAGAGGAAGCACCCCTAGAGACGGTGGCAGGTCCTATGCCTTGGGCTGTACAGCCCACTGACCTCCTAGAAGATGTTCCCTGGGAGGGTGTTATCCAAGGAGATTCCTCCTGACCAAAACTCCCAAGCAAAGTCCTCGAGTGTCTTCCCTGGTGCTCCACCATACGAAAGAGAGATGCAAGCATGCTCCAAAATGCAAACACTATCCATATTGTCTCCAGGCTCCCTCTTTTCTGAAAACAATTAATAACTCATGCCAGCAGTGTTTAAGGATGCCATGAAAGGGTTGAGGTATTTTTAAGTAAATGTGCATGCTTCTCATTCATTACAATTAGTTAATGCTACATTAGAGGCACGTTGATAACAAGAGCAAGAATACTCAATGTTTCCCTATATCTAGTGCTGTGCTTTGCATTTTACGTATATCATCCCATTTAATCCTCGCATGGTCCAGGGCCAGGGGAGATGACTATTCTCCTCCTGGTGCAGATGATGAAAATGAGGCTCAGGGAGGTTAAATCCATCGATGGTGGTGCTTGTGTCTTCGTCATCCCTTTTGCAGAACTTCCTCAATGCCCATGCCTGGGGATTCCTCAATAATCATTCTGTGAATAAAGGAAAGAAAGGCGCTGTGATGGTTGGGTTCATGTGTCAACTTGGCTAGGTGGCCTAGCTGTCTGGTCAAGCGGGCACTGGCCTGACGATTGCTGTGAGGCTATTTGAGGCTGGTTGGTTTGTCGGATCATCAGTCAATTGACTGCAGCTGACTGATGACTCATCAAGGGGCGTGCTTCCACAGTGAGAGAATGCAATTGGCTGGATTTGGTCCGGGTGATCAGTTGGAGGCTTATAAGCTGGACGGTTAGAGAACCTTCACTTCTTCTTCAGCTGCTCAGTGAAGCTTTTCCTGGGGAGCTCGTCGAAGTTGCCAGTTCGTTTCCTGAGGAGTTCGTCAAAGTTGTCGGTTCGTTTCCTGAGGAGTTCTTCAAAGTTGCCGGTTCGTTTCCTGAGGAGTTCGTCCAAGTTGTCGGTTCGTTTCCCGAGGAGTTCGTTGGACGTCTTCCTTGGAGTTGACAGCTTGTTGACGGCTCTGCAGAATTTGGACTCGTGCGCTCCCGCAGTTGCGTGAGTCACTTTTACAATTTGATAATAAGAGACATCTCTCATTGATTCTGTTTCCAAGGAGAACCCTAACTAATACAGGCGCATAAGAAATATTTTGTATTGGGGTCAGGAGGCCAGAGGAAGAAAATGTTACTGTTTTGTGCAACCTCAGGCATTTTAGATTTATTCCAATTTGCTTAAGAAAAACGAGCCGAATTCCTTCTCTGAGGAGGCCTAGGAATTTGAGTTCGTTTTCTTTCCACACCCTTTTCCTGAGTCAACAAGTGAGTATCACAGACTGAGAAAATAATGCATACTCTGCTGACTCCATGTCCAGGATAAAGATTCCACAGTTGACACGCAGTAACCATTTCCCACTGCTGAGGTTATAAAATGAGCAGGGAAATCTGGTAGAGGAGTTCCGAGGCCTGATGTCAGGGCCACGTGTCTCTGTGCCTTGACTGTCAAGGGTGTGAAAATGTGAGCCCCTCCCACACAACCCCCAGACTCTGCAGCACAGGTGGGGAGTGAACGTCCCCAACCTGGCCCACTGTGGAAAGGCCCACTGATGCAAAATCTTGAATAGCTGAGATGCCCATGTCATGGTCTACTTACTTTCTCTAACCGAGAAGAAGAAGAAAAAAGTTGCCGGAGTTCTGGGTAGGAAAATACAGATATTGTGTTCAAGGTTCTTTATTCTCCATCTGGCACCAAAAGGCAAGATTGTGGGGCATGCCAGGCCAACCCTTTCCACGCCCTCTCTGCCGTCAAAGCTGCCAACCAACAAGCCTTCAGCCCAGGAGAACTTCATCAAGACACATTTGCGGAAGTCCTGACTTTCAGGGAAAAAAAAAGTGACCACAAGGTCCAAGAACAATAGGAAGAAAATCTACAGATGATACTCTCTCTCCCAACGGCCAGCAAGTAGGGCACAGTTTTCTAGCTTGAGTTGGGATTGTGTAAAGCCACCACCACCTACACCAGATTTCCCAGGATTCCTGGAAAGCAGGGTTGATACAGGTGATCATGCCACTGTATTAACCTCAGTCTAAGAAGGAAAAAAAAAGTATTTTGGTTTCAAATAACTTACATTAAGAGGAGTGAAACATTATGAGCAATGCAATTTATAGCCTTTGTTGATGGCAAAAATAAAATATTATTTTATTAAAATATTATTTTATTTTAAATAAAATAAAATATTGTAGTCAGGTTGCAAGATATCGCCTTTCTGTATGACTCATCAGGAACAAATTGGTTTCTGGAAGGTGGAATAAATCCACATGGGTTTCTGAATTCTGGGATGCACATTAATGAATTCCTTCAGAAGTATCTTATCCAATATTCCAACAGATAATTACATTGCCTTCACTTGCCAGCAAGAAAATTATAGTTTTCAAAATAACTCTTATTTTCTCAATTATTTATCACTACCATTGGAAGTCAACCTAAACACCACTATATCTTACTTAGTCAAATATTGGTCAAATTAAAATTATTTTTTTCTACAGCAACAATAAAATGCGCTATAATTAATATGGAATGAAAGCAAGATTATTTCTTTCAAATAGAAGAGAAAAGGAAACTAGCATAAAATTATAATAACCTAGAATTTTCATGCTGAAAGTTTTTAATTACCACCACCAATCCAGCTTAAGTGTGGCTCCAACTAACAGTCCCCCAATACTTTCTTATAAAAATGAAAACTTTCATATGATTTCCCAAATACAAAAGAAAAAATATTTATTGTAAAAAATTTAGAAAATAAAAAATGGAAATGAAAATTTCTTGTAACCCTACCAACCATACACCCACCAAGAATAACCATTGTTACTGCATCTTCTACACTTGTGTTAGTTCTTACAATGGCATACATAGGTTTCTCATGCTTTCCATATTGCATCGCAGCCTGGTATTTTCATCTAACAAATAGAACATAAGTAATATTTCCCGCAGTATCTGCCTTCATTGAATTCCATCACAAGAATACATTCCATTTGATTTATTCCATTTCCTAATGCATATTTAGACTAGGTCCTGTTTTCACTTTCATAATGGTTTTTTGGATGAATACAGATTTCATCTTATCCTTGAAGACAGGCCCAGTTATTCCCTAGGATCATTCCCAGGTGTGGACCGCTGGGTTCAGCACACATTTCGCCTTCCAGCACACATTTCGCCTTCCAGCCTGTTTCTCCAGACCTGCTGAAGCTAACCCTCCTGTCGTCCCCTTGGCTGCAGAGCAGCAGCTTGTTGCTGCCAACTAGACCACGGGCAAACTCTCCATGCAGAGGGGCCTCTGCCCCCTCCTGAGCATGGCTCAAAGTCAGCCCCTTCTTAGGTTAGGACAAGGAGCCTGGGAGCTCCTGCCAGGGTGGAGGGAATTGCTGGGACACCTGCCCTGGGAGATCTTTAGATTGGGAGAATCTTCCCAGGCTCCTCCACAGGCCAGAAGGACCCAGCTGGCTTCCCTTTAATTAAAAGCCAAAAGGATTCCAAGAGAATAATTACTGTATCATTGCAGAAAAATCATTTTTGAGGAGGGATCTGATTAAATATCCTACAATGTGCATGTATATATATATGTATATATACATACACATACACATGCACTCACACATATATGATTTGGACCTCAAAGAAATGCCAAGAAGGCAAGGAAAATGTAAACCACCCCAAATAAATTGTAAGCAGCAAATACAGTACTGGATTAATATAACACAGGTGTTAAGAGCTTGAAGAACATTCACACAGCGATCACACCCAGGCGGCCAGCGCCCAGCTCAGAAAGCAAGCGTGGCCTAGAGGGCTGCCCACGGCCCCTTCCCGTCACTCCCCACTGTCCTGACTCCCACCGGCATGGGCTAACTTTCCTTGGGTTAGTACTTCATATAAATGGAATCAGGCACGATGTCTTTGTCTTTTCTTTGACTTCCTGGCAGTCCTGTGGTGTCTAAAAGATGCACAGCATGTATTATTCTCTTGCATCTGACTTCTTTCACGACACGTTGTGGCACATGCAGTTATGAATAATTTGCTCTTGTGGTGGTCGAGGATTCCTGTGTACGATTATGCCACTATCTACCTCTCCATTCCACTTGACGGGCATTTCACTTTGCTTCATGTCATTTCCACTAATATTAACTAAGAACCTACTATGGGCCAGGATGTATTCTAGGTGCCAAGATGTTACACGGAGCAAGACAGATAAACTAACAGTCTATTATTGGAGACAGATATGAGCACACAAAAAGGTTCCGAATAAAGATATGCACTCCACAGATGACACTGTAGGGGGGACGAGGCATGTGGGGCGGTGGGTGGGTGATGTTCCGCAGTGGCCATGGGGCACATCTCCAGGGAGGGGAGATCTGAGAGGTGAGCCCAGTGAAGACAGGTTAGGCAGAGCAAGATGAATGCAAGGTCATTCCCAGAAAGGGAAGGGGAGGGCAAGCACCAAGGTCCTGCTCTGGGAGCCAACCCTTCGAGTACAAGGAGCAGAAGAAAGCCAGTGTGCTGGGACAGAGCAGAGGCGCGGTTGGTGCACGAGGGGACTGGAGGAATCAGTGGCGCCCCAGTAACCAAGGTTCCCCCAGGCCATGCTGGGAAGCTGGGGATTTATTCTAAGCTCAAACAAGGAGGCTGCTGGGTTGTTTTGAACAGGGGAGAGCAGTGATCTTACATGCTGCAGATTTGTAATTCATCTTCTGGATTTATGTGCTGCAGATTTGTAATTCATCTTCTGGACTTATGTGTTGTGGATCTGTAATTCATCTTCTGGACTCTCTGCCATCTTAACTTCTGGTCATGAATAAATGATGAAATAAGGAGGAAAAAGATAAAATAAACAGACTTTATTGGGCAATGGGAGTTGGGATTTAAACAAAATAAGCTCATTTCAAGATTCTCATTTCTACCCTAGCAGAGTCACTGAGCACAGACGAAATTCACTCAAAGAAGGGAAGGAAACGCACCAACTCCGGCTTCAAGCCCCAGTGCTCACGCCCCGTTTTGGCCTCTGCTTGTAGCTGGTTCAGAGCAGACAGCAGGAGGCTGAGGTCAAACCCACTGTGGCTATATCTATCACTCTGCTGACCATAAAATGCATTTATAGTAGATTAGACCAGGCTTCTGAATTTCCTTTTGTTTAGGGAGGAAGACTGATAGTGATATATTTCAAATAGAAGGCATTCTTGTCAAGCTATCTCTTTAAAGAGGAGTTACATACATAAATTTTTTACAAGACACCATTCTCCACCCGTGCGAGAGTGAATAAATTACTCTTGTCGCCACATTCCAAGAGTGCTGTCCGAGGCACTTTCTCGTCTAGCTCCCAACACCCTCTTCTGCTGCCTGTGAATTTGGTCTGATGATACCTGCACTGTTTTTTATTTCAGTTTTGCACTCTAGATTGTCTTTATCAACATGTTGCACTATAGTTCCTCAGTGACGTTTATTTAAGAGTATATGTTTATTGCTAGCTTCTAAGTATTGGTTATTTGAGAGCAATTGTTTGTTTTCTATGATGCCATCAATCAAGAGGTCATGTCAGGAGAAACGAAGTGTTCTCCACGTTGGCTGAAGAAGCTGCCTATACCTGGGCGCTCCTGGCAGCTTTCACCTGCTCGCCCACCACACCTGGAAATGGTGCTTAGGGAAGTACAAAGTGGTTGGAGCCAAGCGAATGCCTTTGCAAGCTGTGTCCAACTGTGGAGGTCTGAAGCAAAGCAGACACACCCTGGAGCCCGTCCCTCTTGAAATGAGGGGTGTAAGGAGCACTTTCACTATGATCTAGAATGAATTAGATCTAGAATGAGAGAAGTCACGTCTCTAGAGAGAGCTGGCAAGTTGTGCCCATCTGCCTTGTCAACACCAACAGATGGGCTGGGTCTATCTGGAAGGCTGCTTCACAGGGATCCTGGAATTCCAGGCCCACCAGGAATGATGGGATCCATCAGGAATGGCTGTCTGGGGTGCGAGTGTGGGAAACGATGACACCCCTGCTTAGACTGAGCAGGGGCAGAACCACCTCACAGCACAGCGGGTGGACGCTCGGCATCTGGATGGATTTTTGAACATTACCACCTATTCCCAGAGCCAGGCTGTGTTAATCAGGGGGAAATATTTTTAGAGGTACTTAAAACAACTTCATTGTCTAGAACTCACATTAATTTGCCTGTTTCACAAATACCGTTTGTGTCACTTATGCCCCAAGCTTTGACCTGGGCAATGAGCCTTCATGATAAATTAGAGACACCCAATGCCTGCCCTGATAGAACTTAGAAACAAGTGAGAGTAAGAGCTGATCAAGTAATTACAGCTATTCCACATGCTACAAAGGAAAATAGAGCGTGCTCCAGGCCCACAGCAAACCCTATGCCAGATCCCGTCCTTACAGTATGAGAGTTTTATATGAACAATTAAGTTTGTTTATTCTATAACCTATATATAGAATTTAAGAATGCATTTAAATACTTCATTTCATACTATCTATTTTGGATTTATAGCCCTTTTCATCCTAGGTACTAAATATATAAAACTACTGCTAAAATTACTCGAGGAACTTGCCAAGGGCAGCTGAGAGATACAATTTTCATCTTTACAAACTGTTTCAAAAGAACCTAATGACCACAATTAATGACTGCAATAATATATTGAAATGGTCAACCCACGGAATGCATCTGGAACACTTAACTGGGCAACTGAAAAAGTGTGTGTACGTCTGCGAGTTTTTGTGTTCTACTGTGAGATGTTATTTTATTATTTCCAAATAAAACGTATGCAGGAACTTCCTCTTGAGGAAGTAACAGGGGAAGCTTGCCCTCCCCCATGAAGAAAAACGAAGTTTATGAAAGAAAGGTTTTGAAGATGTTAGATGTCAGGCAACCAAGGACAGTGATTTCCAAGAGAAGGGAAAGAATTCAGGTGAGCCCTGCGATTACCCACGACCGCCTTCCTGAGAGTTTCCAGAGCACAGGCAGGGCCGGGAACTCACTGGGAGCCATCTGACTACCTGAGCAGAGGAGATCAAAGCGAGGGCCCAGGAGGCCACACCACCTGGAGCTCACAGGACAGAAACCGGGTGAGAGACAGACAGACACCCCTGGAGGCCTGCTGAGGGTCTGCCTCACGAGTTCAGCAGAAAGCTGACCAGCACGTGCCTGTGAGGACCCTGGGTCCACAGAAAGAACCACCCAAAAAGATTAGTGGGAACAGTACCCAGATAGCACACAAAAGCTGTGGGTATTGTCTGTGAAACAGAAAAACCTCACCATTCAAGACTGGATAGGGTGCTCAAAACGGGTGACTCCCTACTGGGAAATAATTAGCCCTTGGCTCTAAATTAGTGCTTCTCTAGTCCGGCCTAACAAATCATAAAAGCAAGATCCCAATCAAACTGTTTCCATGAATCTTAACTGTGTCCCGCAACAAAGCTCAAGAGCTATAGAAACAAACAATATCTATCCCCCAACAAGAAGCATTTCTCAATGCCTTGCTTTCATTCAAAAATTATCGGGCATGCAAAGAAGCAAGGAAATACAACCCATAAGGAGAAGAAACATCTATCAGTCAAAATCAACCAAATGCTGACACAGATCTAAGAATTAGAAGAAAAGGACATTAGAACAGTTAACAATTGCAGTAAAATGTACAAAGAGCTACAGGAAAGATTGAAAATATGACATAGAGCCTTGAAAACTACAAAAAGGGCTCAAGTTGAATTGTGTAGATGATGGCTACAAGTGGGAAGTGGAAAAACACGCTGGGTGTGGTCCGTGGCAGATTAGACAGTACGGTAAACGTGATGGCATAACAGTGAACCACAGCGAGAAAGAAAAAAGACAGGCACACAAACAAAAGCAAAACCAAACCAAAACAAAACAGATTCCTTGAGCTGCAGGACAATGGCAAGTAGCCTAATAAACGATATACTTCAGAAAATACTCATCTAAGGCTTCTTACACATTTCACACTTCTATGCCTTAATAGCTTAAGGCAATTCTATGAGGCAGGTATTATTATTTTACAGGGACAGGAAATCGGGGCACACAGAGGTTTAATAAGTTGCCCAAGAACACCAGCTTAGTAGCGGCTGTGCTGGGTTATGAATCCAGAGTTTAGTTTTGGGCCTGGCTACCTTAAACCCTTACACAAAATGTGCAGACATCCCATCTTCTGAAAATCTGAGATTGAAGGGGACAATCAAATGTGGCTGACTTTTATTCCCCTTGCTGTTACTCTAGCTCCTTCCTTCATTCCCTCTTCCCTCCCTCAATCCTTTCTTTTTCCTCTTTCCTTTCTTCCTTTCTACCTCTTTTGCTTTCCTTTCATCTCTCCTTCATTCTTTTCCTCTTTCCTCCATTTCCTCATCCTTTTTTCTTTCTTTTTACCTACTTCTTTCCTACTTTGCCTTCTCTATTTTCAAGTTCCTTGCTTATTTCCTTTCCTTATTTCTTCCTTTCTTCTTTTCTAACTTCCCTCCCTCCCTCCTTCCTTCCCTCTTTTCCTTCCACTCTCATCTCTCTTATTCCTTAAACATAGCAGGTGCTTTCCCACCTCCAGGCCTCTG